>NC_135917.1:18967483-19437218 GCF_964194155.1 Cetorhinus maximus | reverse complement strand
TGAATTAGTTTGTGCTCTTCAAGTTGGAGGTTGTTGTTGAATTTGTTGATGATTATCAATATTGACGTTGTTGATGAATTTGTTGGTGTCTTTCAATATTGAGGTTGTTGTTGAATTATTTGGTGTTTTTCAATGTTGAGGTTTCTGTTGAATTTGCTGGTGTTATCAATGTTTTTTTTAAACTTTTTATCTTCATTTAAATCTTGTGTTTGTTGTTGAATTAGTTTGTGTTTTTCAAGTTGGAGGTTGTTGTTGAATTTGTTTGTGTTATCATTGTTATTTTTCGAATTTGTTGTGATTATCAATATTGTTGTAGTTGAATTTTTGGTGTTTTTCAATGTTGAGGTTTTTGAATTTGTTGGTGTTTTTCAAAGTTGAGGTTGTTGTTGAATATTTTGGTTTTTCTCCATGTTGAGGTTGTTTTTGAATTTGTTGGTGATTTTCAATATTGAGGGTGTTATTGAATTTATTATTGTCTTCAATGTGTTTTTTTGAATCTTCTTGTATTTTTCAAAGTTGAGGTTGTAGTTGAATATGTTGCTCTTTTTCAATGTTGAGGTTGTTGCATTTGTTTGTGTTTTTGAATGTTGAGGTTGATATTGAATTTGTTGGTGATTTTCAGTATTGAGCTTGTGGTTGAATTTGTTGGTGCTTTTCAATGTTGAGGTTTTTGAATTTGTTGGTGTTTTTCAAAGTTGAGTTTATTGAATCTGTTTTTTTTTTCAAAGTTGAGGTTGTTGTTGAATTTTTTGATATTTTTCATTGTTGGGCTTTTTGTTGAATTTGTTGATAGTTTTGAATGTTGAGGTTGTTGATGAATTTTTGGGTGTTTTTCATTGTTGATTTTTTTGTTGATTTTTTTGTTGTTATTGCATGTTGATATTGTTGTTGAATTTTTTGGTGTTTTTCATTGTTGAGGTTGTTGTTGAATTTGTTGGTGATTATCAATATTGAGGTTGTAGTTGAATTTTTGGTGTTTTTCAATGTTGAGGTTTTTGAATTTGTTGGTGTTTTTCAAAGTTGAGGTTGTTGTTGAATATTTTGGTGTTTCTCCATGTTGAGGTTGTTTTTGAATTTGTTGGTGATTTTCAATATTGAGGGTGTTATAGAATTTATTATTGTCTTCAATGTTTTTTTTTTAATCTTCTTGTATTTTTCAAAGTTGAGGTTGTAGTTGAATGTGTTGCTGTTTTTCAATGTTGAGTTTGTGGCATTTGTTGGTGTTTTTGAATGTTGAGGTTGTTGTTGAATTTGTTGCTGATTTTCAATATTGAGGTTGTTGTTGAATTTGTTGGTGTTTTTCAATGTTGGGGTTGTTGTTGAATTTTTTGGTGTTTTTCATTGTTGAGGTTGTTGTTGACTTTCTTGGAGTTTTTCAAAGTTGAAGTTGTTGAATTTGTTGGTGTTTTTCAAAGTTGAGGATGTTGTTAAATATTTTGCTGTTTTTCAACGTTGAGGTTTTTGTTGAATTTGTTAGTGTTTTTGAATGTTGAGGTAGTTGAATCTGTTGGTGTTTTTCAAAGTTGAGGTTGCTGTTTGAAATTTTTTTGTATTTATGATTGTGGAGGTTTTTGTTGAATTTGTTGGAGTTTTTCAATGTTGAGGTTTTTGTTGATTTTGTTGGTGTTTTTGAATGTTGAGGTTGTTGAAGTTTGTTGGTGTTTCTGAATGTTGAGCTTGTTGTTGAATTTTTTGGTGGTTTTCATTGTTGAGTTGTTGTTGAATTTGTTGTAGTTTTTCAATGTTGAGGTTGTTGTTGAATTTGTTGGTGTTTTGCAATGTTGAGTTTGTTGTTGACTATGTTGGTGATTTTCAATATTGAGCTTGTTGCTGAATTTATTGGTGTTTTTCAAGGTTGAGGTTGTTGTTGAATTTTTTGGTGTTATTCATTGCTGAGGTTTTTGTTGAATTTTGTTGGTGTTTTTCAAAGTTGAGGTTGTTGTTGAATATTTTGGTGTTTCTCCATGTTGAGGTTATTTTTTAATTTGTTGGTGATTTTCAATATTGAGGGTGTTATTGAATTTATTATTGTGTTCAATGTTTTTTTTTTAACCTTCTTGTATTTTTCAAAGTTGAGGTTGTAGTTGAATATGTTCTGTCTTTCAATGTTGAGGTTGTTGCATTTGTTTGTGTTTTTGAATGATGAGGTTGTTGTTGAATTTGTCGGTGATTTTCAATATTGAGCATGTAGTTGAATTTGTTGGTGTTTTTCAATGTTGAGGTTTTTGAATTGAGTTGGTGTTTTTCAAAGTTGAGTTTATTGAATCTGCTTTTTTTTCAAAGTTGAGTTGTTGTTGAATTTTTTGATATTTTTTATTGTTGGGCTTTTTGTTGAATTTGTTGGTATTTTTGAATGTTGAGGTTGTTGATGAATTTTTGGGTGTTTTTCATTGTTGATGTTTTTGTTGAATTTTTTGTTGTTATTGCATGTTGATATTGTTGTTGAATTTTTTGGTGTTTTTCATTGTTGAGGTTGTTGTTGAATTTGTTGGTGATTATCAATATTGAGGTTGTAGTTGAATTTTTGGTGTTTTTCAATGTTGAGGTTTTTGAATTTGTTGGTGTTTTTCAAAGTTGAGGTTGTTGTTGAATATTTTGGTGTTTCTCCATGTTGAGGTTGTTTTTGAATTTGTTGGTGATTTTCAATATTGAGGGTGTTATTGAATTTATTATTGTCTTCAATGTTTTTTTTGAATCTTCTTCTATTTTTCAAAGTTGAGGTTGTAGTTGAATGTGTTGCTGTTTTTCAATGTTGAGTTTGTGGCATTTGTTGGTGTTTTTGAATGTTGAGGTTGTTGTTGAATTTGTTGCTAATTTTCAATATTGAGGTTGTTGTTGAATTTGTTTTTTTGTTTTTCAATGTTGGGGTTGTTGTTGAATTTCTTGGAGTTTTTCAAATTTGAGGTTGTTGAATTTGTTGGTGTTTTTAAATTTGAGGATGTTGTTGAATATTTTTGCTGTTTTTCAACGTTAAGGTTTTTGTTGAATCTGTTAGTGTTTTTGAATGTTGAGGTTGTTGAATCTGTTGGTGTTTTTCAAAGTTGAGGTTGTTCTTTGAATTTTTTTGTATTTATGATTGATGAGCTTTTTGTTGTAAATATTGGAGTTTTTCAATGTTGAGGTTTTTGTTGATTTTGTTGGTGTTTTTGAATGTTGAAGTTGTTGAATTTGTTCGTGTTTTTGAATGTTGAGCTTGTTGTTGAATTTTTTGGTGGTTTTTATTGTTGAGGTTGTTGTTGAATTTGTTTGAGTTTTTCAATGTTGAGGTTGTTGTTGAATTTGTTGGTGTTTTTCAATGTTGAGGTCCTTCAATTTGTTGGTGTTTTTGAATGTTGAGGTTGTTGTTGAATTTATTGGTGATATTCAATATTGAGGTTGTTGATGAATTTGCTGGTGTTATCAATTTTTAATTTGTTGAACTTTTTTGTATTTTTATAAGTTCAGGTTGTTGTTGAAGTTGTTGGTGTTTTTGAATGTTGAGGTTGTTGAATTTGTTCGTGTTTTTGAATGTTGAGCTTGTTGTTGAATTTTTTGGTGGTTTTTATTGTTCAGGTTGTTGTTGAATTTGTTTGAGTTTTTCAATGTTGAGGTTGCTGTTGAATTTGTTGGTGTTTTTCAATGTTGAGATTTTTGTTTAATTTGTTGATGTTTTTCAGTCTTGAGGTTGTAATTGAATTTGTTCATTTTTTTCAATGCTGAGATTTTTGAATTTGTTGTTGTTGTTGAAAGTTGAGGTTGTTGTTGAATTTGTTGGTGATTTTCAGTATTGAGGTTATAGTTGAATTTGTTCGTGTTTTTTAATGCTGAGATTTTTGAATTTGTTGGTGTTCTTCAATGTTGAGGTTGTTGTTGAATATTTTGGTATTTTTCAATGTTGAGGCTTGTGTTGAATTTGTTGGTGTTTTTCAATGTTGAGGTTGTTGAATTTGTTGGTGTTTTTGAATGTTAAGCCTGTTGTTGAATTTTTCGGTGGTTTTCATTGTTGAGGTTGTTGCTGAATTTGTTGGAGTTTTTCAATGTTGATGTTGTTGTTGAATGTTTTGGTGTTATTCATTGTTGAGGTTTTTGTTGAATTTGTTGGTGTTTTTCAATGTTGAGGTTGTTGTTGAGTTTGCTGCTCTTTTTCAATGTTGAGGTTGTTGAATTTGTTGGTGTTTTTCTAAGTTGAGGCTGTTGTTGAATTTATTGGTGATATTCAATATTGAGGTTGTTGATGAATTTGCTGGTGTTATCAATTTTTAATATGTTGAACATTTTTGTATTTTTATAAGTTCAGGTTGTTGTTGAAGTTGTTGGTGTTTTTAATTTTTGAGGTTGTTGTTGAATTTGTTGGTGTGTTTCAATGTTTGGGTTGTTGTTGAATTTTTTGGTGTTTTTCATTGTTTAGGTTTTTGTTGAATTTGTTGGTGTTTTTGAATGTTGAGGTTGTTGAATCTGTTGGGGTTTTACAAAGTTGGGGTTGTTTTGAATTTTTTGGTATTTTTCATTGTTGAGGTTTTTGTTGAATTTGTTGGTGTTTTGAATGTTGAGGTTGTTGATGAATTTTTTGGTGTTTTTCACTGCTGAGGTTTTTGTTGAATTTGTTGGTCTTTTTCAATGTTGAGGTTGTTGAATTTGTTGGTGTTTTTGAATGTTGAGCTTGTTGTTGAATTTTTTGCTGGTTTTCATTGTTGAGGTTGTTGTTGAATTTGTTGGAGTTTTTCAATGTTGAGGTTGTTGTTTAATTTGTTGGTGTATTGCAATGTTGAGTTTGTAGTTGACTTTGTTGGTGATTTTCAATATTGAGCTTGTTGCTGAATTTATTGGTGTTTTTCGTTGTTGAGGTTTTTGTTGAAATTGTTAGAGTTTTTCTATGTTGAGGTTGTTGTTGAATTTTTTGGTGTTATTCATTGTTGAGGTTTTTGTTGAATTTGTTCGTGGTTTCCAATGTTGAGGTTGTTGTTGAATTTGCTGCTCTTTTTCAATGTTGAGATTGTTGAATTTGTTGGTTTTTTTCTAAGTTGAGGCTGTTGTTGAATTTATTGGTGATATTCAATATTGAGGTTGTTGATGAATTTGCTGGTGTTATCAATTTTTACTTTGTTGAACATTTTTGTATTTTTATAAGTTCAGGTTGTTGTTGAAGTTGTTGGTGTTTTAAATTTTTGAGGTTGTTGTTGAATTTGTTGGTGTTTTTCAATGTTTGGGTTGTTGTTGAATTTTTTGGTGTTTTTCATTGTTTAGGTTTTTGTTGAATTTGTTGGTGTTTTTGAATGTTGAGGTTGTTGAATCTGTTGGGATTTTTGAAAGTTGACGTTGTTTTTGAATTTGTAGGTATTTTTCATTGTTGAGGTTTTTGTTGAATTTTTTGGTGTTTTTGAATGTTGAGGTTGTTGATGATTTTTTTGGTGTTTTTCACTGTTGAGGCTTTGGTTGAATTTGTTGATGTTTTTCAGTATTGAGGTTGTAGTTGAATTTGTTCGTTTTTTTCAACGTTGAGATTTTTGAATTTGTTGGTGTTTTTGAAAGTTGGGGTTGTTGTTGAATTTGTTGGTGATTTTCTGTATTGAGGTTTTAGTTGAATTTGTTCGTGTTTTTTAATGTTGAGATTTTTGAATTTGTTGGTGTTTTTCAAAGTTGAGGTTGTTGTTGAATATTTTGGTGTTTTTCAATGTTGAGGTTGTTGTTGAATTTTTTCGTGATTTTCAATATTGAGGTTCTTGTTGAATTTATTGGTGTATTCAATGTTTTTTTTGAATCTTTTTGTATTTTTCAAAATTGAGGTTGTAGTTGAATTTGTCGGTGTTTTTCAAAGCTGAGGTTGTTGTTGAATTTTTTGGTGTTTTTCATTGTTTAGGTTTTTGTTGAATTTGTTGGTGTTTTTGAATGTTGAGGTTGTTGAATCTGTTGGTTTTTTTCAAAGTTGAGGTTGTTTTTGAATTTTAAGGTATTTTTCATTGTTGAGGTTTTTGTTGAATTTATTGGTGTTTCTGAGTATTGAGGTTGTAGTTGAATTTGTTCGTTTTTTTCAATGTGGAGATTTTTAAATTTTTTGGTGTTTTTGAATGCTGAGGTTGTTGATGAATTTTTTGGTGTTTTTCATTGTTGACATTTTTGTTGAATTTGTTGGTGTTTTACAGTCTTGAGGTTGTAGTTGAATTTGTTCATTTTTTCAATGTTGAGATGTTAGAATTTGTTGGTTTTTTGAATGGTGAGGTTGTTGTTGAATGTGTTGGTGATTTTCAGTATTGAGGTTGTAGTTGAATTTGTTCGTGTTTTTCAATGTTGAGATTTTTGAATTTGTTGGTGTTTTTCAAAGTTGAGGTTGTTGTTGAATATTTTGGTATTTTTCAATGTTGAGGGTGTTGTTGAATTTGTTCGTGATTTTCAATATTGAGGTTGTTGTTGAATTTATTGGTGTATTCAATGTTTTTTTTGTATCTTTTTGTATTTTTCAAAATTGAGGTTGTAGTTAAATTTGTCGTTGGTTTTCAATTTAGAGATTGTTGCATTTGATGGTGTTTTTCAAAGTTGAGGTTGTTGTTGAATTTTTTGTTGTTTTTGATTGTTGAGGTTGTTGTTTTTGTTGGTGTTTTTCGAAGTTGAGGACGTTGTTGAATATTTTGGTGTTTTTCATTGTTGAGGTTTTTCTTGAATTTGTTGGTGTTTTTGAATTTTGAGGTTGTGGTTCAATTTTTTGATGTTTTTCAATGTTGTGGTTGTTGTTGAATTTGCTGCTCTTTTTCAATGTTGAGGTTGTTGAATTTGTTGGTGTTTTTCTAAGTTGAGGTTGTTGTTCAATTTGTTGGTGATTTTAAATGTTGGGGTTGTTGTTCAATTTTTTGGTGTTTTTCTTTGTTGACATTTTTGTTGAATTTGTTGGTGTTTTACAGTCTTGAGGTTGTCATTGAATTTGTTCATTTTTTTCAATGTTGAGATTTTAGAATTTGTTGGTGTTTTTGGAAGTTGAGGTTGTTGTTGAATATTTCAGTGTTTTTCAATGTTGAGGTTGTTGTTGAATTTTTTGATATTTTTCATTGTTGGGATTTTTGTTGAATTTGTTGGTATTTTTGAATGTTGAGTTTGTTGATGAATTTTTGGGTGTTTTTCATTGTTGATGTTTTTGTTGAATTTTTTGTTGTTATTGCATGTTGATATTGTTGTTGAATTTTTTGGTGTTTTTCGTTGTTGAGGTTGTTGTTGAATTTGTTGGTGATTATCAATATAGAGGTTGTAGTTGAATTTTTGGTGTTTTTCAATGTTGAGGTTTTTGAATTTGTTGGTGTTTTTCAAAGTTGAGGTTGTTGTTGAACATTTTGGTGTTTCTCCATGTTGAGGTTGTTTTTGAATTTGTGGGTGATTTTAAATATTGAGGGTGTTATTGAATTTATTATTGTCTTCAATGTTTTTTTTGAATCTTCTTGTATTTTTCAAAGTTGAGGTTGCAGTTGAATGTGTTGCTGTTTTTCAATGTTGAGCCGGTGGCATTTGATGGTGTTTTTGAATGTTGAGGTTATTGTTGAATTTGTTGCTGATTTTCAACATTGAGGTTGTTGTTGAATTTGTTGGTGTTTTTCAATGTTGGGGTTGTTGTTGAATTTTTTGGTGTTTTTCATTGTTGAAGTTGTTGTTGAATTTCTTGAAGTTTTTCAAAGTTGAAGTTGTTGAATTTGTTGCTGTTTTTAAACGTTGAGGTTTTTGTTGAATTTGTTAGTGTTTTTGAATGTTGAGGAATTGAATCTGTTGGTGTTTTTCAAAGTTAAAGTTGTTGTTTGAAATTTTTTTGTATTTATGATTGTTGAGGTTTTTGTTGAAATTGTTGGAGTTTATCAATGTTGAGGTTTTTGTTGATTTTGTTGGTGTTTTTGAATGATGAGGTTGTTGAATTTGTTCGTGTTTTTGAAGGTTGAGCTTGTTGTTGAATTTTTTGGTGGTTTTTATTGTGAGGTTGTTGTTGAATTTGTTGGAGTTTTTCAATGTTGAGGTTGTTGTTGAATTTGTTGGTGTTTTTCAATGTTGAGGTTGTTGAATTTGTTGGTGTTTCTGAATGTTGAGCTTGTTGTTGAATTTTTTGGTGGTTTTCATTGTTGAGGTTGTTGTTGAATTTGTTGGAGTTTTTCAATGTTGAGGTTGTTGTTGAATTTGTTGGTGTTTTGCAATGTTGAGTTTGTTGTTGACTTTGTTGGTGATTTTCAATATTGTGCTTGTTGCTGAATTTATTGGTGTTTTTCATTGTTGAAGTTTTTGTTGAATTTGTTGGTGTTTTTCAATGTTGACGTTGTTGTTGAATTTGCTGCTCTTTTTCAATGTTGATGTTGTTGAATTTGTTGGTGTTTTATCTAAGTTGAGGCTGTTGTTGGATTTATTGATGATATTCAATATTGAGGTTGTTGATGAATTTGCTGGTGTTATCAATTTTTAATTTGTTGAACATTTTTGTATTTGTTTAAGTTCAGGTTGTTGATGAAGTTGTTGATGTTTTTAATTTTTGAGGTTCTTGTTGAATTTGTTGGTGTTTTTGAATGTTGAGGTTGTTTTTGAATATGTTGGTGATTTTCAATATTGAGGTTGTTGTTGAATTTGTTGGTGTTTTTCAATGTTTGGGTTGTTGTTGAATTTTTTGGTGTTTTTCATTGTTGAGGTTTTTGTTGAATTTGTTGGTGTTTTTGAATGTTGAGGTTGTTGAATCTGTTGGGGTTTTTCAAAGTTGAGGTTGCTTTTGAATTTTTAGGTATTTTTCATTGTTGAGGTTTTTGTTGAATTTGTTGGTGTTTTTGAATGTTGAGGTTCTTAATGAATTTTTTGGTGTTTTTCATTGTTGAGGTTTTTGTTGAATTTGTTGATCTTTTTCAGTATTGAGGTTATAGTTGAATTTGTTCGGTTTTTTCAATGTCGAGATTTTTGAATTTGTTGGTGTTTTTGAAAGTTGAGGTTGTTGTTGAATTTGTTGGTAATTTTCAGTATTGAGGTTTTACTTGAATTTGTTCGTGTTTTTTAATGTTGAGATTATTCAATTTGTTGGTGTTTTTCAAAGTTGAGGTTGTTGTTGAATATTTTGGTGTTTTTCAATGTTGAGGTTGTTATTGAATTTGTTGGTGCTTTTCGATATTGAGGTTGTTGTTGAATTTATTGGTGTATTCAATGTTTGTTTTGAATCTTTTTGTATTTTTCAAAATTGAGGTTGTAGTTGAATTTGTCGGTGTTTTTCAAAGCTGAGGTTGTTGCATTTGATGGTGTTTTTCAAAGTTGAGGTTGTTGTTGAATTTTTTGGTGTTTTTCAATGTTGTGGTTGTTGTTGAATTTGCTGCTCTTTTTCAATGTTGATTTTGTTGAATTTGTTGGTGTTTTTCAAAGTTGAGGTTGTTGTTGAATTTGTTGGTGATTTTCAATATTGAGGTTGTTGTTGAATTTGTTGGTGATTTTCAATGTTGGGATTGTTGTTGAATTTTTTGGTGTTTTTCATTTTTGAGGTGTTTGTTGAATTTGCTGGTGTTTTTGAATGTTGAGGTTGTTGAATCTGTTGGTGTTTTTCAAAGTTGAGGTTGTTGTTGATATTTTTTGTTGTTTTTCATTGTTGAGGTTTTTGTTGAATTTGTTGGTGTTTTTGAATGTTCAGGTTCTTGTTTAATTTATTAGTGCTTTTCATTTTTGACGTTTTTGTTGAACTTTTTTGGTATTTTTCATTGTTGAGGTTGTTGTTGAATTTGTTGGTGATTTTCAATATTGAGCTTGTAGTTGAATTTGTTGCTGTTTTTCAACGTTGAGGCATTTGAATTCGTTGGTATTTTTCAAAGTTGAGGTTATCGAATCTGGTTTTTTTTTCAAAGTTGAGGTTGTTTTTGAATTTTTTGATAAATTTGATTGTTGGGCTTTTTGTTGAATTTGCTGGTGTTTTTGAATGTTCTGGTTGTTGATGAATTTATTAGTGTTTTTCATTGTTGAGGTTTTTGTTGAATTTTTTGGTGTTATTGCATGTTGATATTGTTGTTGAATTTTTTGGTGTTTTAGATTGTTGAGGTTGTTGTTGAATTTGTTGGTGATTATCAATATTGAGGTTGTAGTTGAATTTTTGGTGTTTTTCAATGTTGAGGTTTTTGAATTTGTTGGTGTTTTTCAAAGTTGAGGTTGTTGTTGAATATTTTGGTTTTTCTCCATGTTGAGGTTGTTTTTGAATTTGTTGGTGATTTTCAATATTGAGGGTGTTATTGAATTTATTATTGTCTTCAATGTGTTTTTTTGAATCTTCTTGTATTTTTCAAAGTTGAGGTTGTAGTTGAATATGTTGCTCTTTTTCAATGTTGAGGTTGTTGCATTTGTTTGTGTTTTTGAATGTTGAGGTTGATATTGAATTTGTTGGTGATTTTCAGTATTGAGCTTGTGGTTGAATTTGTTGGTGCTTTTCAATGTTGAGGTTTTTGAATTTGTTGGTGTTTTTCAAAGTTGAGTTTATTGAATCTGTTTTTTTTTTCAAAGTTGAGGTTGTTGTTGAATTTTTTGATATTTTTCATTGTTGGGCTTTTTGTTGAATTTGTTGATAGTTTTGAATGTTGAGGTTGTTGATGAATTTTTGGGTGTTTTTCATTGTTGATTTTTTTGTTGATTTTTTTGTTGTTATTGCATGTTGATATTGTTGTTGAATTTTTTGGTGTTTTTCATTGTTGAGGTTGTTGTTGAATTTGTTGGTGATTATCAATATTGAGGTTGTAGTTGAATTTTTGGTGTTTTTCAATGTTGAGGTTTTTGAATTTGTTGGTGTTTTTCAAAGTTGAGGTTGTTGTTGAATATTTTGGTGTTTCTCCATGTTGAGGTTGTTTTTGAATTTGTTGGTGATTTTCAATATTGAGGGTGTTATAGAATTTATTATTGTCTTCAATGTTTTTTTTTTAATCTTCTTGTATTTTTCAAAGTTGAGGTTGTAGTTGAATGTGTTGCTGTTTTTCAATGTTGAGTTTGTGGCATTTGTTGGTGTTTTTGAATGTTGAGGTTGTTGTTGAATTTGTTGCTGATTTTCAATATTGAGGTTGTTGTTGAATTTGTTGGTGTTTTTCAATGTTGGGGTTGTTGTTGAATTTTTTGGTGTTTTTCATTGTTGAGGTTGTTGTTGACTTTCTTGGAGTTTTTCAAAGTTGAAGTTGTTGAATTTGTTGGTGTTTTTCAAAGTTGAGGATGTTGTTAAATATTTTGCTGTTTTTCAACGTTGAGGTTTTTGTTGAATTTGTTAGTGTTTTTGAATGTTGAGGTAGTTGAATCTGTTGGTGTTTTTCAAAGTTGAGGTTGCTGTTTGAAATTTTTTTGTATTTATGATTGTGGAGGTTTTTGTTGAATTTGTTGGAGTTTTTCAATGTTGAGGTTTTTGTTGATTTTGTTGGTGTTTTTGAATGTTGAGGTTGTTGAAGTTGTTGGTGTTTCTGAATGTTGAGCTTGTTGTTGAATTTTTTGGTGGTTTTCATTGTTGAGGTTGTTGTTGAATTTGTTGTAGTTTTTCAATGTTGAGGTTGTTGTTGAATTTGTTGGTGTTTTGCAATGTTGAGTTTGTTGTTGACTATGTTGGTGATTTTCAATATTGAGCTTGTTGCTGAATTTATTGGTGTTTTTCAAGGTTGAGGTTGTTGTTGAATTTTTTGGTGTTATTCATTGCTGAGGTTTTTGTTGAATTTGTTGGTGTTTTTCAAAGTTGAGGTTGTTGTTGAATATTTTGGTGTTTCTCCATGTTGAGGTTATTTTTTAATTTGTTGGTGATTTTCAATATTGAGGGTGTTATTGAATTTATTATTGTGTTCAATGTTTTTTTTTTAACCTTCTTGTATTTTTCAAAGTTGAGGTTGTAGTTGAATATGTTCCTGTCTTTCAATGTTGAGGTTGTTGCATTTGTTTGTGTTTTTGAATGTTGAGGTTGTTGTTGAATTTGTCGGTGATTTTCAATATTGAGCATGTAGTTGAATTTGTTGGTGTTTTTCAATGTTGAGGTTTTTGAATTAGTTGGTGTTTTTCAAAGTTGAGTTTATTGAATCTGCTTTTTTTTCAAAGTTGAGTTTGTTGTTGAATTTTTTGATATTTTTTATTGTTGGGCTTTTTGTTGAATTTGTTGGTATTTTTGAATGTTGAGGTTGTTGATGAATTTTTGGGTGTTTTTCATTGTTGATGTTTTTGTTGAATTTTTTGTTGTTATTGCATGTTGATATTGTTGTTGAATTTTTTGGTGTTTTTCATTGTTGAGGTTGTTGTTGAATTTGTTGGTGATTATCAATATTGAGGTTGTAGTTGAATTTTTGGTGTTTTTCAATGTTGAGGTTTTTGAATTTGTTGGTGTTTTTCAAAGTTGAGGTTGTTGTTGAATATTTTGGTGTTTCTCCATGTTGAGGTTGTTTTTGAATTTGTTGGTGATTTTCAATATTGAGGGTGTTATTGAATTTATTATTGTCTTCAATGTTTTTTTTGAATCTTCTTCTATTTTTCAAAGTTGAGGTTGTAGTTGAATGTGTTGCTGTTTTTCAATGTTGAGTTTGTGGCATTTGTTGGTGTTTTTGAATGTTGAGGTTGTTGTTGAATTTGTTGCTAATTTTCAATATTGAGGTTGTTGTTGAATTTGTTTTTTTGTTTTTCAATGTTGGGGTTGTTGTTGAATTTCTTGGAGTTTTTCAAATTTGAGGTTGTTGAATTTGTTGGTGTTTTTAAATTTGAGGATGTTGTTGAATATTTTTGCTGTTTTTCAACGTTAAGGTTTTTGTTGAATCTGTTAGTGTTTTTGAATGTTGAGGTTGTTGAATCTGTTGGTGTTTTTCAAAGTTGAGGTTGTTCTTTGAATTTTTTTGTATTTATGATTGATGAGCTTTTTGTTGTAAATATTGGAGTTTTTCAATGTTGAGGTTTTTGTTGATTTTGTTGGTGTTTTTGAATGTTGAAGTTGTTGAATTTGTTCGTGTTTTTGAATGTTGAGCTTGTTGTTGAATTTTTTGGTGGTTTTTATTGTTGAGGTTGTTGTTGAATTTGTTTGAGTTTTTCAATGTTGAGGTTGTTGTTGAATTTGTTGGTGTTTTTCAATGTTGAGGTCCTTCAATTTGTTGGTGTTTTTGAATGTTGAGGTTGTTGTTGAATTTATTGGTGATATTCAATATTGAGGTTGTTGATGAATTTGCTGGTGTTATCAATTTTTAATTTGTTGAACTTTTTTGTATTTTTATAAGTTCAGGTTGTTGTTGAAGTTGTTGGTGTTTTTGAATGTTGAGGTTGTTGAATTTGTTCGTGTTTTTGAATGTTGAGCTTGTTGTTGAATTTTTTGGTGGTTTTTATTGTTCAGGTTGTTGTTGAATTTGTTTGAGTTTTTCAATGTTGAGGTTGCTGTTGAATTTGTTGGTGTTTTTCAATGTTGAGATTTTTGTTTAATTTGTTGATGTTTTTCAGTCTTGAGGTTGTAATTGAATTTGTTCATTTTTTTCAATGCTGAGATTTTTGAATTTGTTGTTGTTGTTGAAAGTTGAGGTTGTTGTTGAATTTGTTGGTGATTTTCAGTATTGAGGTTATAGTTGAATTTGTTCGTGTTTTTTAATGCTGAGATTTTTGAATTTGTTGGTGTTCTTCAATGTTGAGGTTGTTGTTGAATATTTTGGTATTTTTCAATGTTGAGGCTTGTGTTGAATTTGTTGGTGTTTTTCAATGTTGAGGTTGTTGAATTTGTTGGTGTTTTTGAATGTTAAGCCTGTTGTTGAATTTTTCGGTGGTTTTCATTGTTGAGGTTGTTGCTGAATTTGTTGGAGTTTTTCAATGTTGATGTTGTTGTTGAATGTTTTGGTGTTATTCATTGTTGAGGTTTTTGTTGAATTTGTTGGTGTTTTTCAATGTTGAGGTTGTTGTTGAGTTTGCTGCTCTTTTTCAATGTTGAGGTTGTTGAATTTGTTGGTGTTTTTCTAAGTTGAGGCTGTTGTTGAATTTATTGGTGATATTCAATATTGAGGTTGTTGATGAATTTGCTGGTGTTATCAATTTTTAATATGTTGAACATTTTTGTATTTTTATAAGTTCAGGTTGTTGTTGAAGTTGTTGGTGTTTTTAATTTTTGAGGTTGTTGTTGAATTTGTTGGTGTGTTTCAATGTTTGGGTTGTTGTTGAATTTTTTGGTGTTTTTCATTGTTTAGGTTTTTGTTGAATTTGTTGGTGTTTTTGAATGTTGAGGTTGTTGAATCTGTTGGGGTTTTACAAAGTTGGGGTTGTTTTGAATTTTTTGGTATTTTTCATTGTTGAGGTTTTTGTTGAATTTGTTGGTGTTTTGAATGTTGAGGTTGTTGATGAATTTTTTGGTGTTTTTCACTGCTGAGGTTTTTGTTGAATTTGTTGGTCTTTTTCAATGTTGAGGTTGTTGAATTTGTTGGTGTTTTTGAATGTTGAGCTTGTTGTTGAATTTTTTGCTGGTTTTCATTGTTGAGGTTGTTGTTGAATTTGTTGGAGTTTTTCAATGTTGAGGTTGTTGTTTAATTTGTTGGTGTATTGCAATGTTGAGTTTGTAGTTGACTTTGTTGGTGATTTTCAATATTGAGCTTGTTGCTGAATTTATTGGTGTTTTTCGTTGTTGAGGTTTTTGTTGAAATTGTTAGAGTTTTTCTATGTTGAGGTTGTTGTTGAATTTTTTGGTGTTATTCATTGTTGAGGTTTTTGTTGAATTTGTTCGTGGTTTCCAATGTTGAGGTTGTTGTTGAATTTGCTGCTCTTTTTCAATGTTGAGATTGTTGAATTTGTTGGTTTTTTTCTAAGTTGAGGCTGTTGTTGAATTTATTGGTGATATTCAATATTGAGGTTGTTGATGAATTTGCTGGTGTTATCAATTTTTACTTTGTTGAACATTTTTGTATTTTTATAAGTTCAGGTTGTTGTTGAAGTTGTTGGTGTTTTAAATTTTTGAGGTTGTTGTTGAATTTGTTGGTGTTTTTCAATGTTTGGGTTGTTGTTGAATTTTTTGGTGTTTTTCATTGTTTAGGTTTTTGTTGAATTTGTTGGTGTTTTTGAATGTTGAGGTTGTTGAATCTGTTGGGATTTTTGAAAGTTGACGTTGTTTTTGAATTTGTAGGTATTTTTCATTGTTGAGGTTTTTGTTGAATTTTTTGGTGTTTTTGAATGTTGAGGTTGTTGATGATTTTTTTGGTGTTTTTCACTGTTGAGGCTTTGGTTGAATTTGTTGATGTTTTTCAGTATTGAGGTTGTAGTTGAATTTGTTCGTTTTTTTCAACGTTGAGATTTTTGAATTTGTTGGTGTTTTTGAAAGTTGGGGTTGTTGTTGAATTTGTTGGTGATTTTCTGTATTGAGGTTTTAGTTGAATTTGTTCGTGTTTTTTAATGTTGAGATTTTTGAATTTGTTGGTGTTTTTCAAAGTTGAGGTTGTTGTTGAATATTTTGGTGTTTTTCAATGTTGAGGTTGTTGTTGAATTTTTTCGTGATTTTCAATATTGAGGTTCTTGTTGAATTTATTGGTGTATTCAATGTTTTTTTTGAATCTTTTTGTATTTTTCAAAATTGAGGTTGTAGTTGAATTTGTCGGTGTTTTTCAAAGCTGAGGTTGTTGTTGAATTTTTTGGTGTTTTTCAATGTTGTGGTTGTTGTTGAATTTGCTGCTCTTTTTCAATGTTGAGGTTGTTGAATTTGTTGGTGTTTTTCAAAGTTGAGGTTGTTGTTGAATTTGTTGGTGATTTTCAATATTGAGGTTGTTGTTGAATTTGTTGGTGTTTTTCAATGTTCGGATTGTTGTTTAATGTTTTGGTGTTTTTCATTGTTGATGTTTTTGTTGAATTTGCTGGTGTTTTTTGAATGTTGAGGTTGTTGTTTTTTTGGTGTTTGTCATTGTTGAGGTTTTTGTTGAATTTTTTGGTGTGTTTGAATGTTCAGGTTGTTTATTAATTTTTTGCTGTTTTTCATTTTTGAGGTTGTTGTTGAATTTATTGTTGTATTCAATGTTTTTTTTAAATCTTTTTGTATTTATCAAAATTGAGGTTGTAGCTGAATTTGTCGGTGTTTTTCAAAGCTGAGGTTGTTGCATTTGATGGTGTTTTTCAAAGTTGAGGTTGTTGTTGAACTTTTTTGGTGTTTTTCAATGTTGTGGTTGTTGTTGAATTCGTTGGTGATTTTCAATGTTGGGATTGTTGTTGAATGTTTTGTAGGTTTTCATTGTTGAGGTTTTTGTTGGATTTGTTGGTATTTTTGAATGTTCAGGTTGTTGATTAATTTTTTGGTGTTTTTATTTTTGAGGTTTTTGGTGAATTTTTTGGTCTTTTTCATTGTTGAGGTTGTTGTTGAATTTGTTGGTGATTTTCAATATTGAACTTGTAGTTGAATTTGCTGCTGTTTTTCAGCGTTGAGGTATTTGAATTCGTTGGTGTTTTTCAAAGTTGAGGTTATTGAATCTGTTTTTTTTTCAAAGTTGAGGTTGTTTTTGAATTTTTTGATATTTTTGATTGTTGGGCTTTTTGTTGAATTTGTTGGTGTTTTTGAATGTTGTGGTTGTTGATGATTTTTTTGGTGATTTTTATTGTTGAGGTTTTTGTTGAATTTTTTGGTGTTATTGCATGTAGATATTGTTGTTGAATTTATTGGTGTTTTTGATTGTTGAGGTTGTTGTTGAATTTGTTGGTGTTTTTCAATGTTGTGGTTGTTGTTTAATTTGCTGCTCCTTTTCAATGTTGAGGTTTGTTGAATTTGTTGGTGTTTTTCAATGTTGGGATTGTTGTTGAATGTTTTGGTGTTTTTCATTGTTGAGGTTTTTGTTGAATTTGCTGGTGTTTTTGAATGTTGAGGTTGTTGAATCTGTTGGTGTTTTTCAAAGCTGAGGCTGTTGTTGATATTTTTTGGTGTTTTTCATTGTTGAGGTTTTTGTTGAATTTGTTGGGCTTTTTGAATGTTCAGGTTGTTGATTAATTTTTTGTTGTTTTTCATTTTTAAAGTTGTTGTTGAATTTATTGGTGTATTCAATGTTTTTTTTGAACCTTTTTGTATTTTTCATAATTGCGGTTGTAGTTGAATTTGTCGGTGTTTTTCAAAACTGAGGTTGTTGCATTTGATGGTGTTATTCAAGTTGAGGTTGATGTTGAACTTTTTTGGTATTTTTCAATGTTGTGGTTGTTGTTGAATTTGCTGCTCTTTTTCAATGTTGAGGTTGTTGAATTTGTTGGTGTTTTTCAAAGTTGAGGATGTTGTTGAATTTGTTGGTGATTTTCAATATTCAGGTTGTTGTTGAATTTGTTGGTGTTTTTTCAATATTGGGATTGTTGTTGAATGTTTTGGTCTTTTTCATTGTTGAGGTTTTTGTTGAATTTGTTGGTATTTTTGCATGTTCAGGTTGTTGATTAATTTTTTGGTGTTTTTCATTTTTGAGGTTTTTGTTGAATTTTTTGGTGTTATTCATTGTTGTGGTTGTTGTTGAAGTTGTTGGTGATATTCAATATTGAGGGTGTTATTGAATTTATTATTGTCTTCAATGTTTTATTTGAAAATTCTTGTATTTTTCAAAGTTGAGGTTGTAGTTGAATATGTTGCTGTTTTTCAATGTTGAGGTTTTTGCATTTGTTGGTGTTTTTGAATGTTGAGGTTGTTGTTGAATTTATTGGTGATTTTCAATATTGAGATTGTAGTTGAATTTGTTGGTGTTTTTCAATGTTGAGGTTTTTGAATTTGTTGGTGTTTTTCAAAGTTGAGGTTATTGAATCTGTTTTTTTTTTCAAAGTTGAGGTTGTTGTTGAATTTTTTGATATTTTTCATTGTTGGGCTTTTTGTTGAATTTGTTGGTGTTTTTGAATGTTGAGGTTGTTGATGAATTTTTTGGTGTTTTTCATTGTTGAGGTTTTTGTTGAATTTTTTGTTGTTATTGCATGTTTTTATTGTTGTTGAATTTTTTGGTGTTTTTCATTGTTGAGGTTGTTGTTGAATTTGTTGGTGATTATCAATATTGAGGTTGTAGTTGTATTTTTGGTGTTTTTCAATGTTGAGGTTTTTGAATTTGTTGGTGTTTTTCTAAGTTGAGGTTGTTGTTGAATATTTTGTTGATTTTCAATATTGAGGGTGTTATTGAATTTATTATTGTCTTCAATGTTTTTTTTTTGAATCTTCTTGTATTTTTCAAAGTTGAGATTGTTGTTGAATATGTTGCTGTTTTTCAATGCTGAGGTTGTTGCATTTGTTGGTGTTTTTGAATGTTGAGGTTGTTGTTGAATTTCTTGGTGTCTTTCATTATTGAGGTTTATGTTGAATACGTTGGTGTAATTGGATTTTGAGGTTGTGGTTAAATTTTTTGATGTTTTTCAACGTTTTGGTTGTGGTTGAATTTGCTGCTCTTTTTTTAATGTTGAGGTCATTGAATTTGTTGGTGTTTTCAAAATTGAGGATGTTTTTGAATGTGTTGATGATATTCAATTTTGAGGTTGTTTTTGAATTTGTTGGTGTTATCAATTTTAATTTTGTTGAACATTTTTGTATTTTTAAAAGTTGAGGTTGTTGTTGAATTTGTTATTGTTTTTCATTGTCGAGGTTGTTGCTGAATTTGTTGGTGTTTTTCAATGTTGGGGTTTTTGTTGAATTTGTTGGTGTTTTTGAATGCTGAGGTTATTGAATCTGTTGGTGTTTTTCAAAGTTGAGGTTGTTGTTGAAATTTTTGGTATTTTTCATTGTTGAGGTTTTTGTTGAATTTGTTGGTGCTTGTGAATGTTGAGGTTGTTGATGAATTTTTTTGATGTTTTTCATTGTTGACGTTGTTGTTGAATTTCTTTTAGTTTTAAAATGTTGAGGTTGTTGAATTTGTTGGTGTTTTTCAAAGTAGAGGATGATGTTAAATATTTTGCTCTTTTTCATTGTTCAGGTTTTTGATCAATTTGTTAGTGTTTTTGAATGTTGAGGTTGTTGAATTTGTTGGTGTTTTTAAAAGTTGAGAATGCTGTTGAATTTTTTGGTATTATTCATTGTTGAAGTTATTGTTGAATTTGCTGGTTTTTTTGAATGTTGAGGTTGTTGAAACTGTTGGTGTTTTTCAAAGTTGAGGTTGTTGTTGAATTTTTTGGTGTTTTTCATTGTTGAGGTTTTTGTTGAATTTGTTGATGATTTTCATTGTAGGGGTAGGTTGTTCAATTTTTTGGTGTTTATCATTGTTGAGGTTGTTGTTGAGTTTCTTGGAGTTTTGCAAAGATGAGGTTGTTGAATTTGCTGGTGTTTATCAAAGTTGAGGTTGTTGTTGAATTATTTGGTGTTTTAATTGTTAAGGTTTTTGTTGAATTTGTTGGTGTTTTTGAATGTTGAGCTTGTTGTTGAATTTGTTGGTGTTTTGCAATGTTGAGGTTGTTGTTGACTTTGTTGGTGTTTTCGAATGTTGAGGATGTTGTTGAATTTGTTGGTGATTTTCATTATTGAGGTTGTTGTTCAATTTGTTGGTGTTTTTCCATGTTGGGGTTGTTGTTGAGTATTTTTGGTGTTTTTCATTGTTGAGGTTTTTGTTGAAGTTGTTGGTGTTTTTGAATGTTGGGGTGGTTGAATCTGTTGGTGTTTTTCAAACTTGAGGTTGTTGTTGAATTTTTTGGTATTTTTCATTGTTGATGTTTTTGTTGGATTTGTTATTATTTTTCAATGCTGAGGTTGTTGATGAATTTTTTGGTGTTTTTCATTGTTGAGTTTTTTGTTGAATTTGTTGGTCTTTTTCAGTATTGCGGTTGTATTTGAATTTGTTCGTGTTTTTCAATGTTGAGATTTTTGAATTTGTTGGTGTTTTTCAAAGTTGAGGTTGTTGTTGAATTTGTTGCTGATTTTTAGTATTGAGGTTGAAGTTGAATTTGTTCGTGATTTTAAATGTTGGGGTTGTTGTTGAATTTGTTCATGATTTTCAATATTGAGGTAGTTGTTGAATTTATTGGTGCATTCAATGTTTTTTTTTGAATCTTCTTGTATTTTTCAAAGTTGAGGTTGTTGTTGAATTTGTTGGTGTTTTTCAATGTTGCGGTTGTTGCATTTGTTGGTGTTTTTCAATGTTGAGGATGTTGCTGAATTTTTTGGTGTTTTTCATTATTGAGGTTGTTGTTGAATTTGTTGGTGTTTTTGAATGTTGAGGTTGTTGTTGAATTTGTTGGTGATTTTCATTGTTGACGTTCTTGTTCAATTTGTTGGTATTTTTGAATGTTGAGGTTGTTGTTGAATTTGATGATGTTTTTCATTGTTGAGGTTGTTATTGAATTTGTTTGTGATTTTCAATGTTGATTTTGTTGTTGAATTTTTTGGTGGTTTTCACTGTTGAGGTTTTTGTTGAATTTATTGGTGTTATCAATGGTTTATTTGAACTTTTTTTGTATTTTTCAAAGTTGAGGTTGCAGTTGAATTTGTTGCTGTTTTTCAAAGTTGATGTTTTTGAATTTGTTATTGTTTATCAATGTTGGGATTGTTGTTACATTTTTTGGTGTTTTTCATTGTTGAGGTTGTTGTTGAATTTCCTGGAGTTATTCAATGTTGAGGTTGTGGTATTTGTTGCTGTTTTTCAAAGTTGAGGAAGTTGTTGAATATTTTGGTGTTTTTCATTGTTGAGGTTTTTGTTGTATTTGTTGGTGTTTTTGAATGTTGAGGTTATTGAAACTGTTGGTGTTTTTCAAAGTTGTGGTTGTTGTTGAAGTTTTTGGTGTTTTTCAATGTTGAGGTTGTTGTTGAATTTCTTGGAGTTTTTCAAAGTTGAGGTTGTTGAATTTGCTGGTGTTTTTCAAAGTTGAGGTTGTAGTTGAAATATTTGGTGTTTTAATTGTTAAGGTTTTTGTTGAATTTGTTGGTGCTTTTGAATGTTGAGCTTGTTGTTGAAATTGTTGGTGTTTTGCAATGTTGAGGTTGTTGATGAATTTTTTGGTGTTTTTCATTGTTGAGGTTGTTGTTGAATTTGTTGATGATTTTCAATATTGAGGTTGTAGTTGAATTTGTTGGTGTTTTTCCATGTTGAGGTTTTTGAATATGTTGATGTTTTTCAAAGTTGAGGTTGTTGTTGTATATTTTGGTGTTTCTCAATGTTTGTCCTCAATGGTTTATTTGAACTTTTTTTGTATTTTTCAAAGTTGAGGTTGCAGTTGAATTTGTTGCTGTTTTTCAAAGTTGAGGTTTTTGAATTTGTTGGTGTTTATCAATGTTGGGGTTGTTGTTACATTTTTTTGGTGTTTTTCGTTGTTGAGGTTGTTGTTGAATTTCCTGGAGTTATTCAATGTTGAGCTTGTGGTATTAGTTGGTGTTTTTCAAAGTTGAGGATGTTGTTGAACATTTTGGTGTTTTTCATTCTTGAGGTTTTTGTTGAATTTGTTAGTGTTTTTGAATGTTGAGGTTATTGAAACTGTTGGTTTTCTTCAAAGTTGAGGTTCTTGTTGAATTTTTTGGTGTCTTTCATTATTGAGGTTTTTGTTGAATTTGTTGGTCTATTTGGATTTTAAGGTTGTGGTTGAATTTTTTGATGTTTTTCAATGTTTTGGTTGTGGTTTAATTTGCAGCTCTTTTTCAATGTTGAGGTTGTTGAATTTGTTGGTGATATTCAATATTGAGGTTGTTGTTGAATTTGTTGGTGTTATCACTTTTAATTTTGTTGAACATTTTTGTATTTTTAAAAGTTGAGGTTGTTCTTGAATTTGTTGGTGTTTTTCATTGTTGAGGTTGTTGTTGAATATGTTGGTGATTTTCAATGTTGAGTTTGTTGATGAATAGTTCGGTGTTTTTCATTGTTGAGGTTTTTGTTGAATTTGTTATTGATTTTGAATGTTGATGTTGTTGAATCTGTTGGTGTTTTTCAAAGTTGAGGTTGTTGTTGAATTTTTTGTTATTTTTCATTTTTGAGGTTTTTTGTTGAATTTGTTGGTGCTTTTGAATGTTGAGGTTGTTGATGAATTTTTTGGTGTTTTTCATTGTTGAGGTTGTTGTTGAATTTCTTTTAGTTTTAAAATGTTGAGGTTGTTGAATTTGTTGGTGTTTTTCATTGTAGAGGTTGTTGTTGAATATGTTGGTGATTTTCAATGTTGAGGTTGTTGATGAATATTTTGGTGTTTTTCATTGTTGAGATTTTTGTTGAATTTGTTAGTGATTTTGAATGTTGATGTTATTGAATCTACTGGTGTTTTTCAAAGTTGAGATTGTTGTTGAATTTTTTGGTATTTTTCATTGTTGAGGTTTTTGTTGAATTTGTTGGTGTTTTTGAATGTTGAGGTTGTTGATGAATTTTTTGGTGTTTTTCATTGTTGAGGTTGTTGTTG
This sequence comes from Cetorhinus maximus, assembly GCF_964194155.1. Taxonomy (NCBI): domain Eukaryota; kingdom Metazoa; phylum Chordata; class Chondrichthyes; order Lamniformes; family Cetorhinidae; genus Cetorhinus; species Cetorhinus maximus. Next base: position 19,415,018 of record NC_135917.1, on the reverse strand, counting down.
AATTTGTTGATGATTTTCAATATTGAGGTTGTAGTTGAATTTGTTGGTGTTTTTCCATGTTGAGGTTTTTGAATATGTTGATGTTTTTCAAAGTTGAGGTTGTTGTTGTATATTTTGGTGTTTCTCAATGTTTGTCCTCAATGGTTTATTTGAACTTTTTTTGTATTTTTCAAAGTTGAGGTTGCAGTTGAATTTGTTGCTGTTTTTCAAAGTTGAGGTTTTTGAATTTGTTGGTGTTTATCAATGTTGGGGTTGTTGTTACATTTTTTTGGTGTTTTTCGTTGTTGAGGTTGTTGTTGAATTTCCTGGAGTTATTCAATGTTGAGCTTGTGGTATTAGTTGGTGTTTTTCAAAGTTGAGGATGTTGTTGAACATTTTGGTGTTTTTCATTCTTGAGGTTTTTGTTGAATTTGTTAGTGTTTTTGAATGTTGAGGTTATTGAAACTGTTGGTGTTTTTCAAAGTTGAGGTTGTTGTTGAATTTTTAGGTGTTTTTCATTGTTGAGGTTGTTGTTGAATTTCCTGGAGTTATTCAATGTTGAGCTTGTGGTATTAGTTGGTGTTTTTAAAGGTGAGGATTTTGTTGAACATTTTGGTGTTTTTCATTCTTGAGGTTTTTGTTGAATTTGTTAGTGTTTTTGAATGTTGAGGTTGTTGAAACTGTTGGTGTTTTTCAAAGTTGAGGTTTTTGTTGAATTTTTTGGTGTCTTTCATTATTGAGGTTTTTGTTGAATTTGTTGGTCTATTTGGATTTTAAGGTTGTGGTTGAATTTTTTGATGTTTTTCAATGTTTTGGTTGTGGTTGAATTTGCAGCTCTTTTTCAATGTTGAGGTTGTTGAATTTGTTGGTGTTTTCAAAGTTGAGGTTGTTGTTGAATTTGTTGGTGATATTCAATATTGAGGTTGTTGTTGAATTTGTTGGTGTTATCACTTTTAATTTTGTTGAACATTAATGTATTTTTAAAATTTGAGGTTGTTGTTGAATTTGTTGGTGTTTTTCATTGTTGAGGTTGTTGTTGAATATGTTGGTGATTTTCAATGTTGAGGTTGTTGATGAATATTTTGGTGTTTTTCATTGTTGAGGTTTTTGTTGAATTTGTTAGTGATTTTGAATGTTGAGGTTGTTGAATCTGTTGGTGTTTTTCAAAGTTGAGGTTGTTGTTGAATTTTTTGTTATTTTTCATTGTTGAGGTTTTTGTTGAATTTGTTGGTGCTTTTGAATGTTGAGGTTGTTGATGAATTTTTTGGTGTTTTTCATTGTTGACGTTGTTGTTGAATCTCTTTTAGTTTTAAAATGTTGAGGTTGTTGAATTTGTTGGTGTTTTTCAAAGTTGAGGATGATGTTAAATATTTTGCTCTTTTTCATTGTTCAGGTTTTTGATCAATTTTTTAGTGTTTTTGAATGTTGAGGTTGTTGAATTTGTTGGTGTTTTTCAACGTTGAGAATGTTGTTGAATTTTTTGATATTATTCATTGTTGAGCTTTTTGTTGAATTTGTTGGTTTTTTTGAATGTTGAGGTTGTTGAAACTGTTGGTGTTTTTCAAAGTTGAGGTTGTTGTTGAATTTTTTGGTGTTTTTCATTGTTGAGGTTTTTGTTGAATTTGTTGATGATTTTCATTGTAGGGGTAGGTTGTTCAATTTTTTGGTGTTTATCATTGTTGAGGTTGTTGTTGAGTTTCTTGGAGTTTTGCAAAGATGAGGTTGTTGAATTTGCTGGTGCTTACCAAAGTTGAGGTTGTTGTTGAATTATTTGGTGTTTTAATTGTTAAGGTTTTTGTTGAATTTGTTGGTGTTTTTGAATGTTGAGCTTGTTGTTGAATTTGTTGGTGTTTTGCAATGTTGAGGTTGTTGTTGACTTTGTTGGTGTTTTCGAATGTTGAGGATGTTGTTGAATTTGTTGGTGATTTTCATTATTGAGGTTGTTGTTCAATTTGTTGGTGTTTTTCCATGTTGGGGTTGTTGTTGAGTATTTTTGGTGTTTTTCATTGTTGAGGTTTTTGTTGAAGTTGTTGGTGTTTTTGAATGTTGGGGTGGTTGAATCTGTTGGTGTTTTTCAAACTTGAGGTTGTTGTTGAATTTTTTGGTATTTTTCATTGTTGATGTTTTTGTTGGATTTGTTATTATTTTTCAATGCTGAGGTTGTTGATGAATTTTTTGGTGTTTTTCATTGTTGAGTTTTTTGTTGAATTTGTTGGTCTTTTTCAGTATTGTGGTTGTATTTGAATTTGTTCGTGTTTTTCAATGTTGAGATTTTTGAATTTGTTGGTGTTTTTCAAAGTTGAGGTTGTTGTTGAATTTGTTGCTGATTTTTAGTATTGAGGTTGAAGTTGAATTTGTTCGTGATTTTAAATGTTGGGGTTGTTGTTGAATTTGTTCATGATTTTCAATATTGAGGTAGTTGTTGAATTTATTGGTGTATTCAATGTTTTTTTTTTGAATCTTCTTGTATTTTTCAAAGTTGAGGTTGTTGTTGAATTTGTTGGTGTTTTTCAATGTTGCGGTTGTTGCATTTGTTGGTGTTTTTCAATGTTGAGGATGTTGCTGAATTTTTTGGTGTTTTTCATTATTGAGGTTGTTGTTGAATTTGTTGGTGTTTTTGAATGTTGAGGTTGTTGTTGAATTTGTTGGTGATTTTCATTGTTGACGTTCTTGTTCAATTTGTTGGTATTTTTGAATGTTGAGGTTGTTGTTGAATTTGATGATGTTTTTCATTGTTGAGGTTGTTATTGAATTTGTTTGTGATTTTCAATGTTGATTTTGTTGTTGAATTTTTTGGTGGTTTTCACTGTTGAGGTTTTTGTTGAATTTATTGGTGTTATCAATGGTTTATTTGAACTTTTTTTGTATTTTTCAAAGTTGAGGTTGCAGTTGAATTTGTTGCTGTTTTTCAAAGTTGATGTTTTTGAATTTGTTGTTGTTTATCAATGTTGGGATTGTTGTTACATTTTTTGGTGTTTTTCATTGTTGAGGTTGTTGTTGAATTTCCTGGAGTTATTCAATGTTGAGGTTGTGGTATTTGTTGCTGTTTTTCAAAGTTGAGGAAGTTGTTGAATATTTTGGTGTTTTTCATTGTTGAGGTTTTTGTTGTATTTGTTGGTGTTTTTGAATGTTGAGGTTATTGAAACTGTTGGTGTTTTTCAAAGTTATGGTTGTTGTTGAAGTTTTTGGTGTTTTTCATTGTTGAGGTTGTTGTTGAATTTCTTGGAGTTTTTCAAAGATGAGGTTGTTGAATTTGCTGGTGTTTTTCAAAGTTGAGGTTGTAGTTGAAATATTTGGTGTTTTAATTGTTAAGGTTTTTGTTGAATTTGTTGGTGTTTTTGAATGTTGAGCTTGTTGTTGAAATTGTTGGTGTTTTGCAATGTTGAGGTTGTTGTTGAATTTCCTGGAGTTATTCAATGTTGAGGTTGTGGTATTAGTAGGTGTTTTTCAAAGTTGAGGATGTTGTTGAATATTTTGGTGTTTTTCATTGTTGAGGTTTTTGTTGAATTTGTTAGTTTTTTTGAATGTTGAGGTTATTGAAAGTGTTAGTGTTTTTAAAAGTTCAGGTTCTTGTTGAATTTTTTGGTGTTTTTCATTGTTGAGGTTGTTGTTGAATTTCCTGGAGTTATTCAATGTTGAGGTTGTGGTATTAGTTGGTGTTTTTCAAAGTTGAGGATGTTGTTGAACATTTTGGTGTTTTTCATTCTTGAGGTTTTTGTTGAATTTGTTAGTGTTTTTGAATGTTGAGGTTATTGAAACTGTTGGTTTTCTTCAAAGTTGAGGTTGTTGTTGAATTTTTTGGTGTTTTTCATTGTTGAGTTTTTTGTTGAATTTGTTGCTGTTTCTGAATGTTGAGGTTGTTGTTAAATTTTTTGGTGTTTTTCATTGTTGAGTTTGTTGTTGAATTTGTTGGTGTTTTTCAAAGGTGACGTTGTTGTTGAATTTTTGGTGTTTTTCATTGTTGAGATTGTTTTTGAATTTGTTGTTGTTTTTGAATGTTGAGGTTGGTGTTGAATTGTTTGGTGTTTTTCATTGTTGAGGTTGTTGTTGTTGAATTTTTTGATGTTTTTCATTGTTGAGGTTGTTGTTAAATTTGTTGGTTATTTTCAATATTGAGGTTGTTGTTGAATTTGTTGGTGTTATCAATTTTTATTTTGTTGAACCTTTTTGTATTTTTAAAAGTTGAGATTGTTGTTGAATTTGTTGGTGTTTTTCAATGTTGAGGTTGTTGAATTGGTTGGTGTTTTTCAAAGCTGAGGTTGTTGTTGAATTTGTGGGTGTATTTGAATGTTGAGATTGTTAGATCTGTTGGTGTTTTTCAAAATTGAGGTTGTTGTTGAATTTATGGTGTTTTTCCTTGTTGAGGTTTTTGTTGAGTTTCTTAGTGTATTTCATTGTTGAAGTTGTTGTTGAATTTGTTGGTGATTTTCAATATTGATGTTGTAGTTGAATTTGTTTGTGTTTTTCCATGTTGAGGTTTTTGAATTTGTTGATGTTTTTCAAAGATGAGGTTGTTGTTGAATATTTTGGTGTTTTTCAATATTGAGGTTGTTGTTGAATTTATTGGTGTATTCAATGTTTTCTTTTGAATCTTACTGTATTTTTCAAAGTTGAGATTGGTGTTGAATTTGTTGCTGTTTCTCAATGTTGAGGTTGTTGAATTTTTTGGTGTTTTTCAAAGTTGAGGTTGTTGTTGAATTTTTTGGTGTTTTTCATTGTTGAGTTTTTTGTTGAATTTGTTGTTGTTTTTGAAATTTGAGGTTGTTGTTGAATTTTTTGATGTTATTCATTGTTGAGGTTGTTGTTGAATTTGTTGGTGATTTTCAATGTTGCGTTTGTTGTTATATTTTTTGGTGTTTTGCATTGTTGAGGTTGTTGTTGAAATTGTTGGAGTATTTCAATGTTGAGGTTGTTGTTGAATTTTTTGGTGCTTTTCATTGTTGAGGTGGTTGTTGTTGAATTGTTTGCCTGTTTTCATTGTTGAGGTTGTTGATGAATTTGTTGGTGATTTTCAATATTGAGGTTGCTGTTGAATTTATTGGTGTTATCAATGTTTTTTTTTAAACTTTTTGTATTTTTCAAATTTGAGTTTGCACTTTAATTTGTTGGTGATTTTCAATGTTGATGTTGTTGAATTTGTTAGTGTTTTTCAAAGTTGTGATTGTTGTTGAATTTTTTGCTGATTTCATTGTTGAGGTTTTTGTTGAATTTGTTGCTGTTTTGGAATGTTGAGGTTGCTGTTGTATTTTTTGAAGTTTTTTAATGTTGAGATCTTTGTTGAAATTGATGGTGATTTTCAATTTTGAGTTTGTTGTTGAATTTTTTGGTGTTTTTCACTGTTGCAGTACTGGTTGAATTTGTTGGTGTATTTCATTGTTGAGGTTCTTGTTGAATTTTTTGATGTTTTTCATTGCTGAGGTTCTTGTTGAATTTGTTGGTGATTTTCAATGTTGAGGTTGTTGAATTTATTGGTGTTATCAATGGTTTTCTTTAATCTTTTTTGTATTTTTCAAAGTTGAGGCTGCAGTTGAATTTGTTGGTGTTTTTCAATGTTGAGCTTGTTGAATTTTTTGGTGTTTTTCAAAGTTGAGGTTGTTGTTGAATTTTTTGGTGTTTTTCATTTTTGAATTTTTTGTTGAATTTGTTGTTGTTTTTGAATGTTGAGGTTGTTGTTGAATTTTTTGAAGTTATTCATTGTTGAGGTTGTTGTTAAATATGTTGGTGATTTTTAATGTTGAGTTTGTTGTTGAATTTTTTCGTGTTTTTCATTGTTGAGGTTGCTGTTGAATATGTTGGTGTTTTTCATTGTTGAGGTTGTTGTTGAATTTGTCGGTGATTTTCAATACTGAGGTTGTATTTGAATTTTTTGGTGTTTTTCCATGATGAGGTTTTTGAATTTGTTGGTGTTTTTCAAAGTTGAGGTTTTTGCTGAATATTTTGGTGTTTTTCAATGTTGAGGTTGTTGTTGAATTTTTTGGTGATTTTCAATATTGAGGTTGTTGTTCAACTTATTGGTGTATTCAATGTTTTTTTTTTAATCTTTTTGTATTTTTCAATGTTGATGTTGCAGTTGAATTTGTTGCTGTTTCTCAATGTTGAGGTTGTTGAATTTATTGGTGTTTTTCAAAGTTGAGGTTGTTGTTGAATTTTTTGATGTTTTTCATTGTTGAATTATTTGTTGAATTTGTAGTTGTTTTTGAATGTTGAGGTTGTTGTTGAATTTTTTGATGTTATTCATTGTTGAGGTTGTTGTTAAATTTGTTGGTCATTTTCAATGTTGAGTTTGTTTTTGAATTTTTTGGTGTTTTTCATTGTTGAGGTTGTTGTTGATATTGTTGGAGTTATTCAATGTTGAGGTTGTTGTTGAATTTTTTGGTGCTATTCATTGTTGAGGTCGTTGTTGTTTAATTGTTTGCCTTTTTTCATTGTTGAGGTTGTTGATGAATTTGTTGGTGATTTTCAATATTGAGGTTGTTGTTGAATTTATTTGTGTTATCAATGTATTTTTAAAAATTTTTTTGTATTTTTCAAAGTTGAGTTTGCACTTTAATTTGTTGGCGTTTTTCAATGTTGATGATGTTGAATTTGTTGGTGTTTTTTAAAGTTGTGATTGTTGTTGAATTTTTTGGTGTTTTCATTGTTGAGGTTTTTGTTGAATTTGTTATTGTTTGGGAATGTTGAGGTTGTTGTTCTATTTTTTGATGTTTTTCAATGTTGAGATTTTTGTTGAATTTGATGGTTCTTTTCAATTTTGAGTTTGTTGTTGAATTTTTTGGTGTTTTTCATTGTTGCTGTACTTGTAGAATTTGTTGGTGTTTTTCATTGTTGAGGTTGTTGTTGAATTTTTTTGATGTTTTTCATTGTTGAGGTTGTTGTTGAATTTGGTGGTGATTTTCAGTGCTGAGGTTGTTGAATTTATTGGTGTTATCAATGGTTTTTATTGATCTTTTTTGTATTTTTCAAAGTTGAGGTTGCAGTTGAATTTGTTGGTGTTTTTCAATGTTGAAGTTGTTGAATTTGTTGATGTTTTCCAAAGTTGAGGTTGTTGTTGAATTTTTTGGTGTTTTTCATTGTTGAGTTTTTTGTTGAATTTGTTGCTGTTTCTGAATGTTGAGGTTGTTGTTAAATTTTTTGGTGTTTTTCATTGTTGAGTTTGTTGTTGAATTTGTTGGTGTTTTTCAAAGGTGACGTTGTTGTTGAATTTTTGGTGTTTTTCATTGTTCAGATTGTTGTTGAATTTGCTGTTGTTTTTGAATGTTGAGGTTGGTGTTGAATTGTTTGGTGTTTTTCATTGTTGAGGTTGTTGTTGTTGAATTTTTTGATGTTTATCATTGTTGAGGTTGTTGTTAAATTTGTTGGTTATTTTCAATATTGAGGTTGTTGTTGAATTTGTTGGTGTTATCAATTTTTATTTTGTTGAACCTTTTTGTATTTTTAAAAGTTGAGATTGTTGTTGAATTTGTTGGTGTTTTTCAATGTTGAGGTTGTTGAATTGGTTGGTGTTTTTCAAAGCTGAGGTTGTTGTTGAATTTGTGGGTGTATTTGAATGTTGAGATTGTTAGATCTGTTGGTGTTTTTCAAAATTGAGGTTGTTGCTGAATTTATGGTGTTTTTCCTTGTTGAGGTTTTTGTTGAGTTTCTTAGTGTATTTCATTGTTGAAGTTGTTGTTGAATTTGTTGGTGATTTTCAATATTGATGTTGTAGTTGAATTTGTTTGTGTTTTTCCATGTTGAGGTTTTTGAATTTGTTGATGTTTTTCAAAGATGAGGTTGTTGTTGAATATTTTGGTGTTTTTCAATATTGAGGTTGTTGTTGAATTTATTGGTGTATTCAATTTTTTCTTTTGAAACTTACTGTATTTTTCAAAGTTGAGATTGGAGTTGAATTTGTTGCTGTTTCTCAATGTTGAGGTTGTTGAATTTTTTGGTTTTTTTCAAAGTTGAGGTTGTTGTTGAATTTTTTGGTGTTTTTCATTGTTGAGTTTTTTGTTGAATTTGTTGTTGTTTTTGAAATTTGAGGTTGTTGTTGAATTTTTTGATGTTATTCATTGTTGAGGTTGTTGTTGAATTTGTTGGTGATTTTCAATGTTGCGTTTGTTGTTGAATTTTTTGGTGTTTTGCATTGTTGAGGTTGTTGTTGAAATTGTTGGAGTATTTCAATGTTGAGGTTGTTGTTGAATTTTTTGGTGCTTTTCATTGTTGAGGTGGTTGTTGTTGAATTGTTTGCCTGTTTTCATTGTTGAGGTTGTTGATGAATTTGTTGGTGATTTTCAATATTGAGGTTGCTGTTGAATTTATTGGTGTTATCAATGTTTTGTTTTAAACTTTTTGTATTTTTCAAATTTGAGTTTGCACTTTAATTTGTTGGTGTTTTTCAATGTTGATGTTGTTGGATTTGTTGGTGTTTTTCAAAGTTGTGATTGTTGTTGAATTTTTTGCTGATTTCATTGTTGAGGTTTTTGCTGAATTTGTTGGTGTTTTGGAATGTGCAGGTTGCTGTTGTATTTTTTGATGTTTTTCAATGTTGAGATCTTTGTTGAAATTGATGGTGTTTTTCAATTTTGAGTTTGTTGTTGAATTTTTTGGTGTTTTTCACTGTTGCGGTACTGGTTGAATTTGTTGGTGTTTTTCATTGTTGAGGTTCTTGTTGAATTTTTTGATGTTTTTCATTGCTGATGTTCTTGTTGAATTTGTGGGTGTATCTGAATGTTGCGATTGTTAGATCTGTTGGTGTTTTTCAAAATTGAGGTTGTTGTTGAAATTATGGTGTTTTTCATTGTTGAGGTTTTAGTTGAACATCTTAGTGTATGTCATTGTTGAAGTTGTTGTTGAAGTTGTTGGTGATTTTCAATATTGATGTTGTAGTTGAATTTGTTTGTGTTTTTCCATGTTGAGGTTTTTGAATTTGTTGATGTTTTTCAAAGATGAGGTTGTTGTTGAATATTTTGGTGTTTTTCAATATTGAGGTTGTTGTTGAATTTATTGGTGTATTCAATGTTTTCTTTTGAATCTTATTGTATTTTTCAAAGTTGAGATTGGTGTTGAACTTGTTGCTGTCTCTCAATGTTGAGTTTGTTGAATTTTTTGGTGTTTTTCAAAGTTGAGGTTGTTGCTGAATTTTTTGGTGTTTTTCATTGTTGAGTTTTTTGTTGAATTTGTTGTTGTTTTTGAAATTTGAGGTTGTTGTTGAATTTTTTGATGTTATTCATTGTTGAGGTTGTTGTTGAATTTGTTGGTGATTTTCAATGTTGCGTTTGTTGTTGAATTTTTTGTTGTTTTGCATTGTTGAGGTTGTTGTTGAAATTGTTGGAGTATTTCAATGTTGAGGTTGTTGTTGAATTTTTTGGTGCTTTTCATTGTTGAGGTGATTGTTGTTGAATTGTTTGCCTGTTTTCATTGTTGAGGTTGTTGATGAATTTGTTGGTGATTTTCAATATTGAGGTTGTTGTTGAATTTATTGGTGTTATCAATGCTTTTTTTAAACATTTTGTGTTTTTCAAATTTGAGTTTGCACTTTAATTTGTGGTGTTTTTCAATGTTGATGTTGTTGAATTTTTTGGTGTTTTTCATTTTTGAATTTTTTGTTGAATTTGTTGTTGTTTTTGAATGTTGAGGTTGTTGTTGAATTTTTTGAAGTTATTCATTGTTGAGGTTTTTGTTAAACATTTTGGTGATTTTCAATGTTGAGTTTGTTGTTGAATTTTTTCGTGTTTTTCATTGTTGAGGTTGTTGTTAAATTTGTTGGTGATTTTCAATACTGAGGTTGTATTTGAATTTGTTGATGTTTTTCCATGATGAGGTCTTTGAATTTGTTGGTGTTTTTCAAAGTTGAGGTTGTTGCTGAATATTTTGGTGTTTTTCAATGTTGAGGTTGTTGTTGAATTTTTTGGTGATTTTCAATATTGAGGTTGTTGTTGAATTTATTCGTGTATTCAATGTTTTTTTTTTAATCTTTTTGTATTTTTCAATGTTGAGGTTGCAGTTGAATTTGTTGCTGTTTCTCAATGTTGAGGTTGTTGAATTTTTTGGTGTTTTTCAAAGTTGAGGTTGTTGTTGAATTTTTTGATGTTTTCCATTGTTGAATTTTTTGTTGAATTTGTTGTTGTTTTTGAATGTTGAGGTTGTTGTTGAATTTTTTGATGTTATTCATTGTTGAGGTTGTTGTTAAACTTGTTGGTCATTTTCAATGTTGAGTTTGTTGTTGAATTTTTTGGTGATTTTCATTGTTGAGGTTGTTGTTGAAATTGTTGGAGTTATTCAATGTTGAGGTTGTTGTTGAATTTTTTGGTGCTATTCATTGTTGAGGACGTTGTTGTTGAATTGTTTGCCTTTTTTCATTGTTGAGGTTGTTGATGAATTTGTTGGTGATTTTCAATATAGAGGTTGTTGTTCAATGTATTTTTAAAAATTTTTTTGTATTTTTCAAATTTGAGTTTGCACTTTAATTTGTTGGTGTTTTTCAATGTTGATGATGTTGAATTTGTTGGTTTTTTTCAAAGTTGTGATTGTTGTTGAATGTTTTGGTGTTTTCATTGTTGAGGTTTTTGTTGAATTTGATATTGTTTTGGAATGTTGAGGTTGTTGTTCTATTTTTTGATGTTTTTCAATGTTGAGATTTTTGTTGAATTTGATGGTTCTTTTCAATTTTGAGTTTGTTGTTGAATTTTTTGGTGTTTTTCATTGTTGCTGTACTTGTAGAATTTGTTGGTGTTTTTCATTGTTGAGGTTGTTGTTGAATTTTTTTGATGTTTTTCATTGCTGAGGTTGTTGTTGAATTTGTTGGTGATTTTCAGTGCTGAGGTTGTTGAATTTATTGGTGTTATCAATGGTTTTTATTGATCTTTTTTGTATTTTTCAAAGTTGAGGTTGCAGTTGAATTTGTTGGTGTTTTTCAATGTTGAAGTTGTTGAATTTGCTGGTGTTTTCCAAAGTTGAGGTTGTTGATGAATTTTTTGGTGTTTTTCATTGTTGAGCTTTTTGTTGAATTTGTTGCTGTTTCTGAATGTTGAGGTTGTTGTTAAATTTTTTGGTGTTTTTCATTGTTGAGTTTGTTGTTGAATTTGTTGGTGTTTTTCAAAGGTGACGTTGTTGATGAATTTTTTGGTGTTTTTCATTGTTGAGGTTGTTGTTGAATTTGTTGTTGTTTTTGAATGTTGAGGTTGGTGTTGAATTGTTTGGTGTTTTTCATTGTTGAGGTTGTTGTTGTTGAATTTTTTGATGTTTTTCATTGTTGAGGTTGTTGTTAAATTTGTTGGTGATTTTCAATATTGAGATTGTTGTTGAATTTGTTGGTGTTTTTCAATGTTGAGGTTGTTGAATTGGTTGGTGTTTTTCAAAGCTGAGGTTGTTGTTGAATTTGTGGGTGTATTTGAATGTTGAGTTTGTTAGATCTGTTGGTGTTTTTCAAAATTGAGGTTGTTGTTGAAATTATGGTGTTTTTCATTGTTGAGGTTTTAGTTGAACATCTTAGTGTATGTCATTGTTGAAGTTGTTGTTGAAGTTGTTGGTGATTTTCAATATTGATGTTGTAGTTGAATTTGTTTGTGTTTTTCCATGTTGAGGTTTTTGAATTTGTTGATGTTTTTCAAAGATGAGGTTGTTGTTGAATATTTTGGTGTTTTTCAATATTGAGGTTGTTGTTGAATTTATTGGTGTATTCAATGTTTTCTTTTGAATCTTATTGTATTTTTCAAAGTTGAGATTGGTGTTGAACTTGTTGCTGTCTCTCAATGTTGAGTTTGTTGAATTTTTTGGTGTTTTTCAAAGTTGAGGTTGTTGCTGAATTTTTTGGTGTTTTTCATTGTTGAGTTTTTTGTTGAATTTGTTGTTGTTTTTGAAATTTGAGGTTGTTGTTGAATTTTTTGATGTTATTCATTGTTGAGGTTGTTGTTGAATTTGTTGGTGATTTTCAATGTTGCGTTTGTTGTTGAATTTTTTGTTGTTTTGCATTGTTGAGGTTGTTGTTGAAATTGTTGGAGTATTTCAATGTTGAGGTTGTTGTTGAATTTTTTGGTGCTTTTCATTGTTGAGGTGATTGTTGTTGAATTGTTTGCCTGTTTTCATTGTTGAGGTTGTTGATGAATTTGTTGGTGATTTTCAATATTGAGGTTGTTGTTGAATTTATTGGTGTTATCAATGCTTTTTTTAAACATTTTGTGTTTTTCAAATTTGAGTTTGCACTTTAATTTGTGGTGTTTTTCAATGTTGATGTTGTTGAATTTTTTGGTGTTTTTCATTTTTGAATTTTTTGTTGAATTTGTTGTTGTTTTTGAATGTTGAGGTTGTTGTTGAATTTTTTGAAGTTATTCATTGTTGAGGTTTTTGTTAAACATTTTGGTGATTTTCAATGTTGAGTTTGTTGTTGAATTTTTTCGTGTTTTTCATTGTTGAGGTTGTTGTTAAATTTGTTGGTGATTTTCAATACTGAGGTTGTATTTGAATTTGTTGATGTTTTTCCATGATGAGGTCTTTGAATTTGTTGGTGTTTTTCAAAGTTGAGGTTGTTGCTGAATATTTTGGTGTTTTTCAATGTTGAGGTTGTTGTTGAATTTTTTGGTGATTTTCAATATTGAGGTTGTTGTTGAATTTATTCGTGTATTCAATGTTTTTTTTTAATCTTTTTGTATTTTTCAATGTTGAGGTTGCAGTTGAATTTGTTGCTGTTTCTCAATGTTGAGGTTGTTGAATTTTTTGGTGTTTTTCAAAGTTGAGGTTGTTGTTGAATTTTTTGATGTTTTCCATTGTTGAATTTTTTGTTGAATTTGTTGTTGTTTTTGAATGTTGAGGTTGTTGTTGAATTTTTTGATGTTATTCATTGTTGAGGTTGTTGTTAAACTTGTTGGTCATTTTCAATGTTGAGTTTGTTGTTGAATTTTTTGGTGATTTTCATTGTTGAGGTTGTTGTTGAAATTGTTGGAGTTATTCAATGTTGAGGTTGTTGTTGAATTTTTTGGTGCTATTCATTGTTGAGGACGTTGTTGTTGAATTGTTTGCCTTTTTTCATTGTTGAGGTTGTTGATGAATTTGTTGGTGATTTTCAATATAGAGGTTGTTGTTCAATGTATTTTTAAAAATTTTTTTGTATTTTTCAAATTTGAGTTTGCACTTTAATTTGTTGGTGTTTTTCAATGTTGATGATGTTGAATTTGTTGGTTTTTTTCAAAGTTGTGATTGTTGTTGAATGTTTTGGTGTTTTCATTGTTGAGGTTTTTGTTGAATTTGATATTGTTTTGGAATGTTGAGGTTGTTGTTCTATTTTTTGATGTTTTTCAATGTTGAGATTTTTGTTGAATTTGATGGTTCTTTTCAATTTTGAGTTTGTTGTTGAATTTTTTGGTGTTTTTCATTGTTGCTGTACTTGTAGAATTTGTTGGTGTTTTTCATTGTTGAGGTTGTTGTTGAATTTTTTTGATGTTTTTCATTGCTGAGGTTGTTGTTGAATTTGTTGGTGATTTTCAGTGCTGAGGTTGTTGAATTTATTGGTGTTATCAATGGTTTTTATTGATCTTTTTTGTATTTTTCAAAGTTGAGGTTGCAGTTGAATTTGTTGGTGTTTTTCAATGTTGAAGTTGTTGAATTTGCTGGTGTTTTCCAAAGTTGAGGTTGTTGATGAATTTTTTGGTGTTTTTCATTGTTGAGCTTTTTGTTGAATTTGTTGCTGTTTCTGAATGTTGAGGTTGTTGTTAAATTTTTTGGTGTTTTTCATTGTTGAGTTTGTTGTTGAATTTGTTGGTGTTTTTCAAAGGTGACGTTGTTGATGAATTTTTTGGTGTTTTTCATTGTTGAGGTTGTTGTTGAATTTGTTGTTGTTTTTGAATGTTGAGGTTGGTGTTGAATTGTTTGGTGTTTTTCATTGTTGAGGTTGTTGTTGTTGAATTTTTTGATGTTTTTCATTGTTGAGGTTGTTGTTAAATTTGTTGGTGATTTTCAATATTGAGATTGTTGTTGAATTTGTTGGTGTTTTTCAATGTTGAGGTTGTTGAATTGGTTGGTGTTTTTCAAAGCTGAGGTTGTTGTTGAATTTGTGGGTGTATTTGAATGTTGAGTTTGTTAGATCTGTTGGTGTTTTTCAAAATTGAGGTTGTTGTTGAATTTATGGTGTTTTTCATTGTTGAGGTTTTTGTTGAATATCTTAGTGTATGTCATTGTTGAAGTTGTTGTTGAAGTTGTTGGTGATTTTCAATATTGATGTTGTAGTTGAATTTGTTTGTGTTTTTCCATGTTGAGGTTTTTGAATTTGTTGATGTTTTTCAAAGATGAGGTTGTTGTTGAATATTTTGGTGTTTTTCAATATTGAGGTTGTTGTTGAATTTATTGGTGTATTCAATGTTTTCTTTTGAATCTTATTGTATTTTTCAAAGTTGAGATTGGAGTTGAACTTGTTGCTGTTTCTCAATGTTGAGGTTGTTGAATTTTTTGGTGTTTTTCAAAGTTGAGGTTGTTGTTGAATTTTTTGGTGTTTTTCATTGTTGAGTTTTTTGTTGAATTTGTTGTTGTTTTTGAAATTTGAGGTTGTTGTTGAATTTTTTGATGTTATTCATTGTTGAGGTTGTTGTTTGATTTTGTTGGTGATTTTCAATGTTGCGTTTGTTGTTGAATTTTTTGGTGTTTTGCATTGTTGAGGTTGTTGTTGAAATTGTTGGAGTATTTCAATGTTGAGGTTGTTGTTGAATTTTTTGGTGCTTTTCATTGTTGAGGTGATTGTTGTTGAATTGTTTGCCTGTTTTCATTGTTGAGGTTGTTGATGAATTTATTGGTGATTTTCAATATTGAGGTTGTTGTTGAATTTATTGGTGTTATCAATGTTTTTTTTTAAACATTTTGTGTTTTTCAAATTTGAGTTTGCACTTTAATTTGTTGGTGTTTTTCAATGTTGATGTTGTTGAATTTTTTGGTGTTTTTCATTTTTGAATTTTTTGTTGAATTTGTTGTTGTTTTTCAATGTTGAGGTTGTTGTTGAATTTTTTGAAGTTATTCATTGTTGAGGTTTTTGTTAAACATTTTGGTGATTTTCAATGTTGAGTTTGTTGTTGAATTTTTTCGTGTTTTTCATTGTTGAGGTTGTTGTTAAATTTGTTGGTGATTTTCAATACTGAGGTTGTATTTGAATTTGTTGATGTTTTTCCATGATGAGGTCTTTGAATTTGTTGGTGTTTTTCAAAGTTGAGGTTGTTGCTGAATATTTTGGTGTTTTTCAATGTTGAGGTTGTTGTTGAATTTTTTGGTGATTTTCAATATTGAGGTTGTTGTTGAATTTATTCGTGTATTCAATGTTTTTTTTTTAATCTTTTTGTATTTTTCAATGTTGAGGTTGCAGTTGAATTTGTTGCTGTTTCTCAATGTTGAGGTTGTTGAATTTTTTGGTGTTTTTCAAAGTTGAGGTTGTTGTTGAATTTTTTGATGTTTTCCATTGTTGAATTTTTTGTTGAATTTGTTGTTGTTTTTGAATGTTGAGGTTGTTGTTGAATTTTTTGATGTTATTCATTGTTGAGGTTGTTGTTAAATTTGTTGGTCATTTTCAATGTTGAGTTTGTTGTTGAATTTTTTGGTGATTTTCATTGTTGAGGTTGTTGTTGAAATTGTTGGAGTTATTCAATGTTGAGGTTGTTGTTGAATTTTTTGGTGCTATTCATTGTTGAGGACGTTGTTGTTGAATTGTTTGCCTTTTTTCATTGTTGAGGTTGTTGATGAATTTGTTGGTGATTTTCAATATAGAGGTTATTGTTCAATGTATTTTTAAAATTTTTTTTGTATTTTTCAAATTTGAGTTTGCACTTTAATTTGTTGGTGTTTTTCAATGTTGATGACGTTGAATTTGTTGGTTTTTTTCAAAGTTGTGATTGTTGTTGAATGTTTTGGTGTTTTCATTGTTGAGGTTTTTGTTGAATTTGTTATTGTTTTGGAATGTTGAGGTTGTTGTTCTATTTTTTGATGTTTTTCAATGTTGAGATTTTTGTTGAATTTGATGGTTCTTTTCAATTTTGAGTTTGTTGTTGAATTTTTTGGTGTTTTTCATTGTTGCTGTACTTGTAGAATTTGTTGGTGTTTTTCATTGTTGAGGTTGTTGTTGAATTTTTTTGATGCTTTTCATTGCTGAGGTTGTTGTTGAATTTGTTGGTGATTTTCAGTGCTGAGGTTGTTGAATTTATTGGTGTTATCAATGGTTTTTATTGATCTTTTTTGTATTTTTCAAAGTTGAGGTTGCAGTTGAATTTGTTGGTGTTTTTCAATGTTGAAGTTGTTGAATTTGCTGGTGTTTTCCAAAGTTGAGGTTGTTGATGATTTTTTTGGTGTTTTTCATTGTTGAGCTTTTTGTTGAATTTGTTGCTGTTTCTGAATGTTGAGGTTGTTGTTAAATTTTTTGGTGTTTTTCATTGTTGAGTTTGTTGTTGAATTTGTTGGTGTTTTTCAAAGGTGACGTTGTTGATGAATTTTTTGGTGTTTTTCATTGTTGAGGTTGTTGTTGAATTTGTTGTTGTTTTTGAATGTTGAGGTTGGTGTTGAATTGTTTGGTGTTTTTCATTGTTGAGGTTGTTGTTGTTGAATTTTTTGATGTTTTTCATTGTTGAGGTTGTTGTTAAATTTGTTGGTGATTTTCAATATTGAGATTGTTGTTGAATTTGTTGGTGTTTTTCAATGTTGAGGTTGTTGAATTGGTTGGTGTTTTTCAAAGCTGAGGTTGTTGTTGAATTTGTGGGTGTATTTGAATGTTGAGTTTGTTAGATCTGTTGGTGTTTTTCAAAATTGAGGTTGTTGTTGAATTTATGGTGCTTTTCATTGTTGAGGTTTTTGTTGAATATCTTAGTGTATGTCATTGTTGAAGTTGTTGTTGAAGTTGTTGGTGATTTTCAATATTGATGTTGTAGTTGAATTTGTTTGTGTTTTTCCATGTTGAGGTTTTTGAATTTGTTGATGTTTTTCAAAGATGAGGTTGTTGTTGAATATTTTGGTGTTTTTCAATATTGAGGTTGTTGTTGAATTTATTGGTGAATTCAATGTTTTCTTTTGAATCTTATTGTATTTTTCAAAGTTGAGATTGGAGTTGAACTTGTTGCTGTTTCTCAATGTTGAGGTTGTTGAATTTTTTGGTGTTTTTCAAAGTTGAGGTTGTTGTTGAATTTTTTGGTGTTTTTCATTGTTGAGTTTTTTGTTGAATTTGTTGTTGTTTTTGAAATTTGAGGTTGTTGTTGAATTTTTTGATGTTATTCATTGTTGAGGTTGTTGTTTGAATTTGTTGGTGATTTTCAATGTTGCGTTTGTTGTTGAATTTTTTGGTGTTTTGCATTGTTGAGGTTGTTGTTGAAATTGTTGGAGTATTTCAATGTTGAGGTTGTTGTTGAATTTTTTGGTGCTTTTCATTGTTGAGGTGATTGTTGTTGAATTGTTTGCCTGTTTTCATTGTTGAGGTTGTTGATGAATTTGTTGGTGATTTTCAATATTGAGGTTGTTGTTGAATTTATTGGTGTTATCAATGTTTTTTTTTAAACATTTTGTGTTTTTCAAATTTGAGTTTGCACTTTAATTTGTTGGTGTTTTTCAATGTTGATGTTGTTGAATTTTTTGGTGTTTTTCATTTTTGAATTTTTTGTTGAATTTGTTGTTGTTTTTCAATGTTGAGGTTGTTGTTGAATTTTTTGAAGTTATTCATTGTTGAGGTTTTTGTTAAACATTTTGGTGATTTTCAATGTTGAGTTTGTTGTTGAATTTTTTCGTGTTTTTCATTGTTGAGGTTGTTGTTAAATTTGTTGGTGATTTTCAATACTGAGGTTGTATTTGAATTTGTTGATGTTTTTCCATGATGAGGTCTTTGAATTTGTTGGTGTTTTTCAAAGTTGAGGTTGTTGCTGAATATTTTGGTGTTTTTCAATGTTGAGGTTGTTGTTGAATTTTTTGGTGATTTTCAATATTGAGGTTGTTGTTGAATTTATTCGTGTATTCAATGTTTTTTTTTTAATCTTTTTGTATTTTTCAATGTTGAGGTTGCAGTTGAATTTGTTGCTGTTTCTCAATGTTGAGGTTGTTGAATTTTTTGGTGTTTTTCAAAGTTGAGGTTGTTGTTGAATTTTTTGATGTTTTCCATTGTTGAATTTTTTGTTGAATTTGTTGTTGTTTTTGAATGTTGAGGTTGTTGTTGAATTTTTTGATGTTATTCATTGTTGAGGTTGTTGTTAAATTTGTTGGTCATTTTCAATGTTGAGTTTGTTGTTGAATTTTTTGGTGATTTTCATTGTTGAGGTTGTTGTTGAAATTGTTGGAGTTATTCAATGTTGAGGTTGTTGTTGAATTTTTTGGTGCTATTCATTGTTGAGGACGTTGTTGTTGAATTGTTTGCCTTTTTTCATTGTTGAGGTTGTTGATGAATTTGTTGGTGATTTTCAATATAGAGGTTATTGTTCAATGTATTTTTAAAATTTTTTTTGTATTTTTCAAATTTGAGTTTGCACTTTAATTTGTTGGTGTTTTTCAATGTTGATGACGTTGAATTTGTTGGTTTTTTTCAAAGTTGTGATTGTTGTTGAATGTTTTGGTGTTTTCATTGTTGAGGTTTTTGTTGAATTTGTTATTGTTTTGGAATGTTGAGGTTGTTGTTCTATTTTTTGATGTTTTTCAATGTTGAGATTTTTGTTGAATTTGATGGTTCTTTTCAATTTTGAGTTTGTTGTTGAATTTTTTGGTGTTTTTCATTGTTGCTGTACTTGTAGAATTTGTTGGTGTTTTTCATTGTTGAGGTTGTTGTTGAATTTTTTTCATGCTTTTCATTGCTGAGGTTGTTGTTGAATTTGTTGGTGATTTTCAGTGCTGAGGTTGTTGAATTTATTGGTGTTATCAATGGTTTTTATTGATCTTTTTTGTATTTTTCAAAGTTGAGGTTGCAGTTGAATTTGTTGGTGTTTTTCAATGTTGAAGTTGTTGAATTTGCTGGTGTTTTCCAAAGTTGAGGTTGTTGATGATTTTTTTGGTGTTTTTCATTGTTGAGCTTTTTGTTGAATTTGTTGCTGTTTCTGAATGTTGAGGTTGTTGTTAAATTTTTTGGTGTTTTTCATTGTTGAGTTTGTTGTTGAATTTGTTGGTGTTTTTCAAAGGTGACGTTGTTGATGAATTTTTTGGTGTTTTTCATTGTTGAGGTTGTTGTTGAATTTGTTGTTGTTTTTGAATGTTGAGGTTGGTGTTGAATTGTTTGGTGTTTTTCATTGTTGAGGTTGTTGTTGTTGAATTTTTTGATGTTTTTCATTGTTGAGGTTGTTGTTAAATTTGTTGGTGATTTTCAATATTGAGATTGTTGTTGAATTTGTTGGTGTTTTTCAATGTTGAGGTTGTTGAATTGGTTGGTGTTTTTCAAAGCTGAGGTTGTTGTTGAATTTGTGGGTGTATTTGAATGTTGAGTTTGTTAGATCTGTTGGTGTTTTTCAAAATTGAGGTTGTTGTTGAATTTATGGTGCTTTTCATTGTTGAGGTTTTTGTTGAATATCTTAGTGTATGTCATTGTTGAAGTTGTTGTTGAAGTTGTTGGTGATTTTCAATATTGATGTTGTAGTTGAATTTGTTTGTGTTTTTCCATGTTGAGGTTTTTGAATTTGTTGATGTTTTTCAAAGATGAGGTTGTTGTTGAATATTTTGGTGTTTTTCAATATTGAGGTTGTTGTTGAATTTATTGGTGAATTCAATGTTTTCTTTTGAATCTTATTGTATTTTTCAAAGTTGAGATTGGAGTTGAACTTGTTGCTGTTTCTCAATGTTGAGGTTGTTGAATTTTTTGGTGTTTTTCAAAGTTGAGGTTGTTGTTGAATTTTTTGGTGTTTTTCATTGTTGAGTTTTTTGTTGAATTTGTTGTTGTTTTTGAAATTTGAGGTTGTTGTTGAATTTTTTGATGTTATTCATTGTTGAGGTTGTTGTTTGAATTTGTTGGTGATTTTCAATGTTGCGTTTGTTGTTGAATTTTTTGGTGTTTTGCATTGTTGAGGTTGTTGTTGAAATTGTTGGAGTATTTCAATGTTGAGGTTGTTGTTGAATTTTTTGGTGCTTTTCATTGTTGAGGTGATTGTTGTTGAATTGTTTGCCTGTTTTCATTGTTGAGGTTGTTGATGAATTTGTTGGTGATTTTCAATATTGAGGTTGTTGTTGAATTTATTGGTGTTATCAATGTTTTTTTTTAAACATTTTGTGTTTTTCAAATTTGAGTTTGCACTTTAATTTGTTGGTGTTTTTCAATGTTGATGTTGTTGAATTTGTTGGTGTTTTTCAAAGTTGTGACTGTTGTTGAATTTTTTGCTGATTTCATTGTTGAGGTTTTTGTTGAATTTGTTGGTGTTTTGGAATGTTGAGGTTGTTGTTGTATTTTTTGATGTTTTTCAATGTTGAGATTTTTGTTGAAATTGATGGTGATTTTCAATTTTGAGTTTGTTGTTGAATTTTTTGGTGTTTTTCACTGTTGCGGTACCGGTTGAATTTGTGTTGTTGTTTAATTTTTTGGTGATTTTCATTGTTGAGGTTGCTGTTATTGAATTTTTGTTTCTCATTGTTGCGGTTGTTGTTGAATTTGTTGGTGATTTTCAATATTGAGGTTGTTGTTGAATTTATTGGTGTTATCAATTGTTTTTTTTTGAACTTTTTTGTGCTTTTCAAAGTTGAGGTTGCCGTTGAATTTGTTGGTGTTTTTCAAAGTTGTGGTTGTTGTTGATTTTTTTTGTGTTTTTAAATGTTGTGGTTTTTGTTGAATTTGTTGGTGTTTTTAAATATTGAGGTTGTTGTTGAATTTGTTGTTGTTTTTCAATGTTGAAGTTGTTGTTGAATCTTTTGGTGTTTTTCATTGTTGAGGTTTTTGTTGAATTTTTTGGTGTTTTTGAATGTTGAGGTTGTTGATGAATTTATTGGTGTTATTGATTGTTGAGGTTTTTATTGAATTTGTTGGTGTTTTTCATTGTTGAGGTGGTTGTTGAATTTGTTTGTAATTTTCAATATTGAGGTTGTAGTTGAATTTGTTGGTGTTTTTCCATGTTGAGGTTTTTGAATTTGTTGGTGTTTTTCTAAGTTGAGGTTGTTGTTGAACATTTTGATGTTTTCCATTACTGAGGTTTTTGTTGATTTTGTTGGTCTTTTGAATGTTGAGGTTGTTGTTGAATTATTTGGTGTTTTTCATTGTTGAGGTTGTTGTTGAATTTGTTGGAGTTGTTCAATGTTGAGGTTGTTGTTGAATTTGTTGGTGATTTTCAATGTTGCGGTTGTTGTTGAACTTTTTGATGTTTTCCATTACTGAGGTTTTTGTTGATTTTGTTGGTCTTTTGAATGTTGAGGTTGTTGTTGAATTTTTTGGTGTTTTTCATTGTTGAGGTTGTTGTTGAATTTGTTGGAGTTGTTCAATGTTGAGGTTGTTGAATTTGTTGGTGTTTTTCAAAGTAGAGGTTGTTGTTGAATTTTCTGGAGTTTTTCATTTTTGAGGTTTTGGTTGTATTCATAGGTGTTTTTAAATGTTGAAGTTGTTGTTTTTATTTCTTGGTGTCTTTCATTGTTGAGGTTGTTATTGAATTTGTTGGAGCTTTTCAATATTGATGTTGTTGTTGAATTTGTTGTTGTTTTTTAATGTTGAGTTTGTTGAATTGTTTGGTTTTTTTCATAGATGATGTTGATGAATTTATTGGTGTTTTTAATTGTTGAGGTTTTTGTTGAATTTGTTGGTGTTTTTGAATGTTGAGGTTGTTGTTGAATTTTTCGGTGTTTTTCATTGATGAGGTTGTTGTTGAATTTGTTGGAGCTTTTTAATATTGAGGTTGTTGTTGAATTTGTTGGTGTTTTTATTGTTGAGGTTGTTGAATTTGTTGTTTTTTTTCAAACATGAGGTTGTTGTTGAACTTGTTGGTGTTTTTAATTGTTGGGGTTTTTGTTGAATTTGTTGGTGTAATTGAATGTTGAGGTTTTTGAATTATTTGGTGTTTTTCATTGTTGAGGTTGTTGTTGAATTTGTTGGTGTTTTTGAATGTTGAGGTTGTTGTTGAATTTGCTGGTGTTTTTCAATGTTGACGTTGTTGAATGTGTTGGTTTTTTTCAAAGTTGAAGTTGTTGTTGAATTTTTTGGTGTTTTTCATTGTTGAGTTTTTTGTTGAATTTGTTGCTGTTTCTGAATGTTGAGGTTGTTGTTAAATTTTTTGGTGTTTTTCCTTGTTGAGTTGGTTGTTGAATTTGTTGGTGTTTTTCAAAGGTGACGTTGTTGTTGAATTTTTTGGTGCTTTTCATTGTTGAGGTTGTTGTTGAATTTGTTGTTGTTTTTGAGTGTTGAGGTTGGTTTTGAATTGTTTAGAGTTTTTCATTGTTGAGGTTGTTGTTGTTGAATTTTTTGATGTTTTTCATTGTTGAGGTTGTTGTTAAATTTGTTGGTGATTTTCAATATTGAGGTTGTTGAATTTGTTGGTGTTATCAATTTTTATTTTGTTGAACCTTTTTGTATTTTTAAAAGTTGAGATTGTTGTTGAATTTGTTGGTGTTTTTCAATGTTGAGGTTGTTGAATTGGTTGGTGTTTTTCAAAGCTGAGGTTGTTGTTGAATTTGTTGGTGTATTTGAATGTTGAGTTTGTTAGATCTGTTTGTGTTTTTCAAAATTGAGGTTGTTTTTGAATTTATGGTGTTTTTCATTGTTGAGGTTTTTGTTGAATATCTTAGTGTATTTCATTGTTGAAGTTGTTATTGAATTTGTTGGTGATTTTCAATATTGATGTTGTAGTTGAATTTGTTGGTGTTATCAATTTTTATTTTGTTGAACCTTTTTGTATTTTTAAAAGTTGAGATTGGAGTTGAATTTGTTGCTGTTTCTCAATGTTGAGGTTGTTGAATTTTTTGGTGTTTTTCAAAGTTGAGGTTGTTGTTGAATTTTTTGGTTTTTTTCATTGTTGAGTTTTTTGTTGAATTTGTTGTTGTTTTTGAAATTTGAGGTTGTTGTTGAATTTTTTGATGTTATTCATTGTTGAGGTTGCTGTTGAATTTGTTGGTGATTTTTATTGTTGAGGTCGCTGTTGTTGAATTTTTTGCTGTTTTTCATTGTTGAGGTTGTTGATGAATTTGTTGGTGATTTTCAATATTGAGGTTGTTTTTGAATTTGTTGGTGTTATCAATGTTTCTTTTTAAACTTATTTGTATTTTTCAAAGATGAGATTGCACTTTAATTTGTTGGTGTTTTTCAATGTTGATGTTGTTGAATTTGTTGGTGTTTTTCAAAGTTGTGACTGCTGTTGAATATTTCGGTGTTTTCATTGTTGAGGTTTTTGTTGATTTTGTCGGTGTTTTGAAATGCTGAGGTTGTTGTTGTATTATTTGATGTTTTTCAATGTTGTGATTTTTGTTGAATTTGGTGGTGATTTTCAATTTTGAGTTCATTGTTGAATTTTTTGGAGTTTTTCATTGTTGTGATACTTGTTGAATTTGAAGATGTTTTTCATTGTTGAGGTTTTGTTGAATTTTTTGATTTTTTTTTGCTGAGGTTGTTGTTGAATTTGTTGGTGATTATCAATGTTGAGGTTGTTGAATTTATTGGTGTTATCAATGGTTTTTTTTGGTCTTTTTTGTATTTTTCAAAGTTGAGGTCGCAGTTGAATTTGTTGGTGTTTTTCAATGTTGAGGTTGTTGAATTTGTTGGTGTTTTCCAAAGTTGAGTTTTTTGTTGAATTTTTTGGTGTTTTTCATTATTAAGGTTTTTGTTGAATTTGTTGGTGTTTTTCAATGTTGAGGTTGTTGTTGAATTTGCTGGTGTTTTTCAATGTTCAGGTTGTTGAATTTGTTGGTGTTTTTCAAAGTTGACGTTGTTGATGAATTTTTTGGTGTTTTTCATTGCTGAGGTTGTTGTTGAATTTGTTGGTTCTTTTGAATGTTGAGGAAGGTCTTGAATTGTTTGGTGTTTTTGATTGTTGAGGTTGTTGTTGAATTTTTTGATGTTTTTCATTGCTGAGGTTGTTGTTAAATTTGTTGGTGATTTTCGATATTGAGGTAGTAGTTGAATTTGTTTTTAATTTTCCATGTTGAGGTTTTTGAATTTGATGGTGTTTTTCAAAGTTGAAGTTGTTGTTGAATATTTTGGTGTTTATCAATGCTGAGGTTGTTGTTGAATTTACTGGTGTATTCAATGTTTTTTTAGAATCTTTTTGTATTTCTCAAAGTTGAGGTTGCAGTTGAATTTGTTGGTGTTTTTCAATGTTGAGGTTGTTGAATTTGTTGGTGTTTTTCAACGTTGAGGTTGTTGTTGAATTTGCTAGTGTTTTTCAATGTTCAGGTTGTTGAATTTGTTTGTGTTTTTCAAAGTTGACGTTGTTGATGAATTTTTTGGTGTTTTTAATTGTTGAGGCTTTTGTTGAATTGCTTGGTATTTTTGAATGTTGAGGTTGTTCTTGAATTTTTTGGTGATTTTCATTGTTGAGGTTGTTGTTGAATTTGTTGGAGCTTTTCAATATTGAGGTTGTTGTTGAATTTGTTGGTGTTTATCATTGTTGAGGTTGTTGTTGAATTTTTTGATGTATTTCATTGCTGAGGTTGTTGTTAAATTTGTTGGTGATTTTCAATATTGAGGTAGTAGTTGAATTTGTTTGTCTTTTTCCATGTTGAGGTTTTTGAATTTGTTGGTGTTTTTAAAAATTGAAGTTGTTGTTGAATATTTTGGTGCTTTTCAATGTTGAGGTTGTTGTTGAATTTTTTGGTGATTTTCAATATTGAGGTTGTTGTTGAATTTATTGGTGTATTCAATGTTTTTTTGAATCTTTTTGCAATTTTCAAAGTTGAGGGTGCACTTGAATGTGTTGATGTTTCTCAATGTTGAGGTTGTTGAATTTTTTGGTTTTTTTCAAAGTTGAGGTTGTTGTTGAATTTTTTGGTGTCTTTGATTGTTGAGTTTTTTGTTGAATTTTTGTTGTTTTTGAATGTTGTGGTTGTTGTTGAATTTTTTGATGTTTTTCTTTGTTGAGGTTGCTGTTGAATTTGTTGGTGACTTGCAATGTTGAGTTTGTTGTTGAATTTTTTGGTGTATTTCATTGTTGAGGTTGTTGTTGAAATTGTTGAAGTTTTTCAATCTCGAGGTTGTTGTTGAATTTATTGGTATTTGTCATTGTTGAGGTCGTTGTTGAATTTTTTGCTGTTTTTCATTGCTGAGGTTGTTGATGAATTTATTGGTGTTTTACACTTTTGAGGTCGATGTTATTGAATTTCGTTGATGAGGTTGTTGTTGAATTTGTTGGTGATTTTCAATGTTGAGTTTGTTGTTGAATCTTTTGGTGTTTTTCATTGTTGAGGTTATTGTTGATATTGTTGGTGTTTTTCAAAGTTGAGGTTGTTGTTGAATTTTTGGTGTTTTTCATTGTTGAGGTCGTTGTTGTTGAATTGTTTGCAGTTTTTCATTGTTGAGGTTGTTGATGAATTTTTTGGTGATTTTCAATATTGAGGTTGTTGTTGAATTTGTTGGTGTTTTTGACTGTTGAGGTTGGTGTTGAATTGTTTGGTGTTTTTCATTGTTGATGTTGTTGTTGAATTTGTTGGTGATTTTCAATGTTGAGTTTGTTGTTGAATCTTTTGGTGTTTTTCATTGTTGAGGTTATTGTTGATATTGTTGGTGTTTTTCAATGTTGAGGTTGTTGTTGAATTTTTGGTGTTTTTCATCGTTGAGGTCGTTGTTGTTGAATTGTTTGCAGTTATTCATTGTTGAGGTTGTTGATGAATTTTTTGGTGATTTTCAATATTGAGGTTGTAGTTGAATTTATCGGTGCTTTTCCATGTTGAGGTTTTTGAATTTGTTGGTGTTTTTGAATGTGGATGTTGTTGTTGAATATTTTGGTGTTTTTCATTGTTGAGGTTGTTGTTGAATTTTTGTATTTCATTGTTGAGGTTGTTGTTGAATTTGTTGTTGATTTTCAATATTGAGGTTGTTGTTGAATTTATTGGTGATAGCAAATGTTTTTTTTTGAACTTCTTTGTACATTTCAAAGTTGAGGTTGCAGTTGAATTTGTTGGTGTTTTTGAATGTTGAGGTTGTTGTTGAATGTTATGGTGTTCTTTCGTGTTGAGGTTGTTGTTGAATTTGTTGGAGTTTTTCAATGTTGAGGTTGTTGTTGAATTTGTTGATGTTTTTCAATGTTGAGGTTGTTGAATTTGTTGGTGTATTTGAATGTTGAGGTTGTTGTTCAATCTTTGGTGTTTTTAATTGTTGTGGTTTTTGTTGAATTTGTTGGTGTTTTTCAATGTTGAGGTTGTTGTTGAATTTGTTGCTGTTTTCGAAAGTTGAGATTGTTGTTGAATTTGTTTGTGTTTTGAATGTTGAGATTGTTGTTGAATTATTTGGTGTTTTTCAATGTTGAATTTGATATTTAATTTTTTGGTGTTTTTTATTGTTGAAGTTTTTGTTGAATTTGTTGGTGTTTTTGAATGTTGAGGTTTTTGTTGAATTTGTTGTGTTTCTGAATGTTCAGGTTGTTGGTGAATTTTTTGTTGTTTTTCATTGTTGAGGTTTTTGTTGAATTTTTTGGTGTTTTTCAAAGTTGAGGTTGTTGTTGAATTTTTTGGTGTTTTTCATTGTTGAGTTTTTTTTTTGAATTTGTTGTTGTTTTTGAATGTTGAGGTTGTTGTTGAATTTTTTGGTGATTTTCAATGTTGAGTTTGTTGTTGAATCTTTTGGTGTTTTTCATTGTTGAGGTTAATGTTGATATTGTTGGTGTTTTTCAAAGTTGAGGTTGTTGTTGAATTTTTGGTGTTTTTCATTGTTGAGGTCGTTGTTGTTGAATTGTTTGCAGTTTTTCATTGTTGAGGTTGTTGATGAATTTTTTGGTGATTTTCAATATTGAGGTTGTTGTTGAATTTGTTGGTGTTTTTGACTGTTGAGGTTGGTGTTGAATTGTTTGGTGTTTTTCATTGTTGATGTTGTTGTTGAATTTTTTGATATTTTTCATTGTTGAGGTTGTTGTTAAATTTGTTGGTGATTTTCAATATTGAGGTTGTAGTTGAATTTATCGGTGTTTTTCCATGTTGAGGTTTTTGAATTTGTTGGTGTTTTTCAAAGTTGAAGTTGTTGTTGAATTTTTTGATGTTTTTCATTGTTGAGGTTGTTGTTAAATTTGTTGGTGATTTTCAATATTGAGGTTGTAGTTGAATTTATTGGTGTTTTTCCATGTTGAGGTTGTTGAATTTGTTGGTGTTTTTCAATGTTGAGGTTGTTGAATTTGTTGGTGTTTTCCAAAGTTAAGGTTGTTGTTGAATCTTTTGGTGGTTTTCATTGTTGAGGTCGGGGTTGTTGAATTTTTTGGTGTTATCAATGTATTTTCAAAAACTTTTTTGTGTTTTTCAAAGTTGAGTTTGCACGTTAATTTGTTGGTGTTTTTCAATGTTGAGGTTGTTGAATTTGATGGTGTATTTGAAAGTTGAGGTTGTTGTTCAATTTTTTGGTGTTTTTAATTGTTGTGGTTTTTGTTGAATTTGTTGGTGTTTTTCAATGTTGTGGTTGTTGATGAATTTGTTGCTGTTTTCGAAAGTTGGGATTGTTGTTGAATTTGTTTGTGTTTTGAATGTTGAGATTGCTGTTGAATTTTTTGGTGTTTTTCATTGTTGAGTTTTTTTTTTTGAATTTGTTGTTGTTTTTGAATGTTGAGGATGTTGTTGAATTTTTTGGTGATTTTCAATGTTGAGTTTGTTGTTGAATCTTTTGGTGTTTTTCATTGTTGAGGTTAATGTTGATATTGTTGGTGTTTTTCAAAGTTGAGGTTGTTGTTGAATTTTTGGTGTTTTTCATTGTTGAGGTCGTTGTTGTTGAATTGTTTGCAGTTTTTCATTGTTGAGGTTGTTGATGAATTTTTTGGTGATTTTCAATATTGAGGTTGTTGTTGAATTTGCTGGTGTTTTTGACTGTTGAGGTTGGTGTTGAATTTGTTGGTGTTTTTCAAAGTTGAAGTTGTTGTTGAATTTTTTGATGTTTTTCATTGTTGAGGTTGTTGTTAAATTTGTTGGTGATTTTCAATATTGAGGTTGTAGTTGAATTTATTGATGTTTTTCCATGTTGAGGTTGTTGAATTTGTTGGTGTTTTTCAATGTTGAGGTTGTTGACTTTGTTGGTGTTTTCCAAAGTTAAGGTTGTTGTTGAATCTTTTGGTGGTTTTCATTGTTGAGGTCGGGGTTGTTGAATTTTTTGGTGTTATCAATGTATTTTCAAAAATTTTTTGTGTTTTTCAAAGTTGAGTTTGCACTTTAATTTGTTGGTGTTTTTCAATGTTGAGGTTGTTGAATTTGTTGGTGTATTTGAAAGTTGAGGTTGTTGTTCAATTTTTTGGTGTTTTTAAATGTTGTGGTTTTTGTTGAATTTGTTGGTGTTTTTCAATGTTGAGGTTGTTGATGAATTTGTTGCTGTTTTCGAAAGTTGAGATTGTTGTTGAATTTGTTTGTGTTTTGAATGTTGAGATTGCTGTTGAATTATTTGGTGTTTTTCAAAGTTGAGGTTGTTGTTGAATTTTTTGGTGTTTTTCATTGTTGAGTTTTTTGTTGAATTTGTTGTTGTTTTTGACTGTTGAGGTTGTTGTTGAATTTGTTGGTGATTTTCAATGTTGAGGTTGTTGTTGAATCTTTTGGTGTTTTTCATTGTTGAGGTTATTGTTGATATTGTTGGTGTTTTTCAATGTTGAGGTTGTTGTTGAAATTTTGGTGTTTTTCATTGTTGTGGTCGTTGTTTCTGAATTGTTTGCAGTTATTCATTGTTGAGGTTGTAGATGAATTTTTTGGTGATTTTCAATATTGAGGTTGTAGTTGAATTTATCGGTGTTTTTCCATGTTGAGGTTTTTGAATTTGTTGGTGTTTTTCAAAGTTGAAGTTGTTGTTGAATTTTTTGATGTTTTTCATTGTTGAGGTGGTTGTTAAATTTGTTGGTGATTTTCAATATTGAGGTTGTAGTTGAATTTATTGGTGTTTTTCCACGTTGAGGTTGTTGAATTTGTTGGTGTTTTTCAATGTTGAGGTTGTTGAATTTGTTGGTGTTTTCCAAAGTTGAGGTTGTTGTTGAATTTTTTGGTGTTTTTCATTGTTGACGTTTTTGTTGAATTTGTTGGTGTTTTTGAATGTTGAGGTATTTGTTGAATTTTTTGTTATTTTTCCTTGCTGAGGTTGTTGTTGAAGTTGTTGGAATTTTTCTATGTTGATGTTGTTGTTGAATTTTTTGTTGCTTTTCAATATTGTTGTTGTTGTTGAATTTATTGGTGTATTCAATGTTATTTTTTGAATCTTTTCGCATTTTTCAAAGTTGAGGTTGCACTTGAATTTGTTGGTGTCTCTCAATGTTGAGGTTGTTGAATTTGTTGGTGATTTTCAAGGTTGAAGTTGTTGTTGAATTTGTTGGTGATTTTCAATATTGAGGTTGTTGTTGAATTTATTGGTGATAGCAAATGTTTTTTTTTGAACTTTTTTGTACATTTCAAAGTTGAGGTTGCAGTTGAATTTGTTGGTGTTTTTCAATGTTGAGGCTGTTGAATTTGTTGGTGTTTTTCAAAGTTGAGGTTGTTGTTGAATTTGTTGGTGTTTTTCACTGTTGAGTTTGTGGTTGAAATTTTTGGTGTTTTTCATTGTTGAGGTTTTTGTTGAATTTGTTGGTGATTTTCAATATTGAGGTTGTAATTAAATTTTTTGGTGTTTTTCCATGTTGAGGTTTTTGAATTTGTTGGTGTATTTGAAAGTTGAGGTTGTTGTTCAATTTTTTGGTGTTTTTAATTGTTGTGGTTTTTGTTGAATTTGTTGTTGTTTTTCAATGTTGAGGTTGTTGTTGAATTTGTTGCTGTTTTCGAAATTTGAGATTGTTGTTGAATTTGTTTGTGTTTTGAATGTTGAGATTGTTGTTGAATTATTTGGTGTTTTTCAATGTTGAGTTTGTTGTTGAATTTTTTGGTGTTTTTTATTGTTGAAGTTTTTTTTGAATTTGTTGGTGTTTTTGAATGTTGAGGTTTTTGTTGAATTTGTTGGTGTTTCTGAATGTTGAGGTTGTTGATGAATATTTTGTTGTTTTTCATTGTTGAGGTTTTTGTTGAATTTTTTGGTGTTTTTCAAAGTTGAGGTTGTTGTTGAATTTTTTGGTGTTTTTCATTGTTGAGTTTTTTGTTGAATTTGTTGTTGTTTTTGAATGTTGAGATTGTTGTTGAATTTTTTGATGTTTTTCATTGTTGAGGTTGTTGTTGAATATGTTGGTGATTTTCAATGTTGAGTTTGTTGTTGAAACTTTTGGTGTTTTTCATTGTTGAGGTTATTGTTGATATTGTTGGTGTTTTTCAATGTTGAGGTTGTTGTTGAATTTTTGGTGTTTTTCATTGTTGAGGTCATTGTTGTTAAGTTGTTTGCACTTATTCATTGTTGAGGTTGTTGATGAATTTGTTGGTGATTTTCAATATAGAGGTTGTTGTTGAATTTATTGGTGATAGCAAATGTTTTTTTTTGAACTTTTTTGTACATTTCAAAGTTGAGGTTGCAGTTGAATTTGTCGATGTTTTTCAATGTTGAGGCTGTTGAATTTGTTGGTGTTTTTCAAAGTTGAGGTTGTTGTTAAATTTGTTGGTGTTTTTCACTGTTGAGTTTGTGGTTGAAATTTTTGGTGTTTTTCATTGTTGAGGTTTTTGTTGAATTTGTTGTTGATTTTCAATATTGAGGTTGTAATTGAATTTGTTGGTGTTTTTCCATGTTGAGGTTTTTGAATTTGTTGGTGTTTTTCAAAGTTGAGGTTGTTGAATATTTTGCTGTTTTTCAATGTTGAGGTTGTTGTTGAATTTTTTGGTGATTATTAATATTGAGGTTGTTGTTGAATTTATTGTAGTTTTCAATGTTTTTTATTGAATCTTTTTGCATTTTTCCAAATTGAGGTTGCAGTTGAATTTGTTGGTGTTTTTCAATGTTGAGGTTGTTGTTAAATTTTTTGATGTTTTTCATTGTTGAGGTTGTCGTTGAAAATGTTGGTGATTTTCAATGTTTTGTTTGTTGTTGAATTTTTTGATGTTTTTCATTGTTGAGTTTATTGTTGAAATTGTTGGAGTTTTGCAATGTTGAGGTTGTTGTTGAATTGTTTGGTGTTTTTCATTGTTGAGGTCGGGGTTGTTGAATTTTTTGGTGTTATCAATGTTTTTTCAAAAACTTTTTTGTGTTTTTCAAAGTTGAGTTTGCACTTTAATTTGTTGGTGTTTTTCAAAGTTGATGTTGTTGAATTTCTTGGTGTTTTTCAAAGTTGTGATTGTTGTTGATTTTTTGGTGTTTTCTTTGTTGAGGTTTCTGTCGAATTTCTTGGTGTTTGGGAATGTTGAGGTTGTTGTTGTATTTTTTGATGTTTTTTGTTGTTGAGATTTTTGTTGAATTTGATGATGATTTTCAATTTTAAGTTTGTTGTTGAATTTTTTGGTGTTTTTCATTGTTGCGGTACTTGTTGAAATTGTTGGAGTTTTTCAATGTTGAGGTTGTTATTGATTTTTTTGGTGTTTTTCATTGTTGGGGTAGTTGTTGAATTTTTTCATGTTTTTCATTGTTGAGGTTGTTGTTGAATTTTTTGATGTTTTTCAATGCTGAGGTTGTTGTTGAATTTCTTGGAGATTTTCAATGTTGAGGTTGTTGAATTTATTGGTGTTTTTCAATGTTGAGGTTGTTGAATTTGTTGGTGTTTTTCAAATTTGATGTTGTTGTTGAATTTTTCGGTGTTTTTAATTGTTGAGGCTTTTGTTGAATTTGTTGGTGTTTTTGAATGTTGAGGTTGTTGTTGAATGTTATGGTGTTTTTCAGTGTTGAGGTTGTTGTTGAATTTGTTGGTGATTTTCAATGTTGAGGTTGTTGAATTTATTGGTGTTATCAATGGTTTTTTTAATCTTTTTTGTGTTTTTCAAAGTTGAGGTTCCAGTTGAATTTGTTGGTGTTTTTCATTGTTGCGTTTGTTGAATTTGTTTGTGTTTTTCAATGTTGAGGTTGTTGAATTTGTTTGTGTTTTTCAATGTTGAGGTTGTTGAATTTGTTGGTGTTTTTAATTGTTGAGGCTTTTGTTGAATTTGTTTGTGTTTTTGAATGTTGAGGTTGTTGTTGAATGTTATGGTGTTCTTCCGTGTTGAGGTTGTTGTTGAATTTGTTGGAGTTTTTCAATGTTGAGGTTGTTGTTGAATTTGTTGATGTTTTTCAATGTTGAGGTTGTTGAATTTGTTGGTGTATTTGAAAGTTGAGGTTGTTGTTCAATTTTTTGGTGTTTTTAATTGTTGTGGTTTTTGTTGAATTTATTGGTGTTTTTCAATGTTGAGGTTGTTGTTGAATTTGTTGCTGTTTTCGGAAGTTGACATTGTTGTTGAATTTGTTTGTGTTTTGAATGTTGAGATTTTTGTTGAATTATTTGGTGTTTTTCAATGTTGAGTTTGTTGTTGAATTTTTTGGTGTTTTTTATTGTTGAAGTTTTTGTTGAATTTGTTGGTGTTTTTGAATGTTGAGGTTTTTGTTGAATTTGTTGGTGTTTCTGAATGTTCAGGTTGTTGATGAATTTTTTGTTGTTTTTCATTGTTGAGGTTTTTGTTGAATTTATTGGTGTTTTTCAAAGTTGAGGTTGTTGTTGAATTTTTTGGTGTTTTTCATTGTTGAGTTTTTTGTTGAATTTGTTTTTGTTTTTGAATGTTGAGGTTGTTGTTGAATTTTTTGATGTTTTTCATTGTTGAGGTTGTTGTTGAATTTGTTGGTGATTTTCAATGTTGAGTTTGTTGTTGAATCTTTTGGTGTTTTTCATTGTTGAAGTTTTTGTTGATATTGTTGGTGTTTTTCAATGTTGAGGTTGTTGTTGAATTTTTGGTGTTTTTCATTGTTGAGGTCGTTGTTGTTGAATTGTTTGCAGTTTTTCATTGTTGAGGTTGTTGATGAATTTTTTGGTGATTTTCAATATTGAGGTTGTAGTTGAATTTATCGGTGTATTTCCATGGTGAGGTTTTTGAATTTGTTGGTGTTTTTGAATGTGGATGTTGTTGTTGAATTTTTTGGTGTTTTTCATTGTTGAGGTTGTTGTTGAATTTTTGTCTTTCATTGTTGAGGTTGTTGATGAATTTGTTGGTGATTTTCAATATTGAGGTTGTTGTTGAATTTATTGGTGATAGCAAATGTTTTTTTTTTTAACTTTTTTGTACAATTCAAAGTTGAGGTTGCAGTTGAATTTGTTGATGTTTTTCAATGTTGAGGCTGTTGAATTTGTTGGTGTTTTTCAAAGTTGAGGTTGTTGTTGAATTGGTTGGTGTTTTTCACTGTTGAGTTTGTGGTTGAAATTTGTGGTGTTTTTCATTGTTGAGGTTTTTGTTGAATTTGTTGGTGATTTTCAATATTGAGGTTGTAATTGAATTTGTTGGTGTTTTTCCATGTTGAGGTTTTTGAATTTGTTGGTGTTTTTCAAAGTTGAGGTTGTTGAATATTTTGCTGTTTTTCAATGTTGAGGTTGTTGTTGAATTTTTTGGTGATTATTAATATTGAGGTTGTTGTTGAATTTATTGTAGTTTTCAATGTTTTTTATTGAATCTTTTTGCATTTTTCCAAATTGAGGTTGCAGTTGAATTTGTTAGTGTTTTTCAATGTTGAGGTTGTTGCTAAATTTTTTGATGTTTTTCATTGTTGAGGTTGTCGTTGAAATTGTTGGTGATTTTCAATGTTGTGTTTTTTGTTGAATTTTTTGATGTTTTTCATTGTTGAGTTTATTGTTGAAATTGTTGGAGTTTTGCAATGTTGAGGTTGTTGTTGAATTGTTTGGTGTTTTTCATTGTTGAGGTCGGGGTTGTTGAATTTTTTGGTGTTATCAATGTTTTTTCAAAAACTTTTTTGTGTTTTTCAAAGTTGAGTTTGCACTTTAATTTGTTGGTGTATTTCAAAGCTAATGTTGTTGAATTTCTTGGTGTTTTTCAAAGTTGTGATTGTTGTTGAATTTTTTGGTGTTTTCTTTGTTGTGGTTTCTGTCGAATTTCTTGGTGTTTGGGAATGTTGAGGTTGTTGTTGTATTTTTTGATGTTTTTTGTTGTTGAGATTTTTGTTGAATTTGATGATGATTTTCAATTTTAAGTTTGTTGTTGAATTTTTTGGTGTTTTTCATTGTTGCGGTACTTGTAGAAATTGTTGGAGTTTTTCAATGTTGAGGTTGTTATTGATTTTTGTGGTGTTATTCATTGTTGGGGTAGTTGTTGACTTTTTTGGTGTTTTTCATTGTTGAGGTTGTTGTTGAATGTGTTGGTGTTTTTGAATGTTGAGGTTGTTGTTGAATGTTATGGTGTTTTTCAGTGTTGAGGTTGTTGTTGAATTTGTTGGTGATTTTCAATGTTGAGGTTGTTGAATTTATTGGTGTTATCAATGGTTTTTTAAATCTTTTTTGTGTTTTTCAAAGTTGAGGTTGCAGTTGAATTTGTTGGTGTTTTTCATTGTTGCGTTTGTTGAATTTGTTTGTGTTTTTCAATGTTGAGGTTGTTGAATTTGTTTGTGTTTTTCAATGTTGAGGTTGTTGAATTTGTTGGTGTTTTTAATTGTTGAGGCTTTTGTTGAATTTGTTGGTGTTTTTGAATGTTGAGGTTGTTGTTGAATGTTATGGTGTTCTTCCGTGTTGAGGTTGTTGTTGAATTTGTTGGAGTTTTTCAATGTTGAGGTTGTTGTTGAATTTGTTGATGATTTTCAATGTTGAGGTTGTTGAATTTGTTGGTGTATTTGAAAGTTGAGGTTGTTGTTCAATTTTTTGGTGTATTTAATTGTTGTGGTTTTTGTTGAATTTATTGGTGTTTTTCAATGTTGAGGTTGTTGTTGAATTTGTTGCTGTTTTCGGAAGTTGAGATTGTTGTTGAATTTGTTTGTGTTTTGAATGTTGAGATTTTTGTTGAATTATTTGGTGTTTTTCAATGTTGAGTTTGTTGTTGAATCTTTTGGTGTTTTTTATTGTTGAAGTTTTTGTTGAATTTGTTGGTATTTTTGAATGTTGAGGTTGTTGTTGAATTTGTTGGTGTTTCTAAATGTTGAGGTTGTTGATGAATTTTTTGTTGTTTTTCATTGTTGAGGTTTTTGTTGAATTTTTTGGTGATTTTCATTGTTGAGTTTTTTGTTGAATTTGTTTTTGTTTTTGAATGTTGAGGTTGTTGTTGAATTTTTTGATGTTTTTCATTGTTGAGATTGTTGTTGAATTTGTTGGTGATTTTCAATGTTGTGTTTGTTGTTGAATCTTTTGGTGTTTTTCATTGTTGAAGTTTTTGTTGAATTTGTTGGTGCTTTTCAATGTTGAGGTTGTTGTTGAATTTTTGGTGTTTTTCATTGTTGAGGTCGTTGTTGTTGAATTGTTTGCAGTTTTTCATTGTTGAGGTTGTTGATGAATTTTTTGGTGATTTTCAATATTGAGGTTGTATTTGAATTTATCGGTGTTTTTCCATGTTGAGGTTTTTGAATTTGTTGGTGTTTTTGAATGTGGATGTTGTTGTTCAATTTTTTGGTGTTTTTCATTGTTGAGGTTGTTGTTGAATTTTAGTCTTTCATTGTTGAGGTTGTTGATGAATTTGTTAGTGATTTTCAATATTGAGGTTGTTGTTGAATTTATTGGTGATAGCAAATGTATTTTTTTGAACTTTTTTGTAGATTTCAAAGTTGAGGTTGCAGTTGAATTTGTTGGTGTTTTTCAATGTTGAGGCTGTTGAATTTGTTGGTGTTTTTCAAAGTTGAGGTTGTTGTTGAATTTGTTGGTGTTTTTCACTGTTGAGTTTGTGGTTGAAATTTTTGGTGTTTTTCATTGTTGAGGTTTTTGTTGAATTTGTTGGTGATTTTCAATATTGAGGTTGTAATTGAATTTGTTGGTGTTTTTCCATGTTGAGGTTTTTGAATTTGTTGGTGTTTTTCAAAGTTGAGGTTGTTGAATATTTTGCTGTTTTTCAATGTTGAGGTTGTTGTTGAATTTTTTGGTGATTATTAATATTGAGGTTGTTGATGAATTTATTGTAGTTTTCAATGTTTTTTATTGAATCTTTTTGCATTTTTCCAAATTGAGGTTGCTGTTGGATTTGTTGGTGTTTTTCAATGTTGAGGTTGTTGTTAAATTTTTTGATGTTTTTCATTGTTGAGGTTGTCGTTGAAATTGTTGGTGATTTTCAATGTTGTGTTTGTTGTTGAATTTTTTGATGTTTTTCATTGTTGAGTTTATTGTTGAAATTGTTGGAGTTTTGCAATGTTGAGGTTGTTGTTGAATTGTTTGGTGTTTTTCATTGTTGAGGTCGGGGTTGTTGAATTTTTTGGTGTTATCAATGTTTTTTCAAAAACTTTTTTGTGTTTTTCAAAGTTGAGTTTGCACTTTAATTTGTTGGTGTTTTTCAAAGTTGATGTTGTTGAATTTCTTGGTGTTTTTCAAAGTTGTGATTGTTGTTGAATTTTTTGGTGTTTTCTTTGTTGAGGTTTCTGTCGAATTTCTTGGTGTTGGGGAATGTTGAGGTTGTTGTTGTAATTTTTGATGTTTTTTGTTGTTGAGATTTTTGTTGAATTTGATGATGATTTTCAATTTTAAGTTTGTTGTTGAATTTTTTGGTGTTTTTCATTGTTGCGGTACTTGTTGAAATTGTTGGAGTTTTTCAATGTTGAGGTTGTTGTTGATTTTTTTGGTGTTTTTCATTGTTGGGGTAGTTGTTGAATTATTTGGTGTTTTTCATTGTTGAGGTTGTTGTTGAATTTTTTGATGTTTTTCAATGCTGAGGTTGTTGTTGAATTTCTTGGTGATTTTCAATGTTGAGGTTGTTGAATTTATTGGTGTTTTTCAATGTTGAGGTTGTTGAATTTGTTGGTGTTTTTCAAATTTGATGTTGTTGTTGAATTTTTTGGTGTTTTTAATTGTTGAGGCTTTTGTTGAATTTGTTGGTGTTTTTGAATGTTGAGGTTGTTGTTGAATGTTATGGTGTTTTTCAGTGTTGAGGTTGTTGTTGAATTTGTTGGTGATTTTCAATGTTGAGGTTGTTGAATTTATTGGTGTTATCAATGGTTTTTTTAATCTTTTTTGTGTTTTTCAAAGTTGAGGTTCCAGTTGAATTTGTTGCTGTTTTTCATTGTTGCGTTTGTTGAATTTGTTTGTGTTTTTCAATGTTGAGGTCGGGGTTGTTGAATTTTTTGGTGTTATCAATGTTTTTTCAAAAACTTTTTTGTGTTTTTCAAAGTTGAGTTTGCACTTTAATTTGTTGGTGTATTTCAAAGCTAATGTTGTTGAATTTCTTGGTGTTTTTCAAAGTTGTGATTGTTGTTGAATTTTTTGGTGTTTTCTTTGTTGTGGTTTCTGTCGAATTTCTTGGTGTTTGGGAATGTTGAGGTTGTTGTTGAATTTTTTGATGTTTTTTGTTGTTGAGATTTTTGTTGAATTTGATGATGATTTTCAATTTTAAGTTTGTTGTTGAATTTTTTGGTGTTTTTCATTGTTGCGGTACTTGTAGAAATTGTTGGAGTTTTTCAATGTTGAGGTTGTTATTGATTTTTGTGGTGTTATTCATTGTTGGGGTAGTTGTTGACTTTTTTGGTGTTTTTCATTGTTGAGGTTGTTGTTGAATTTTTGTCTTTCATTGTTGAGGTTGTTGTTGAATTTGTTGGTGATTTTCAATATTGAGGTTGTTGTTGAATTTATTGGTGACAGCAACTGTTTTTTTTTGAACTTTTTTGTACATTTCAAAGTTGAGGTTGCAGTTGAATTTGTTGGTGTTTTTCAATGTTGAGGCTGTTGAATTTGTTGGTGTTTTTCAAAGTTGAGGTTGTTGTTCAATTTATTGGTGTTTTTCACTGTTGAGTTTGTGGTTGAAACTTTTGGTGTTTTTCATTGTTGAGGTTTTTGTTGAATTTGTTGTTGATTTTCAATATTGAGATTGTAAATGAATTTGTTGGTGTTTTTCCATGTTGACGTTTTTGAATTTGTTGGTGTTTTTCAAAGTTGAGGTTGTTGAATATTTTGCTGTTTTTCAATGTTGAGGTTGTTGTTGAATTTTTTGGTGATTATTAATATTGAGGTTGTTGTTGAATTTATTGTAGTTTTCAATGTTTTTTATTGAATCTTTTTGCATTTTTCCAAATTGATGTTGCAGTTGAATTTGTTAGTGTTTTTCAATGTTGAGGTTGTTGTTAAATTTTTTGGTTTTTTTCATTGTTGCGGTACTTGTTGAAATTGTTGGTGATTTTCAATGTTGAGGTTGTTATTGATTTTTTTGGTGTTTTTCATTGTTGGGGTAGTTGTTGAATTATTTGGTGTTTTTCATTGTTGAGGTTGTTGTTGAATTTTTTGATGTTTTTCAATGCTGAGGTTGTTGTTGAATTTCTTGGTGATTTTCAATGTTGAGGTTGTTGAATTTATTGGTGTTTTTCAATGTTGAGGTTGTTGAATTTGTTGGTGTTTTTCAAATTTGATGTTGTTGTTGAATTTTTTGGTGTTTTTAATTGTTGAGGCTTTTGTTGAATTTGTTGGTGTTTTTGAATGTTGAGGTTGTTGTTGAATGTTATGGTGTTTTTCAGTGTTGAGGTTGTTGTTGAATTTGTTGGTGATTTTCAATGTTGAGGTTGTTGAATTTATTGGTGTAATCAATGGTTTTTATTAATCTTTTTTGTGTTTTTCAAAGTTGAGGTTGCAGTTGAATTTGTTGGTGTTTTTCATTGTTGCGTTTGTTGAATTTGTTTGTGTTTTTCAATGTTGAGGTTGTTGAATTTGTTTGTGTTTTTCAATGTTGAGGTTGTTGAATTTGTTGGTGTTTTTAATTGTTGAGGCTTTTGTTGAATTTGTTTGTGTTTTTGAATGTTGAGGTTGTTGTTGAATGTTATGGTGTTCTTCCGTGTTGAGGTTGTTGTTGAATTTGTTGGAGTTTTTCAATGTTGAGGTTGTTGTTGAATTTGTTGATGTTTTTCAATGTTGTGGTTGTTGAATTTGTTGGTGTATTTGAAAGTTGAGGTTGTTGTTCAATTTTTTGGTGTTTTTAATTGTTGTGGTTTTTGTTGAATTTATTGGTGTTTTTCAATGTTGAGGTTGTAGTTGAATTTGTTGCTGTTTTCGGAAGTTGACATTGTTGTTGAATTTGTTTGTGTTTTGAATGTTGAGATTTTTGTTGAATTATTTGGTGTTTTTCAATGTTGAGTTTGTTGTTGAATTTTTTGGTGTTTTTTATTGTTGAAGTTTTTGTTGAATTTGTTGGTGTTTTTGAATGTTGAGGTTTTTGTTGAATTTGTTGGTGTTTCTGAATGTTCAGGTTGTTGATGAATTTTTTGTTGTTTTTCATTGTTGAGGTTTTTGTTGAATTTTTTCGTGTTTTTCAAAGTTGAGGTTGTTGTTGAATTTTTTGGTGTTTTTCATTGTTGAGTTTTTTGTTGAATTTGTTTTTGTTTTTGAATGTTGAGGTTGTTGTTGAATTTTTTGATGTTTTTCATTGTTGAGGTTGTTGTTGAATTTGTTGGTGATTTTCAATGTTGAGTTTGTTGTTGAATCTTTTGGTGTATTTCATTGTTGAAGTTTTTGTTGATATTGTTGGTGTTTTTCAATGTTGAGGTTGTTGTTGAATTTTTGGTGTTTTTCATTGTTGAGGTCGTTGTTGTTGAATTGTTTGCAGTTTTTCATTGTTGAGGTTGTTGATGAATTTTTTGGCGATTTTCAATATTGAGGTTGTAGTTGAATTTATCGGTGCTTTTCCATGTTGAGGTTTTTGAATTTGTTGGTGTTTTTGAATGTGGATGTTGTTGTTGAATTTTTTGGTGTTTTTCATTGTTGAGGTTGTTGTTGTATTTTTGTCTTTCATTGTTGAGGTTGTTGATGAATTTGTTGGTGATTTTCAATATTGAGGTTGTTGTTGAATTTATTGGTGATAGCAAATGTTTTTTTTTGAACTTTTTGTACATTTCAAAGTTGAGGTTGCAGTTGAATTTGTTGATGTTTTTCAATGTTGAGGCTGTTGAATTTGTTGGTGTTTTTCAAAGTTGAGGTTGTTGTTGAATTGGTTGGTGTTTTTCACTGTTGAGTTTGTGGTTGAAATTTTTGGTGTTTTTCATTGTTGAGGTTTTTGTTGAATTTGTTGGTGATTTTCAATATTGAGGTTGTAATTGAATTTGTTGGTGTTTTTCCATGTTGAGGTTTTTGAATTTGTTGGTGTTCTTCAAAGTTGAGGTTGTTGAATATTTTGCTGTTTTTCAATGTTGAGGTTGTTGTTGAATTTTTTGGTGATTATTAATATTGAGGTTGTTGTTGAATTTATTATAGTTTTCAATGTTTTTTATTGAATCTTTTTGCATTTTTCCAAATTGAGGTTGCAGTTGAATTTGTTGGTGTTTTTCAATGTTGAGGTTGTTGTTAAATTTTTTGATATTTTTCATTGTTGAGGTTGTCGTTGAAATTGTTGGTGATTTTGAATGTTGTGTTTCTTGTTGAATTTTTTGATGTTTTTCATTGTTGAGTTTATTGTTGAAATTGTTGGAGTTTTGCAATGTTGAGGTTGTTGTTGAATTGTTTGGTGTTTTTCATTGTTGAGGTCGGCGTTGTTGAATTTTTTGGTGTTATCAATGTTTTTTCAAAAACTTTTTTGTGTTTTTCAAAGTTGAGTTTGCACTTTAATTTGTTGGTGTTTTTCAAAGTTGATGTTGTTGAATTTCTTGGTGTTTTTCAAAGTTGTGATTGTTGTTGAATTTTTTGGTGTTTTCTTTGTTGAGGTTTCTGTCAAATTTCTTGGTGTTGGGGAATGTTGAGATTGTTGTTGTATTTTTTGATGTTTTTTGTTGTTGAGATTTTTGTTGAATTTGATGATGATTTTCAATTTTAAGTTTGTTGTTGAATTTTTTGGTGTTTTTCATTGTTGCGGTACTTGTTGAAGTTGTTGGAGTTTTTCAATGTTGAGGTTGTTATTAATTTTTTTGGTGTTTTTCATTGTTTGGGTAGTTGTTGAATTTTTTGGTGTTTTTCATTGTTGAGGTTGTTGTTGAATTTTTTGATGTTTTTCAATGCTGAGGTTGTTGTTGAATTTCTTGGTGATTTTCAAAGTTGAGGTTGCTGTTGAATTTTTGGTGTTTTTCATTGTTGAGTTTTTTGTTGAATTTGTTGTTGTTTTTGAATGTTGAGGTTGTTGTTGAATTTTTTGATGTTTTTCATTGTTGAGGTTGTTGTTGAATTTTTTTGATGTTTTTCATTGTTGAGGTTGTTGTTGAATTTGTTGGTGATTTTCAATGTTGAGTTTGTTGTTGAATCTTTTGGTGTTTTTCATTGTTGAGGTTATTGTTGATATTGTTGGTGTTTTTCAATGTTGAGGTTGCTGTTGAATTTTTGGTGCTTTTCATTGTTGAGGTCGTTGTTGTTCAATTGTTTGCAGTTTTTCATTGTTGAGGTTGTTGATGAATTTTTTGGTGATTTTCAATATTGAGGTTGTAGTTGAATTTATCGGTGTCTTTCCATGTTGAGATTTTTGAATTTGTTGGTGTTTTTCAAAGTTGAAGTTGTTGTTGAATTTTTTGATGTTTTTCATTGTTGAGGTTGTTGTTAAATTTGTTGGTGATTTTCAATATTGAGGTTGTAGTTGAATTTATTGGTGTTTTTCCATGTTGAGGTTGTTGAATTTGTTGGTGTTTTTCAATGTTGAGGTTGTTGAATTTGTTGGTGTTTTCCAAAGTTGAGGTTGTTGTTGAATTTTTTGGTGGTTTTCATTGTTGAGGTTTTTGTTGAATTTGTTGGTGTTTTTGAATGTTGAGGTATTTGTTGAATTTTTTGTTATTTTTCATTGCTGAGGTTGTTGTTGAATTTGTTGGAATTTTTCAATGTTGATGTTGTTGTTGAATTTTTTGTTGATTTTCAATATTGTGGTTGTTGTTGAATTTATTGGTGTATTCAATGTTATTTTTTGAATCTTTTTGCATTTTTCAAAGTTGAGGTTGCATTTGAATTTGTTGGTGTCTCTCAATGTTGAGGTTGTTGAATTTGTTGGTGATTTTCAAGGTTGAAGTTGTTGTTGAATTTTTTGGTGATTTTCAATATTGAGGTTGTTGTTGAATTTATTGATGTATTCAATGTTATTTTTTGAATCTTTTTGCATTTTTCAATGTTGAGGTTGTTGAATTTTTTGGTGTTTTTCAAAGTTGAGGTTGTTGTTGAATTTTTTGGCGTTTTTCATTGTTGAAGGTTTTTTTGAATTTGTTGGTGTTTTTGAATGTTGAGGTTGTTGTTGATTTTTTTGGTGTTTTTCATTGTTGAGGTTGTTGTTGAATTTGTTGGTGTTTTTGAATGTGGATGTTGTTGTTGAATTTTTTGGTGTTTTTCATTGTTGAGGTTGTTGTTGAATTTTTGTCTTTCATTGTGGAGGTTGTTGTTGAATTTGTTGGTGATTTTCAATATTGAGGTTGTTTTTGAATTTATTGGTGATAGCAAATTTTTTTTTTGAACTTTTTTGTACATTTCAAAGTTAAGGTTGCAGTTGAATTTGTTGGTGTTTTTCAATGTTGAGGCTGTTGAATTTGTTGGTGTTTTTCAAAGTTGAGGTTGCTGAATATTTTGCTGTCTTTCAATGTTGAGGTTGTTGTTGAATTTTTTGGTGATTATTAATATTGAGGTTGTTGTTGAATTTATTGTAGTTTTCAATGTTTTTTATTGAATCATTTTGCATTTTTCCAAATTGAGGTTGCAGTTGAATTTGTTGGTGTTTTTCAATGTTGAGGTTGTTGTTTAAATTTTTTGATGTTTTTCATTGTTGAGGTTGTCGTTGAAATTGTTGGTGATTTTCAATGTTGTGTTTGTTGTTGAATTTTTTGTTGTTTTTCATTGTTGAGTTTATTGTTGAAATTGTTGGAGTTTTGCAATGTTGACGTTGTTGTTGAATTGTTTGGTGTTTTTCATTGTTGAGGTCAGGTTTGTTGAATTTTTTGGTGTTATCAATGTTTTTTCAAAAACTTTTTTGTGTTTTTCAAAGTTGAGTTTGCACTTTAATTTGTTGGTGTTTTTCAAAGTTGATGTTGTTGAATTTCTTGGTGTTTTTCAAAGTTGTGATTGTTGTTGAATTTTTTGGTGTTTTCTTTGTTGAGGTTTCTGTCGAATTTCTTGGTGTTTGGGAATGTTGAGGTTGTTGTTGTATTTTTTGATGTTTTTTGTTGTTGAGATTTCTGTTGAATTTGATGATGATTTTCAATTTTAAGTTTGTTGTTGAATTTCTTGGTGTTTTTCATTGTTGCGGTACATGTTGAAATTGTTGGAGTTTTTCAATGTTGAGGTTGTTATTGATTTTTGTGGTGTTTTTCATTGTTGGGGTTGTTGTTATATTTTTTGGTGTTTTTCATTGTTGAGGTTTTTGTTGAATTTTTTGATGTTTTTCAATGCTGAGGTTGTTGTTGAATTTCTTGGTGATTTTCAATGTTGAGGTTGTTGAATTTATTGGTGTTTTTCAATGTTGAGGTTGTTGAATTTGTTGGTGTTTTTCAAATTTGATGTTGTTGTTGAATTTTTTGGTGTTTTTAATTGTTGAGGCTTTTGTTGAATTTGTTGGTATTTTTGAATGTTGAGGTTGTTGTTGAATGTTATGGTGTACTTCAGTGTTGAGGTTGTTTTTGAATTTGTTGGAATTTTTCAATGTTGAGGTTGTTGTTGAATTTGTTGCTGTTTTTGAATGTTGAAGTTGTTGTTGAATTTGTTTGTGTTTTGAATGTTGAGATTGTTGTTGAATTATTTGGTGTTTTTCAATGTTGAGTTTGTTGTTGAATTTTTTGGTGTTTTTCATTGTTGAGGTTTTGTTGAATTTGTTGGTGTTTTTGAATGTTGAGGTTGTTGATGAATTTTTTGGTGTTTTTCATTGTTGAGGTTTTTGTTGAATTTGTTGGTGTTTTTCATTGTTGAGGTTGTTGTTGCATTTGTTGGTGATTTTCAATATTGAGGTTGTAGTTCAATTTGTCGGTGTTTTTCCATGTTGAGGTTTTTGAATTTGTTGGTGTTTTTCAAACTTGAGGTTGTTGTTGAATATTTTGCTGTTTTTCAATGTTGAGGTTG
The DNA here is from genome assembly GCF_964194155.1 of Cetorhinus maximus. Classification (NCBI taxonomy): domain Eukaryota; kingdom Metazoa; phylum Chordata; class Chondrichthyes; order Lamniformes; family Cetorhinidae; genus Cetorhinus; species Cetorhinus maximus. Next base: position 19,371,102 of record NC_135917.1, on the reverse strand, counting down.
TTGTTGAATTTTTTGGTGATTTTCAATATTGAGGTTGTTGTTGAATTTATTGGTGTATTCAATGTTTTTTTTGAATCTTTTTGTATTTTTCAAAGTTGAGGTTGCAGTTCAATTTGTTGGTGTTTCTCAATGTTGAGGTTGTTGAATTTTTGGGTATTTTTCAAAGTTGAGGTTGTTGTTGAATTATTTGGTGTTTTTCTTTGTTGAGTTTTTTGTTGAATTTGTTGTTGTTTTTGAATGTTGAGGTTGTTGTTGAATTTTATGATGTTTTTCATTGTTGAGGTTGCTGTTGAATTTGTTGGTGACTTTCAATGTTGAGTTTCTTATTGAATTGTTTTGTGTTTTTCATTGTTGAGGTTGTTGTTGAAATTGTTGGTGTTTTTCAATGTTGAGGTTGTTGTTGAATTTGTTGGTGTTTTCGAATGTTGAGGTTGTTGTTGAATTTGTTGGTGTTTGAATTTTAAGTTTGTTGTTGGATTTATTGATTTTTTTCATTGTTGAGGTTGTTTTTGAATTTATTGGTGATTTTCAATAGTGAGGTTATTGTTGAATTTATTGGTGTTATCAATGATTTTTCATGATCTTTTTTGTATTTTTCAATGTTGAGGTTGCAGTTGAATTTGTTCGTGTTTTTCAATGTTGAGGTGGTTGAATTTGTTGGTGGAATTCAAAGTTGAGGTTGTTGTTGAATTTTTTGGTGTATTTCAATGTGGAGGGTTCTGTTGAATTTGTTGGCGTTTTTGAATGTTGAAGTTGTTGTTGAATTTGTTGGTGTTTTTCAATGTTGAGGTTGTTGTTGAAATTTTTTGGTGTTTTTCAAAGTTGAGGTTGTGGTTGAATTTTTTGGTGTTTTTCATTGTTGAGGTTGTTGTTGAATTTTTTTGATGTTTTTCAATGCTGTGGTTGTTGTTGAATTTCTTGGTGATTTTCAATGTTGAGGTTGTTGAATTTATTGGTGTTTTTCAATGTTGAGGTTGTTGAATTTGTTGGTGTTTTTCAAATTTGATGTTGTTGTTGAATTTTTTGGTGTTTTTAATTGTTGAGGATTTTGTTGAATTTGTTGGTGTTTTTGAATGTTGAGGTTGTTGTTGAATGTTATGGTGTTTTTCAGTGTTGAGGTTGTTGTTGAATCTGTTGGTGATTTTCAATGTTGAGGTTGTTGAATTTATTGCTGTTATCAATGGTTTTTTTAATCTTTTTTGTGTTTTTCAAAGTTGAGGTTGCAGGTGAATTTGTTGCTGCTTTTCATTGTTGCTTTTGTTGAATTTGTTTGTGTTTTTCAATGTTCAGGTTGTTGAATTTGCTGGTGTTTTTCAAATTTGATGTTGTTGTTGAATTTTTTGGTGTTTTTAATTGTTGAGTCTTTTCTTGAATTTGTTGGTATTTTTGAATGTTGAGGTTGTTGTTTAATGTTATGGTGTTCTTCAGTGTTGAGGTTGTTGTTGAATGTTATGGTGTTCTTCAGTGTTGAGGTTGTTGTTGAATTTGTTGGAATTTTTCAATGTTGAGGTTGTTGTTGAATTTGTTGCTGTTTTCGAATGTTGAAGTTGTTGTTGAATTTGTTTGTGTTTTGAATGTTGAGATTGTTGTTGAATTATTTGGTGTTTTTCAATGTTGAGTTTGTTGTTGAATTTTTTGGTGTTCTTCATTGTTGAGGTTTTGTTGAATTTGTTGGTGTTTTCCAAAGTTGAGGTTGTTGTTGAATTTTTTGGTGGTTTTCATTGTTGAGGTTGTTGTTGAATTTGTTGGAATTTTTCAATGTTGATGTTGTTGTTGAATTTTTTGTTGATTTTCAATATTGTGGTTGTTGTTGAATTTATTGGTGTATTCAATGTTATTTTTTGAATCTTTTTGTATTTTTCAAAGTTGAGGTTGCATTTGAATTTGTTGGTGTCTCTCAATGTTGAGGTTGTTGAATTTGTTGGTGATTTTCAAGGTTGAAGTTGTTGTTGAATTTTTTGGTGATTTTCAATATTGAGGTTGTTGTTGAATTTATTGATGTCTTCAATGTTATTTTTTGAATCTTTTTGCATTTTTCAAAGTTGAGGTTGCACTTGAATTTGTTGGTGTTTCTCAATGTTGAGGTTGTTGAATTTTTTGGTGTTTTTCAAAGTTGAGGTTGTTGAATTTTTTGGTGCGTTTCAATGTTGAAGTTGTTGTTGAACTTATTGGTGTTTTTGAATGTGGATGTTGTTGCTGAATTTTTTGGTGTTTTTCATTGTTGAGGTTGTTGTTGAATTTTTGTCTTTCATTGTTGAGGTTGTTGTTGAATTTGTTGGTGATTTTCAATATTGAGGTTGTTGTTGAATTTATTGTTGATAGCAAATGTTTTTTTTTGAACTTTTTTGTAAATTTCAACGTTGAGGTTGCAGTTGAATTTGTTGGTGTTTTTCAATGTTGAGGCTGTTGAATTTGTTGGTGTTTTTCAAAGTTGAGGTTGTTGTTGAATTTGTTGGTGTTTTTCAATGTTGAGTTTGTTGAAATTTTTGGTGTTTTTCATTGTTGAGGTTTTTGTTGAATTTGTTGGTGATTTTCAATATTGAGGTTGTAATTGAATTTGTTGGTGTTTTTCCATGTTGAGGTTTTTGAATTTGTTGGTGTTTTTCAAAGTTGAGGTTGCTGAATATTTTGCTGTCTTTCAATGTTGAGGTTGTTGATGAATTTTTTGGTGATTATTAATATTGAGGTTGTTGTTGAATTTATTGTAGTTTTCAATGTTATTTTATTGAATCTTTTTGCATTTTTCCAAATTGAGGTTGCAGTTGAATTTGTTGGTGTTTTTCAATGTTGAGGTTGTTGTTTAAATTTTTTGATGTTTTTCATTGTTGAGGTTGTCGTTGAAATTGTTGGTGATTTTCAATGTTGTGTTTGTTGTTGAATTTTTTGAAGTTTTTCATTGTTGAGTTTATTGTTGAAATTGTTGGAGTTTTGCAATGTTGAGGTTGTTGTTGAATTGTTTGGTGTTTTTCATTGTTGAGGTCGGGTTTGTTGAATTTTTTGGTGTTATCAATGTTTTTTCAAAAACTTTTTTGTGTTTTTCAAAGTTGAGTTTGCACTTTAATTTGTTGGTGTTTTTCAAAGTTGATGTTGTTGAATTTCTTGGTGTTTTTCAAAGTTGTGATTGTTGTTGAATTTTTTGGTGTTTTCTTTGTTGAGGTTTCTGTCGAATTTCTTGGTGTTTGGGAATGTTGAGGTTGTTGTTGTATTTTTTGATGTTTTTTGTTGTTGAGATTTCTGTTGAATTTGATGATGATTTTCAATTTTAAGTTTGTTGTTGAATTTCTTGGTGTTTTTCATTGTTGCGGTACATGTTGAAATTGTTGGAGTTTTTCAATGTTGAGGTTGTTATTGATTTTTGTGGTGTTTTTCATTGTTGGGGTTGTTGTTATATTTTTTGGTGTTTTTCATTGTTGAGGTTTTTGTTGAATTTTTTGATGTTTTTCAATGCTGAGGTTGTTGTTGAATTTCTTGGTGATTTTCAATGTTGAGGTTGTTGAATTTACTGGTGTTTTTCAATGTTGAGGTTGTTGAATTTGTTGGTGTTTTTCAAATTTGATGTTGTTGTTGAATTTTTTGGTGTTTTTAATTGTTCAGGCTTTTGTTGAATTTGTTGGTATTTTTGAATGTTGAGGTTGTTGTTGAATGTTATGGTGTTCTTCAGTGTTGAGGTTGTTGTTGAATTTGTTGGAATTTTTCAATGTTGAGGTTGTTGTTGAATTTGTTGCTGTTTTCGAATATTGAAGTTGTTGTTGAATTTGTTTGTGTTTGAATGTTGAGATTGTTGTTGAATTATTTGGTGTTTTTCAATGTTGAGTTTGTTGTTGAATTTTTTGGTGTTTTTCATTGTTGAGGTTTTGTTGAATTTGTTGGTGTTTTTGAATGTTGAGGTTGTTGATGAATTTATTGGTGTTTTTCATTGTTGAGGTTTTTGTTGAATTTGTTGGTGTTTTTCATTGTTGAGGTTGTTGTTGCATTTGTTGGTGATTTTCAATATTGAGGTTGTAGTTCAATTTGTCGGTGTATTTCCATGTTGAGGTTTTTGAATTTGTTGGTGTTTTTCAAACTTGAGGTTGTTGTTGAATATTTTGCTGTTTTTCAATGTTGAGGTTGTTGTTGAATTTTTTGGTGATTTTCAATATTGAGGTTGTTGTTGAATTTATTGGTGTATTCAATGTTTTTTTTTAATCTTCTTGTATTTTTCAAAGTTGAGGTTGCAGTTCAATTTGTTGGTGTTTCTCAATGTTGAGGTTGTTGAATTTTTGGGTATTTTTCAAAGTTGAGGTTGTTGTTGAATTATTTGGTGTTTTTCTTTGTTGAGTTTTTTGTTGAATTTGTTGTTGTTTTTGAATGTTGAGGTTGTTGTTGAATTTTATGATGTTTTTCATTGTTGAGGTTTCTGTTGAATTTGTTGGTGACTTTCAATGTTGAGTTTTTTATTGAATTTTTTGGTGTTTTTCATTGTTGAGGTTGTTGTTGAAATTGTTGGTGTTTTTCAATGTTGAGTTTGTTGTTGAATTTGTTGGTGTTTTCGAATGTTGAGGTTGTTGTTGAATTTGTTGGTGTTTGAATTTTAAGTTTGTTGTTGAATTTATTGATTTTTTTCATTGTTGAGGTTGTTTTTGAATTTATTGGTGATTATCAATAGTGAGGTTATTGTTGAATTTATTGGTGTTATCAATGATTTTTCATGATCTTTTTTGTATTTTTCAATGTTGAGGTTGCAGTTGAATTTGTTCGTGTTTTTCAATGTTGAGGTGGTTGAATTTGTTGGTGGTTTTCAAAGTTGAGGTTGTTGTTGAATTTTTGGGTGTATTTCAATGTGGAGGGTTCTGTTGAATTTGTTGGCGTATTTGAATGTTGAAGTTGTTGTTGAATTTGTTGGTGTTTTTTCAATGTTGAGGTTGTTGTTGAAATTTTTTGGTGTTTTTCAAAGTTGAGGTTGTGGTTGAATTTTTTGGTGTTTTTCATTGTTGAGGTTGTTGTTGAATTTTTTTGATGTTTTTCAATGCTGTGGTTGTTGTTGAATTTCTTGGTGATTTTCAATGTTGAGGTTGTTGAATTTATTGGTGTTTTTCAATGTTGAGGTTGTTGTTGAATTTTTTGGTGTTTTTAATTGTTGAGGATTTTGTTGAATTTGTTGGTGTTTTTGAATGTTGAGGTTGTTGTTGAATGTTATGGTGTTTTTCAGTGTTGAGGTTGTTGTTGAATCTGTTGGTGATTTTCAATGTTGAGGTTGTTGAATTTATTGGTGTTATCAATGGTTTTTTTAATCTTTTTTGTGTTTTTCAAAGTTGAGGTTGCAGGTGAATTTGTTGCTGCTTTTCATTGTTGCGTTTGTTGAATTTGTTTGTGTTTTTCAATGTTCAGGTTGTTGAATTTGCTGGTGTTTTTCAAATTTGATGTTGTTGTTGAATTTTTTGGTGTTTTTAATTGTTGAGGCTTTTGTTGAATTTGTTGGTATTTTGGAATGTTGAGGTTGTTGTTGAATGTTATGGTGTTCTTCAGTGTTGAGGTTGTTGTTGAATTTGTTGGAATTTTTCAATGTTGAGGTTGTTGTTGAATTTTGTTGCTGTTTTCGAATGTTGAAGTTGTTGTTGAATTTGTTTGTGTTTTGAATGTTGAGATTGTTGTTGAATTATTTGGTGTTTTTCAATGTTGAGGTTGTTGTTGAATTTTTTGGTGTTTTTCATTGTTGAGGTTTTGTTGAATTTGTTGGTGTTTTTGAATGTTGAGGTTGTTGATGAATTTTTTGGTGTTTTTCATTGTTGAGGTTTTTGTTGAATTTTTTGGTGTTTTTCAATGTTGAGTTTGTTGTTGAATTTTTTGGTGTTTTTCAATGTTGAGTTTGTTGTTGAATTTTTTGGTGTTTTTCATTGTTGAGGTTGTTGTTGAATTTGTTGGTGATTTTCAATATTGAGGTTTTGGTTAAGTTTGTTGGTGTTTTTCCATGTTGAGGTTTTTGAATTTGTTGGTGTTTTTCAAACTTGAGGTTGTTGTTGAATTTTTTGGTGATTTTCAATATTGAGGTTGTTGTTGAATTTATTGGTGTATTCTATGTTTTTTTTAATCTTTTTGTATTTATCAAAGTTGAGGTTACAGTTCAATTTGTTGGTGTTTCTCAATGTTGAGGTTGTTGAATTTTTTGGTATTTTTCAAAGTTGAGGTTGTTGTTGAATTATTTGGTGTTTTTCATTGTTGAGTTTTTTGTTGAATTTGTTGTTGTTTTTGAATGTTGAGGTTGTTGTTGAATTTTATGATGTGTTTCTTTGTTGAGGTTGCTGTTGAGTTTGTTGGTGACTTTCAATGTTGAGTTTGTTATTGAATTTTTTGGTGTTTTTCATTGTTGAGGTTGTTGTTGAAATTGTTGGTGTTTTTCAATGTTGAGGTTGTTGTTGAATTTCTTGGTGTTTTCGAATGTTGAGGTTGTTGTTGAATTTGTTGGTGTTTTGAATTTTGAGTTTGCTGTTGAATTTAATGATTTTTTTCATTGTTGAGGTTGTTTTTGAATTTATTGGTGATTTTCAATATTGAGGTTCTTGTTGAATTTATTGGTGTTATCAATGATTTCTCATGATCTTTTTTGTATTTTTCAATGTTGAGGTTGCAGTTGAATTTGTTGGTGTTTTTCAATGTTGAGTTGGTTGAATTTGTTGGTGGTTTTCAAAGTTGAGGTTGTTGTTGAATTTTTTGGTGTTTTTCAATGTTGAGGGTTCTGTTGAATTTGTTGGTGTTTTTGAATGTTGAGGTTGTTGTTGAATTTGTTGGTGTTTTTGAATGTTGAGGTTGTTGTTGAATTTTTTGGTGTTTTTCAAAGTTGAGGTTGTGGTTGAATTTTTTGGTGGTTTTCATTGTTGAGGTTGTTGTTGTTTTTTTTGATGTTTTTCAATGCTGAGTTTGTTGTTGAATTTCTTGGTGATTTTCAATGTTGAGGTTGTTGAATTTATTGGTGTTTTTCAATGTTGAGGTTGTTGAGTTTGTTGGTGTTTTTCAAATTTGATGTTGTTGTTGAATTTTTTGGTGCTTTTAATTGTTGAGGCTTTTGTTGAATTTGTTGGTGATTTTCAATGTTGAGGTTGTTGAATTTATTGGTGCTATCAATGGATTTTTTAATCTTTTTTTTATTTTTCAAAGTTGAGGTTGCAGTTGAATTTTTGCTGTTTTTCATTGTTGCGTTTGTTGAATTTGTTTGTATTTTTCATTGTTGAGGTTTTTGTTGAATTTGTTGGTGACTTTCAATATTGTGGTTGTAGTTCAATTTGTTCGTGTTTTTCCATGTTGAGGTTCTTGAATTTGATGGTGTTTTTCAAACTTGAGGTTGTTGTTGAATATTTTGCTGTTTTTCAGTGTTGAGGTTGTTGTTGAACTTTTTGGTGATTTTCAATTTTGAGGTTGCTGTTGAATTTATTGGTGTATTCAATGTTTTTTTTTAATCTCTTTGTATTTTTTAAAGTTGAGGATGGAGTTCAATTTGTTGGTGTTTCTCAATGTTGAGGTTGTTGAATTTTTGGGTACTTTTCAAAGTTGAGGTTGTTGTTGAATTATTTGGTGTTTTTCATTGTTGAGTTTTTTTGTTGAATTTGTTGTTGTTTTCGAATGTTGAGGTTGTTGTTGAATTTTACGATGTTTTTCATTGTAGAGGTTTCTGTTGAATTTGTTGGTGACTTTCAATGTTGAGTTTGTTATTGAATTTTTTGGTGTTTTTCATTGTTGAGGTTGTTGTTGAAATTGTTGGTGTTTTTCAATGTTGAGGTTGATGTTGAATTTGTTGGTGTTTTCGAATGTTGAGGTTGTTGTTGAATTTGTTGGTGTTTTGAATTTTGAGTTTGCTTTTGAATTTTTTGATTTTTTTCATTGTTGAGGTTTTGTTGTATTTGTTGGTGTTTTTGAATGTTGAGGTTGTTGATGAATTTTTTGGTGTTTTTCATTGTTGAGGTTTTTGTTGAATTTGTTGGTGTTTTTCAATGTTGAGGTTGTTGTTGCATTTGTTGGTGATTTTCAATATTGAGGTTGTAGTTCAATTTGTCGGTGTTTTTCCATGTTGAGGATTTTGAATTTGTTGGTGTTTTTCAAACTTCAGGTTGTTGTTGAATATTTTGCTGTTTTTCAATGTTGAGGTTGTTGTTGAATTTTTTGGTGATTTTCAATATTGAGGTTGTTGTTGAATTTATTGGTGTATTCAATGTTTTTTTTGAATCTTTTTGTATTTTTCAGAGTTGAGGTTGCAGTTCAATTTGTTGGTGTTTCTCAATGTTGAGGTTGTTGAATTTTTGGGTATTTTTCAAAGTTGAGGTTGTTGTTGAATTATTTGGTGTTTTTCATTGTTGAGTTTTTTTGTTGAATTTGTTGTTGTTTTCGAATGTTGAGGTTGTTGTTGAATTTTACGATGTTTTTCATTGTAGAGGTTTCTGTTGAATTTGTTGGTGACTTTCAATGTTGAGTTTGTTATTGAATTTTTTGGTGTTTTTCATTGTTGAGGTTGTTGTTGAAATTGTTGGTGTTTTTCAATGTTGAGGTTGATGTTGAATTTGTTGGTGTTTTCGAATGTTGAGGTTGTTGTTGAATTTGTTGGTGTTTTGAATTTTGAGTTTGCTTTTGAATTTTTTGATTTTTTTCATTGTTGAGGTTTTGTTGAATTTGTTGGTGATTTTCAATATTGAGGTTTTGGTTAAGTTTGTTGGTGTTTTTCCATGTTGAGGTTTTTGAATTTGTTGGTGTTTTTCAAACTTGAGGTTGTTGTTGAATTTTTTGGTGATTTTCAATATTGAGGTTGTTGTTGAATTTATTGGTGTATTCTATGTTTTTTTTTAATCTTTTTGTATTTATCAAAGTTGAGGTTACAGTTCAATTTGTTGGTGTTTCTCAATGTTGAGGTTGTTGAATTTTTTGGTATTTTTCAAAGTTGAGGTTGTTGTTGAATTATTTGGTGTTTTTCATTGTTGAGTTTTTTGTTGAATTTGTTGTTGTTTTTGAATGTTGAGGTTGTTGTTGAATTTTATGATGTGTTTCTTTGTTGAGGTTGCTGTTGAGTTTGTTGGTGACTTTCAATGTTGAGTTTGTTATTGAATTTTTTGGTGTTTTTCATTGTTGAGGTTGTTGTTGAAATTGTTGGTGTTTTTCAATGTTGAGGTTGTTGTTGAATTTCTTGGTGTTTTCGAATGTTGAGGTTGTTGTTGAATTTGTTGGTGTTTTGAATTTTGAGTTTGCTGTTGAATTTAATGATTTTTTTCATTGTTGAGGTTGTTTTTGAATTTATTGGTGATTTTCAATATTGAGGTTCTTGTTGAATTTATTGGTGTTATCAATGATTTCTCATGATCTTTTTTGTATTTTTCAATGTTGAGGTTGCAGTTGAATTTGTTGGTGTTTTTCAATGTTGAGTTGGTTGAATTTGTTGGTGGTTTTCAAAGTTGAGGTTGTTGTTGAATTTTTTGGTGTTTTTCAATGTTGAGGGTTCTGTTGAATTTGTTGGTGTTTTTGAATGTTGAGGTTGTTGTTGAATTTGTTGGTGTTTTTGAATGTTGAGGTTGTGGTTGAATTTTTTGGTGGTTTTCATTGTTGAGGTTGTTGTTGTTTTTTTTGATGTTTTTCAATGCTGAGTTTGTTGTTGAATTTCTTGGTGATTTTCAATGTTGAGGTTGTTGAATTTATTGGTGTTTTTCAATGTTGAGGTTGTTGAGTTTGTTGGTGTTTTTCAAATTTGATGTTGTTGTTGAATTTTTTGGTGCTTTTAATTGTTGAGGCTTTTGTTGAATTTGTTGGTGATTTTCAATGTTGAGGTTGTTGAATTTATTGGTGCTATCAATGGATTTTTTAATCTTTTTTTTATTTTTCAAAGTTGAGGTTGCAGTTGAATTTTTGCTGTTTTTCATTGTTGCGTTTGTTGAATTTGTTTGTATTTTTCATTGTTGAGGTTTTTGTTGAATTTGTTGGTGACTTTCAATATTGTGGTTGTAGTTCAATTTGTTCGTGTTTTTCCATGTTGAGGTTCTTGAATTTGATGGTGTTTTTCAAACTTGAGGTTGTTGTTGAATATTTTGCTGTTTTTCAGTGTTGAGGTTGTTGTTGAACTTTTTGGTGATTTTCAATTTTGAGGTTGCTGTTGAATTTATTGGTGTATTCAATGTTTTTTTTTAATCTCTTTGTATTTTTTAAAGTTGAGGATGGAGTTCAATTTGTTGGTGTTTCTCAATGTTGAGGTTGTTGAATTTTTGGGTACTTTTCAAAGTTGAGGTTGTTGTTGAATTATTTGGTGTTTTTCATTGTTGAGTTTTTTTGTTGAATTTGTTGTTGTTTTCGAATGTTGAGGTTGTTGTTGAATTTTACGATGTTTTTCATTGTAGAGGTTTCTGTTGAATTTGTTGGTGACTTTCAATGTTGAGTTTGTTATTGAATTTTTTGGTGTTTTTCATTGTTGAGGTTGTTGTTGAAATTGTTGGTGTTTTTCAATGTTGAGGTTGATGTTGAATTTGTTGGTGTTTTCGAATGTTGAGGTTGTTGTTGAATTTGTTGGTGTTTTGAATTTTGAGTTTGCTTTTGAATTTTTTGATTTTTTTCATTGTTGAGGTTTTGTTGTATTTGTTGGTGTTTTTGAATGTTGAGGTTGTTGATGAATTTTTTGGTGTTTTTCATTGTTGAGGTTTTTGTTGAATTTGTTGGTGTTTTTCAATGTTGAGGTTGTTGTTGCATTTGTTGGTGATTTTCAATATTGAGGTTGTAGTTCAATTTGTCGGTGTTTTTCCATGTTGAGGATTTTGAATTTGTTGGTGTTTTTCAAACTTCAGGTTGTTGTTGAATATTTTGCTGTTTTTCAATGTTGAGGTTGTTGTTGAATTTTTTGGTGATTTTCAATATTGAGGTTGTTGTTGAATTTATTGGTGTATTCAATGTTTTTTTTGAATCTTTTTGTATTTTTCAGAGTTGAGGTTGCAGTTCAATTTGTTGGTGTTTCTCAATGTTGAGGTTGTTGAATTTTTGGGTATTTTTCAAAGTTGAGGTTGTTGTTGAATTATTTGGTGTTTTTCATTGTTGAGTTTTTTTGTTGAATTTGTTGTTGTTTTCGAATGTTGAGGTTGTTGTTGAATTTTACGATGTTTTTCATTGTAGAGGTTTCTGTTGAATTTGTTGGTGACTTTCAATGTTGAGTTTGTTATTGAATTTTTTGGTGTTTTTCATTGTTGAGGTTGTTGTTGAAATTGTTGGTGTTTTTCAATGTTGAGGTTGATGTTGAATTTGTTGGTGTTTTCGAATGTTGAGGTTGTTGTTGAATTTGTTGGTGTTTTGAATTTTGAGTTTGCTTTTGAATTTTTTGATTTTTTTCATTGTTGAGGTTTTGTTGAATTTGTTGGTGTTTTTGAATGTTGAGGTTGTTGATGAATTTTTGGGTGTTTTTCATTGTTGAGGTTTTTGTTGAATTTGTTGGTGTTTTTCAATGTTGAGGTTGTTGTTGCATTTGTTGGTGATTTTCAATATTGAGGTTGTAGTTCAATTTGTCGGTGTTTTTCCATGTTGAGGATTTTGAATTTGTTGGTGTTTTTCAAACTTCAGGTTGTTGTTGAATATTTTGCTGTTTTTCAATGTTGAGGTTGTTGTTGAATTTTTTGGTGATTTTCAATATTGAGGTTGTTGTTGAATTTATTGGTGTATTCAATGTTTTTTTTGAATCTTTTTGTATTTTTCAGAGTTGAGGTTGCAGTTCAATTTGTTGGTGTTTCTCAATGTTGAGGTTGTTGAATTTTTGGGTATTTTTCAAAGTTGAGGTTGTTGTTGAATTGTTTGGTGTTTTTCATTGTTGAGTTTTTTGTTGAATTTGTCGTTGTTTTTGAATGTTGAGGTTGTTGTTGAATTTTATGATGTTTTTCATTGTCGAGGTTGCTGTTGAATTTGTTGGTGACTTTCAATGTTGAGTTTCTTATTGAATTTTTTGGTGTTTTTCATTGTTGAGGTTGTTGTTGAAATTGTTGGTGTTTTTCAATGTTGAGGTTGTTGTTGAATTTGTTGGTGTTTTCGAATGTTGAGGTTGTTGTTGAATTTGTTGGTGTTTTGAATTTTGAGTTTGTTGTTGAATTTATTGATTTTTTTCATTGTTGCGGTTGTTTTTGAATTTATTGGTGATTTTCAATAGTGAGGTTATTGTTGAATTTATTGGTGTTATCAATGATTTTTCATGATCTTTTTTGTATTTTTCAATGTTGAGGTTGCAGTTGAATTTGTTCGTGTTTTTCAATGTTGAGGTGGTTGAATTTGTTGGTGGTTTTCAAAGTTGAGGTTGTTGTTGAATTTTTGGGTGTATTTCAATGTGGAGGGTTCTGTTGAATTTGTTGGTGTTTTTGAATGTTGAAGTTGTTGTTGAATTTGTTGGTGTTTTCAATGTTGAGGTTGTTGTTGAAATTTTGGTGTTTTTCAAAGTTGAGGTTGTGGTTGAATTTTTTGGTGTTTTTCATTGTTGAGGTTGTTGTTGAATTTTTTTGATGTTTTTCAATGCTGTGGTTGTTGTTGAATTTCTTGGTGATTTTCAATGTTGAGGTTGTTGAATTTATTGGTGTTTTTCAATGTTGAGGTTGTTGAATTTGTTGGTGTTTTTCAAATTTGTTGTTGTTGTTGAATTTTTTGGTGTTTTTAATTGTTGAGGCTTTTGTTGAATTTGTTGGTGTTTTTGAATGTTGAAGTTGTTGTGGTATGTTATGGTGTTTTTCAGTGTTGAGGTTGTTGTTGAATTTGTTGGTGATTTTCAATGTTGAGGTTGTTGAATTTATTGGTGTTATCAATGGTTTTTTTAATCTTTTTTGTATTTTTCAAAGTTGAGGTTGCAGTTGAATTTGTTGCTGTTTTTCATTGTTGCGTTTGTTGAATTTGTTTGTGTTTTTCAATGTTGAGGTTGTTGAATTTGTTGGTGTTTTTCAAATTTGATGTTGTTGTTGAATATTTTGGTGATTTTAATTGTTGAGGCTTTTGTTGAATTTGTTGGAGTTTTTGAATGTTGAGGTTGTTGTTGAATTTTATGGTGTTCTTCAGTGTTGAGGTTGGTGTTGAATTTGTTGGAGTTTTTCAATGTTGAGGTTGTTGTTGAATTTGTTGATGTTTTTCAAAGTTGAGGTTGTTGAATTTGTTTGTGTATTTCAAAGTTGAGGTTGTTGTTCAATTTTTTGGTGTTTTTAATTGTTGTGGTTTTTGTTGAATTTGTTGGTGTTTTTCAATGTTGAGGTTGTTGAATTTATTGGTGCTATCAATGGATTTTTTAATCTTTTTTTTATTTTTCAAAGTTGAGGTTGCAGTTGAATTTTTGCTGTTTTTCATTGTTGCGTTTGTTGAATTTGTTTGTATTTTTCATTGCTAAGGTTTTTGTTGAATTTGTTGGTGATTTTCAATATTGTGGTTGTAGTTCACTTTGTTGGTTTTTTTCCATGTTGAGGTTTTTGAATTTGTTGGTGTTTTTCAAACTTGAGGTTGTTGTTGAATATTTTGCTGTTTTTCAATGTTGAGGTTGTTGTTGAACTTTTTGGTGATTTTCAATATTGACGTTGTTGTTGAATTTATTGGTGTATTCAATGTTTTTTTTTGAATCTTTTTGTATTTTTCAAAGTTGAGGTTGAAGTTCAATTTGTTGGTGTTTCTCAATGTTGAGGTTGTTGAATTTTTGGGTACTTTTCAAAGTTGAGGTTGTTGTTGAATTATTTGGTGTTTCTCATTGTTGAGTTTTTTGTTGAATTTGATGTTGTTTTCGAATGTTGAGGTTGTTGTTGAATTTTACGATGTTTTTCATTGTTGAGGTTGCTGTTGAATTTGTTGGTGACTTTCAATGTTGAGTTTGTTATTGAATTTTTTGGTGTTTTTCATTGTTGAGGTTGTTGTTGAATTTGTTGGTGTTTTCGAATGTTGAGGTTGTTGTTGAATTTGTTGGTGTTTTGAATTTTGAGTTTGCTGTTGAATTTTTTGATCTTTTTCATTGTTGAGGTTGTTGTTGAATTTATTGGTGATTTTCAATATTGAGGTTCTTGTTGAATTTATTTGTGTTATCAACGATTTTTCATGATCTTTTTTGTATTTTTCAATGTTGAGGTTGCAGTTGAATGTGTTCATGTTTTTCAATGATGAGGGTTCTGTTGAATTTGTTGTTGTTTTTGAATGTTGAGGTTGTTGTTGAATTTGTTGGTGTTTTCCAATGTTGAGGTTGTTGTTGAACTTTTTGGTGTTTTTCAAAGTTGAGGTTGTGCTTGAATTTTTTTGTGTTTTTCATTGTTGAGGTTGTTGTTGAATTTCTTGGTGATTTTCAATGTTGATGTTGTTGAATTTATTGATGTTTTTCAATGTTGAGGTTGTTGAATTTGTTGGTGTTTTTCAAATTTGATGTTGTTGTTGAATTTTTTGGTGTTTTTAATTGTTGAGGCTTTTGTTGAATATGTTGGTGTTTTTGAATGTTGAGGTTGTTTTTGAATGTTATGCTGTTTTTCAGTGTTGAGGTTGTTGTTGAATTTGTTGGTGATTTTCAATGTTGAGGCTGTTGAATTTATTGGTGTTATCAATGGTTTTATTAATCTTTTTTGTATTTTTCAAAGTTGAGGTTGCATTTGAATTTGTTGCTGTTTTTCATTGTTGCATTTGTTGAATTTGTTTGTGTTTTTCAATGTTGAGGTTGTTGAATTTGTCGGTGTATTTCAAATTTGATGTTGTTGTTGAATTTTTTGGTGTTTTTAATTGTTGAGGCTTTTGTTGAATTTGTTGGTGTTTTTGAATGTTGAAGTTGTTGTTGAATGTTATGGTGTTTTTCAGTGTTGAGGTTGTTGTTGAATTTGTTGGTGATATCAATGGATTTTTAAATCTTTTTTGTATTTTTCAAAGTTGAGGTTGCAGTTGAATTTGTTGCTGTTTATCAATGTTGCGTTTGTTAAATTTTTTTGTGTTTTTCAATGTTGAGGTTGTTGAATTTGTTGGTGTTTTTCAAATTTGATGTTGTTGTTGAATTTTTTGGTGTTTTTAATTGTTGAGGCTTTTGTTGAATTTGTTGGTGTTTTTGAATGTTGAGGTTGTTGTTGAATGTTATGGTGTTCTTCAGTGTTGAGGTTGTTGTTGAATTTGTTGGAGTTTTTCAATGTTGAGCTTGTTGTTGAATTTGTTGATGTTTTTCAATGTTGAGGTTGTTGAATTTGTTGGCGTATTTCAAAGTTGAGGTTGTTGTTCAATGTTTTGGTGTTTTTAATTGTTGTGGTTTTTGTTGAATTTGTTGGTGTTTTTCAATGTTGAGGTTGTTGTTGAATTTGTTGCTGTTTTCGAATATTGAGATTGTTGTTGCATTTGTTTGTGTTTTGAATGTTCAGATTGTTGTTGAATTATTTGATGTTTTTCAATGTTGAGTTTGTTGTTGAATTTTTTGGTGTTTGTCATTGTTGAGGTTTTGTTGAATTTGTTGGTGTTTTTGAATGTTGAGGTTGTTGATGAATTTTTTGGTGAATTTCATTGTTGAAGTTTTTGTTGAATTTGTTGGTGTTTTTCATTGTTGAGGTTGTTGTTGCATTTGTTAGTGATTTTCAATATTGTGGTTGTACTTCAATTTGTTGGTGTTTTTCCATGTTGAGGTTTTTGGATTTGTTGGTGTTTTTCAAACTTGAGGTTGTTGTTGAATATTTTGCTGTTTTTCAATATTGAGGTTGTTGTTGAATTTATTGGTGTATTCAATGTTTTTTTTGAATCTTTTTGTATTTTTCAAAGTTGAGGTTGATGTTCAATTTGTTGGTGTTTCTCAATGTTGAGGTTGTTGAATTTTTGGGTACTTTTCAAAATTGAGGTTGTTGTTGAATTATTTGGTGTTTTTCATTTTTGAGGTTTTTGTTGAATTTGTTGTTGTTTTCGAATGTTGATGTTGTTGTTGAATTTTACGATGTTTTTCATTGTCGAGGTTGCTGTTGAATTTGTGGGTGACTTTCAATGTTGAGTTTGTTATTGAATTTTTTGGTGTTTTTCATTGTTGAGGTTGTTGTTGAAATTGTAGTTGTTTTTCAATGTTGAGGTTGTTGTTGAATTTGTTGGTGTTTTGAATTTTGAGTTTGCTGTTGAATTTTTTGATTATTTTCATTGTTGAGGTTGTTGTTGAATTTATTGGTGATTTTCAATATTGAGGTTCTTGTTGAATTTATTGGTGTTATCAATGATTTTTCATGATCTTTTTTGTATTTTTCAATGTTGAGGTTGCAGTTGAATTTGTTCGTGTTTTTCAATGTTGAGTTGGTTGAATTTGTTGGTGGTTTTCAAAGTTGAGGTTGTTGTTGGATTTTTTGGTGTTTTTCAATGTTGAGGGTTCTGTTGAATTTGTTGGTGTTTTTGAATGTTGACGTTGTTGTTGAATTTGTTGGTGTTTTTCAATGTTGAGGTTGTTGTTGAATTTTTTGGTGTTTTTCAAAGTTAAGGTTGTGGAATTTGTTGGTGTTTTTCAAATTTGATGTTGTTGTTGAATTTTTTGATGTTTTTAATTGTTGAGGCTTTTGTTGAATTTGTTGGTGTTTTTGAATATTGAGGTTGTTTTTGAAAGTTATGGTGTTTTTCAGTGTTGAGGTTGTTGTTGAATTTGTTGGTGATTTTCAATGTTGAGGTTGTTGTTGCATTTGTTGCTGTTTTCGAATGTTGAGATTGCTGTTGTATTTGTTTGTGTTTTGAATGTTCAGATTGTTGTTGAATTATTTGGTGTTTTTCAATGTTGAGTTTGTTGTTGAATTTTTTGGTGTTTTTCAATGTTGAGTTTGTTGTTGAATTTTTTGGTGTTTTTCATTGTTGAGGTTGTTGTTGAATTTGTTGGTGATTTTCAATATTGAGGTTTTGGTTAAGTTTGTTGGTGTTTTTCCATGTTGAGGTTTTTGAATTTGTTGGTGTTTTTCAAACTTGAGGTTGTTGTTGAATTTTTTGGTGATTTTCAATATTGAGGTTGTTGTTGAATTTATTGGTGTATTCTATGTTTTTTTTTAATCTTTTTGTATTTATCAAAGTTGAGGTTACAGTTCAATTTGTTGGTGTTTCTCAATGTTGAGGTTGTTGAATTTTTTGGTATTTTTCAAAGTTGAGGTTGTTGTTGAATTATTTGGTGTTTTTCATTGTTGAGTTTTTTGTTGAATTTGTTGTTGTTTTTGAATGTTGAGGTTGTTGTTGAATTTTATGATGTGTTTCTTTGTTGAGGTTGCTGTTGAGTTTGTTGGTGACTTTCAATGTTGAGTTTGTTATTGAATTTTTTGGTGTTTTTCATTGTTGAGGTTGTTGTTGAAATTGTTGGTGTTTTTCAATGTTGAGGTTGTTGTTGAATTTCTTGGTGTTTTCGAATGTTGAGGTTGTTGTTGAATTTGTTGGTGTTTTGAATTTTGAGTTTGCTGTTGAATTTAATGATTTTTTTCATTGTTGAGGTTGTTTTTGAATTTATTGGTGATTTTCAATATTGAGGTTCTTGTTGAATTTATTGGTGTTATCAATGATTTCTCATGATCTTTTTTGTATTTTTCAATGTTGAGGTTGCAGTTGAATTTGTTGGTGTTTTTCAATGTTGAGTTGGTTGAATTTGTTGGTGGTTTTCAAAGTTGAGGTTGTTGTTGAATTTTTTGGTGTTTTTCAATGTTGAGGGTTCTGTTGAATTTGTTGGTGTTTTTGAATGTTGAGGTTGTTGTTGAATTTGTTGGTGTTTTTGAATGTTGAGGTTGTGGTTGAATTTTTTGGTGTTTTTCAAAGTTGAGGTTGTGGTTGAATTTTTTGGTGGTTTTCATTGTTGAGGTTGTTGTTGTTTTTTTTGATGTTTTTCAATGCTGAGTTTGTTGTTGAATTTCTTGGTGATTTTCAATGTTGAGGTTGTTGAATTTATTGGTGTTTTTCAATGTTGAGGTTGTTGAGTTTGTTGGTGTTTTTCAAATTTGATGTTGTTGTTGAATTTTTTGGTGCTTTTAATTGTTGAGGCTTTTGTTGAATTTGTTGGTGATTTTCAATGTTGAGGTTGTTGAATTTATTGGTGCTATCAATGGATTTTTTAATCTTTTTTTTATTTTTCAAAGTTGAGGTTGCAGTTGAATTTTTGCTGTTTTTCATTGTTGCGTTTGTTGAATTTGTTTGTATTTTTCATTGTTGAGGTTTTTGTTGAATTTGTTGGTGACTTTCAATATTGTGGTTGTAGTTCAATTTGTTCGTGTTTTTCCATGTTGAGGTTCTTGAATTTGATGGTGTTTTTCAAACTTGAGGTTGTTGTTGAATATTTTGCTGTTTTTCAGTGTTGAGGTTGTTGTTGAACTTTTTGGTGATTTTCAATTTTGAGGTTGCTGTTGAATTTATTGGTGTATTCAATGTTTTTTTTTAATCTCTTTGTATTTTTTAAAGTTGAGGATGGAGTTCAATTTGTTGGTGTTTCTCAATGTTGAGGTTGTTGAATTTTTGGGTACTTTTCAAAGTTGAGGTTGTTGTTGAATTATTTGGTGTTTTTCATTGTTGAGTTTTTTTGTTGAATTTGTTGTTGTTTTCGAATGTTGAGGTTGTTGTTGAATTTTACGATGTTTTTCATTGTAGAGGTTTCTGTTGAATTTGTTGGTGACTTTCAATGTTGAGTTTGTTATTGAATTTTTTGGTGTTTTTCATTGTTGAGGTTGTTGTTGAAATTGTTGGTGTTTTTCAATGTTGAGGTTGATGTTGAATTTGTTGGTGTTTTCGAATGTTGAGGTTGTTGTTGAATTTGTTGGTGTTTTGAATTTTGAGTTTGCTTTTGAATTTTTTGATTTTTTTCATTGTTGAGGTTTTGTTGTATTTGTTGGTGTTTTTGAATGTTGAGGTTGTTGATGAATTTTTTGGTGTTTTTCATTGTTGAGGTTTTTGTTGAATTTGTTGGTGTTTTTCAATGTTGAGGTTGTTGTTGCATTTGTTGGTGATTTTCAATATTGAGGTTGTAGTTCAATTTGTCGGTGTTTTTCCATGTTGAGGATTTTGAATTTGTTGGTGTTTTTCAAACTTCAGGTTGTTGTTGAATATTTTGCTGTTTTTCAATGTTGAGGTTGTTGTTGAATTTTTTGGTGATTTTCAATATTGAGGTTGTTGTTGAATTTATTGGTGTATTCAATGTTTTTTTTGAATCTTTTTGTATTTTTCAGAGTTGAGGTTGCAGTTCAATTTGTTGGTGTTTCTCAATGTTGAGGTTGTTGAATTTTTGGGTATTTTTCAAAGTTGAGGTTGTTGTTGAATTATTTGGTGTTTTTCATTGTTGAGTTTTTTTGTTGAATTTGTTGTTGTTTTCGAATGTTGAGGTTGTTGTTGAATTTTACGATGTTTTTCATTGTAGAGGTTTCTGTTGAATTTGTTGGTGACTTTCAATGTTGAGTTTGTTATTGAATTTTTTGGTGTTTTTCATTGTTGAGGTTGTTGTTGAAATTGTTGGTGTTTTTCAATGTTGAGGTTGATGTTGAATTTGTTGGTGTTTTCGAATGTTGAGGTTGTTGTTGAATTTGTTGGTGTTTTGAATTTTGAGTTTGCTTTTGAATTTTTTGATTTTTTTCATTGTTGAGGTTTTGTTGAATTTGTTGGTGATTTTCAATATTGAGGTTTTGGTTAAGTTTGTTGGTGTTTTTCCATGTTGAGGTTTTTGAATTTGTTGGTGTTTTTCAAACTTGAGGTTGTTGTTGAATTTTTTGGTGATTTTCAATATTGAGGTTGTTGTTGAATTTATTGGTGTATTCTATGTTTTTTTTTAATCTTTTTGTATTTATCAAAGTTGAGGTTACAGTTCAATTTGTTGGTGTTTCTCAATGTTGAGGTTGTTGAATTTTTTGGTATTTTTCAAAGTTGAGGTTGTTGTTGAATTATTTGGTGTTTTTCATTGTTGAGTTTTTTGTTGAATTTGTTGTTGTTTTTGAATGTTGAGGTTGTTGTTGAATTTTATGATGTGTTTCTTTGTTGAGGTTGCTGTTGAGTTTGTTGGTGACTTTCAATGTTGAGTTTGTTATTGAATTTTTTGGTGTTTTTCATTGTTGAGGTTGTTGTTGAAATTGTTGGTGTTTTTCAATGTTGAGGTTGTTGTTGAATTTCTTGGTGTTTTCGAATGTTGAGGTTGTTGTTGAATTTGTTGGTGTTTTGAATTTTGAGTTTGCTGTTGAATTTAATGATTTTTTTCATTGTTGAGGTTGTTTTTGAATTTATTGGTGATTTTCAATATTGAGGTTCTTGTTGAATTTATTGGTGTTATCAATGATTTCTCATGATCTTTTTTGTATTTTTCAATGTTGAGGTTGCAGTTGAATTTGTTGGTGTTTTTCAATGTTGAGTTGGTTGAATTTGTTGGTGGTTTTCAAAGTTGAGGTTGTTGTTGAATTTTTTGGTGTTTTTCAATGTTGAGGGTTCTGTTGAATTTGTTGGTGTTTTTGAATGTTGAGGTTGTTGTTGAATTTGTTGGTGTTTTTGAATGTTGAGGTTGTGGTTGAATTTTTTGGTGGTTTTCATTGTTGAGGTTGTTGTTGTTTTTTTTGATGTTTTTCAATGCTGAGTTTGTTGTTGAATTTCTTGGTGATTTTCAATGTTGAGGTTGTTGAATTTATTGGTGTTTTTCAATGTTGAGGTTGTTGAGTTTGTTGGTGTTTTTCAAATTTGATGTTGTTGTTGAATTTTTTGGTGCTTTTAATTGTTGAGGCTTTTGTTGAATTTGTTGGTGATTTTCAATGTTGAGGTTGTTGAATTTATTGGTGCTATCAATGGATTTTTTAATCTTTTTTTTATTTTTCAAAGTTGAGGTTGCAGTTGAATTTTTGCTGTTTTTCATTGTTGCGTTTGTTGAATTTGTTTGTATTTTTCATTGTTGAGGTTTTTGTTGAATTTGTTGGTGACTTTCAATATTGTGGTTGTAGTTCAATTTGTTCGTGTTTTTCCATGTTGAGGTTCTTGAATTTGATGGTGTTTTTCAAACTTGAGGTTGTTGTTGAATATTTTGCTGTTTTTCAGTGTTGAGGTTGTTGTTGAACTTTTTGGTGATTTTCAATTTTGAGGTTGCTGTTGAATTTATTGGTGTATTCAATGTTTTTTTTTAATCTCTTTGTATTTTTTAAAGTTGAGGATGGAGTTCAATTTGTTGGTGTTTCTCAATGTTGAGGTTGTTGAATTTTTGGGTACTTTTCAAAGTTGAGGTTGTTGTTGAATTATTTGGTGTTTTTCATTGTTGAGTTTTTTTGTTGAATTTGTTGTTGTTTTCGAATGTTGAGGTTGTTGTTGAATTTTTTGGTGATTTTCAATATTGAGGTTGTTGTTGAATTTATTGGTGTATTCAATGTTTTTTTTGAATCTTTTTGTATTTTTCAGAGTTGAGGTTGCAGTTCAATTTGTTGGTGTTTCTCAATGTTGAGGTTGTTGAATTTTTGGGTATTTTTCAAAGTTGAGGTTGTTGTTGAATTATTTGGTGTTTTTCATTGTTGAGTTTTTTTGTTGAATTTGTTGTTGTTTTCGAATGTTGAGGTTGTTGTTGAATTTTACGATGTTTTTCATTGTAGAGGTTTCTGTTGAATTTGTTGGTGACTTTCAATGTTGAGTTTGTTATTGAATTTTTTGGTGTTTTTCATTGTTGAGGTTGTTGTTGAAATTGTTGGTGTTTTTCAATGTTGAGGTTGATGTTGAATTTGTTGGTGTTTTCGAATGTTGAGGTTGTTGTTGAATTTGTTGGTGTTTTGAATTTTGAGTTTGCTTTTGAATTTTTTGATTTTTTTCATTGTTGAGGTTTTGTTGAATTTGTTGGTGTTTTTGAATGTTGAGGTTGTTGATGAATTTTTTGGTGTTTTTCATTGTTGAGGTTTTTGTTGAATTTGTTGGTGTTTTTCAATGTTGAGGTTGTTGTTGCATTTGTTGGTGATTTTCAATATTGAGGTTGTTGTTCAATTTGTCGGTGTTTTTCCATGTTGAGGATTTTGAATTTGTTGGTGTTTTTCAAACTTCAGGTTGTTGTTGAATATTTTGCTGTTTTTCAATGTTGAGGTTGTTGTTGAATTTTTTGGTGATTTTCAATATTGAGGTTGTTGTTGAATTTATTGGTGTATTCAATGTTTTTTTTGAATCTTTTTGTATTTTTCAGAGTTGAGGTTGCAGTTCAATTTGTTGGTGTTTCTCAATGTTGAGGTTGTTGAATTTTTGGGTATTTTTCAAAGTTGAGGTTGTTGTTGAATTGTTTGGTGTTTTTCACTGTTGAGTTTTTTGTTGAATTTGTCGTTGTTTTTGAATGTTGAGGTTGTTGTTGAATTTTATGATGTTTTTCATTGTCGAGGTTGCTGTTGAATTTGTTGGTGACTTTCAATGTTGAGTTTCTTATTGAATTTTTTGGTGTTTTTCATTGTTGAGGTTGTTGTTGAAATTGTTGGTGTTTTTCAATGTTGAGGTTGTTGTTGAATTTGTTGGTGTTTTCGAATGTTGAGGTTGTTGTTGAATTTGTTGGTGTTTTGAATTTTGAGTTTGTTGTTGAATTTATTGATTTTTTTCATTGTTGCGGTTGTTTTTGAATTTATTGGTGATTTTCAATAGTGAGGTTATTGTTGAATTTATTGGTGTTATCAATGATTTTTCATGATCTTTTTTGTATTTTTCAATGTTGAGGTTGCAGTTGAATTTGTTCGTGTTTTTCAATGTTGAGGTGGTTGAATTTGTTGGTGGTTTTCAAAGTTGAGGTTGTTGTTGAATTTTTGGGTGTATTTCAATGTGGAGGGTTCTGTTGAATTTGTTGGTGTTTTTGAATGTTGAAGTTGTTGTTGAATTTGTTGGTGTTTTCAATGTTGAGGTTGTTGTTGAAATTTTGGTGTTTTTCAAAGTTGAGGTTGTGGTTGAATTTTTTGGTGTTTTTCATTGTTGAGGTTGTTGTTGAATTTTTTTGATGTTTTTCAATGCTGTGGTTGTTGTTGAATTTCTTGGTGATTTTCAATGTTGAGGTTGTTGAATTTATTGGTGTTTTTCAATGTTGAGGTTGTTGAATTTGTTGGTGTTTTTCAAATTTGTTGTTGTTGTTGAATTTTTTGGTGTTTTTAATTGTTGAGGCTTTTGTTGAATTTGTTGGTGTTTTTGAATGTTGAAGTTGTTGTGGTATGTTATGGTGTTTTTCAGTGTTGAGGTTGTTGTTGAATTTGTTGGTGATTTTCAATGTTGAGGTTGTTGAATTTATTGGTGTTATCAATGGTTTTTTTAATCTTTTTTGTATTTTTCAAAGTTGAGGTTGCAGTTGAATTTGTTGCTGTTTTTCATTGTTGCGTTTGTTGAATTTGTTTGTGTTTTTCAATGTTGAGGTTGTTGAATTTGTTGGTGTTTTTCAAATTTGATGTTGTTGTTGAATATTTTGGTGATTTTAATTGTTGAGGCTTTTGTTGAATTTGTTGGAGTTTTTGAATGTTGAGGTTGTTGTTGAATTTTATGGTGTTCTTCAGTGTTGAGGTTGGTGTTGAATTTGTTGGAGTTTTTCAATGTTGAGGTTGTTGTTGAATTTGTTGATGTTTTTCAAAGTTGAGGTTGTTGAATTTGTTTGTGTATTTCAAAGTTGAGGTTGTTGTTCAATTTTTTGGTGTTTTTAATTGTTGTGGTTTTTGTTGAATTTGTTGGTGTTTTTCAATGTTGAGGTTGTTGAATTTATTGGTGCTATCAATGGATTTTTTAATCTTTTTTTTATTTTTCAAAGTTGAGGTTGCAGTTGAATTTTTGCTGTTTTTCATTGTTGCGTTTGTTGAATTTGTTTGTATTTTTCATTGCTAAGGTTTTTGTTGAATTTGTTGGTGATTTTCAATATTGTGGTTGTAGTTCACTTTGTTGGTTTTTTTCCATGTTGAGGTTTTTGAATTTGTTGGTGTTTTTCAAACTTGAGGTTGTTGTTGAATATTTTGCTGTTTTTCAATGTTGAGGTTGTTGTTGAACTTTTTGGTGATTTTCAATATTGACGTTGTTGTTGAATTTATTGGTGTATTCAATGTTTTTTTTTGAATCTTTTTGTATTTTTCAAAGTTGAGGTTGAAGTTCAATTTGTTGGTGTTTCTCAATGTTGAGGTTGTTGAATTTTTGGGTACTTTTCAAAGTTGAGGTTGTTGTTGAATTATTTGGTGTTTCTCATTGTTGAGTTTTTTGTTGAATTTGATGTTGTTTTCGAATGTTGAGGTTGTTGTTGAATTTTACGATGTTTTTCATTGTTGAGGTTGCTGTTGAATTTGTTGGTGACTTTCAATGTTGAGTTTGTTATTGAATTTTTTGGTGTTTTTCATTGTTGAGGTTGTTGTTGAATTTGTTGGTGTTTTCGAATGTTGAGGTTGTTGTTGAATTTGTTGGTGTTTTGAATTTTGAGTTTGCTGTTGAATTTTTTGATCTTTTTCATTGTTGAGGTTGTTGTTGAATTTATTGGTGATTTTCAATATTGAGGTTCTTGTTGAATTTATTTGTGTTATCAACGATTTTTCATGATCTTTTTTGTATTTTTCAATGTTGAGGTTGCAGTTGAATGTGTTCATGTTTTTCAATGATGAGGGTTCTGTTGAATTTGTTGTTGTTTTTGAATGTTGAGGTTGTTGTTGAATTTGTTGGTGTTTTCCAATGTTGAGGTTGTTGTTGAACTTTTTGGTGTTTTTCAAAGTTGAGGTTGTGCTTGAATTTTTTTGTGTTTTTCATTGTTGAGGTTGTTGTTGAATTTCTTGGTGATTTTCAATGTTGATGTTGTTGAATTTATTGATGTTTTTCAATGTTGAGGTTGTTGAATTTGTTGGTGTTTTTCAAATTTGATGTTGTTGTTGAATTTTTTGGTGTTTTTAATTGTTGAGGCTTTTGTTGAATATGTTGGTGTTTTTGAATGTTGAGGTTGTTTTTGAATGTTATGCTGTTTTTCAGTGTTGAGGTTGTTGTTGAATTTGTTGGTGATTTTCAATGTTGAGGCTGTTGAATTTATTGGTGTTATCAATGGTTTTATTAATCTTTTTTGTATTTTTCAAAGTTGAGGTTGCATTTGAATTTGTTGCTGTTTTTCATTGTTGCATTTGTTGAATTTGTTTGTGTTTTTCAATGTTGAGGTTGTTGAATTTGTCGGTGTATTTCAAATTTGATGTTGTTGTTGAATTTTTTGGTGTTTTTAATTGTTGAGGCTTTTGTTGAATTTGTTGGTGTTTTTGAATGTTGAAGTTGTTGTTGAATGTTATGGTGTTTTTCAGTGTTGAGGTTGTTGTTGAATTTGTTGGTGATATCAATGGATTTTTAAATCTTTTTTGTATTTTTCAAAGTTGAGGTTGCAGTTGAATTTGTTGCTGTTTATCAATGTTGCGTTTGTTAAATTTTTTTGTGTTTTTCAATGTTGAGGTTGTTGAATTTGTTGGTGTTTTTCAAATTTGATGTTGTTGTTGAATTTTTTGGTGTTTTTAATTGTTGAGGCTTTTGTTGAATTTGTTGGTGTTTTTGAATGTTGAGGTTGTTGTTGAATGTTATGGTGTTCTTCAGTGTTGAGGTTGTTGTTGAATTTGTTGGAGTTTTTCAATGTTGAGCTTGTTGTTGAATTTGTTGATGTTTTTCAATGTTGAGGTTGTTGAATTTGTTGGCGTATTTCAAAGTTGAGGTTGTTGTTCAATGTTTTGGTGTTTTTAATTGTTGTGGTTTTTGTTGAATTTGTTGGTGTTTTTCAATGTTGAGGTTGTTGTTGAATTTGTTGCTGTTTTCGAATATTGAGATTGTTGTTGCATTTGTTTGTGTTTTGAATGTTCAGATTGTTGTTGAATTATTTGATGTTTTTCAATGTTGAGTTTGTTGTTGAATTTTTTGGTGTTTGTCATTGTTGAGGTTTTGTTGAATTTGTTGGTGTTTTTGAATGTTGAGGTTGTTGATGAATTTTTTGGTGAATTTCATTGTTGAAGTTTTTGTTGAATTTGTTGGTGTTTTTCATTGTTGAGGTTGTTGTTGCATTTGTTAGTGATTTTCAATATTGTGGTTGTACTTCAATTTGTTGGTGTTTTTCCATGTTGAGGTTTTTGGATTTGTTGGTGTTTTTCAAACTTGAGGTTGTTGTTGAATATTTTGCTGTTTTTCAATATTGAGGTTGTTGTTGAATTTATTGGTGTATTCAATGTTTTTTTTGAATCTTTTTGTATTTTTCAAAGTTGAGGTTGATGTTCAATTTGTTGGTGTTTCTCAATGTTGAGGTTGTTGAATTTTTGGGTACTTTTCAAAATTGAGGTTGTTGTTGAATTATTTGGTGTTTTTCATTTTTGAGGTTTTTGTTGAATTTGTTGTTGTTTTCGAATGTTGATGTTGTTGTTGAATTTTACGATGTTTTTCATTGTCGAGGTTGCTGTTGAATTTGTGGGTGACTTTCAATGTTGAGTTTGTTATTGAATTTTTTGGTGTTTTTCATTGTTGAGGTTGTTGTTGAAATTGTTGTTGTTTTTCAATGTTGAGGTTGTTGTTGAATTTGTTGGTGTTTTGAATTTTGAGTTTGCTGTTGAATTTTTTGATTATTTTCATTGTTGAGGTTGTTGTTGAATTTATTGGTGATTTTCAATATTGAGGTTCTTGTTGAATTTATTGGTGTTATCAATGATTTTTCATGATCTTTTTTGTATTTTTCAATGTTGAGGTTGCAGTTGAATTTGTTCGTGTTTTTCAATGTTGAGTTGGTTGAATTTGTTGGTGGTTTTCAAAGTTGAGGTTGTTGTTGAATTTTTTGGTGTTTTTCAATGTTGAGGGTTCTGTTGAATTTGTTGGTGTTTTTGAATGTTGACGTTGTTGTTGAATTTGTTGGTGTTTTTCAATGTTGAGGTTGTTGTTGAATTTTTTGGTGTTTTTCAAAGTTAAGGTTGTGGAATTTGTTGGTGTTTTTCAAATTTGATGTTGTTGTTGAATTTTTTGATGTTTTTAATTGTTGAGGCTTTTGTTGAATTTGTTGGTGTTTTTGAATATTGAGGTTGTTTTTGAAAGTTATGGTGTTTTTCAGTGTTGAGGTTGTTGTTGAATTTGTTGGTGATTTTCAATGTTGAGGCTGTTGAATTTTTTGGTGATATCAATGGTTTTTTTAATCTTTTTTGTATTTTTCAAAGTTGAGGTTGCATTTGAATTTGTTGCTGTTTTTCATTATTGCGTTTGTTGAATTTGTTTGTGTTTTTCAATGTTGAGGTTGTTGAATTTGTTGGTGTATTTCAAATTTGATGTTGTTGTTGAATTTTTTGGTGTTTTTAATTGTTGAGACTTTTGTTGAATTTGTTGGTGTTTTGGAATGTTGAGGTTGTTGTTGAATGTTATGGTGTTTTTCAGTGTTGAGGTTGTTGTTGAATTTGTTGGAGTTCTTCAATGTTGAGGTTGTTGTTGAATTTGTTGATGATTTTCAATGTTGAGATTGTTGTTGAATTATTTGGTGTTTTTCAATATTGAGTTTGTTGTTGAATTTTTTGGTGTTTTTCATTGTTGAGGTTTTGTTGAATTTGTTGGTGCTTTTGAATGTTGAGGTTGTTGATGAATTTTTTGTTGTTTTTCATTGTTGAGTTTTTTGTTGAATTTGTTGGTGTTTTTCAATGTTGAGGTTGTTGTTGAATTTGTTGCTGTTTTCGAATGTTGAGATTGTTGTTGAATTTGTTTGTGTTTTGATTGTTGTTGAATTATTTGGTGTTTTTCAATGTTGAGTTTGTTGTTGAATTTTTTGGAGTTTTTCATTGTTGAGGTTTTGTTGAATTTGTTGGTGATTTTCAATATTGAGGTTCTTGTTGAATTTATTGGTGTTATCAATGATTTTTCATGATCTTTTTTGTATTTTTCAATGTTGAGGTTGCAGTTGAATTTGTTCGTGTTTTTCAATGTTGAGTTGGTTGAATTTGTTGGTGGTTTTCAAAGTTGAGGTTGTTGTTGAATTTTTTGGTGTTTTTCAATGTTGAGGGTTCTGTTGAATTAGTTGGTGTTTTTGAATGTTGAGGTTGTTGTTGAATTTGTTGGTGTTTTTCAATGTTGAGGTTGTTGTTGAATTTTTTGGTGTTTTTCAAAGTTAAGGTTGTGGAATTTGTTGGTGTTTTTCAAATTTGATGTTGTTGTTGAATTTTTTGGTGTTTTTAATTGTTGAGGCTTTTGTTGAATTTGTTGGTGTTTTTGAATATTGAGGTTGTTTTTGAAAGTTATGGTGTTTTTCAGTGTTGAGGTTGTTGTTGAATTTGTTGGTGATTTTCAATGTTGAGGCTGTTGAATTTTTTGGTGATATCAATGGTTTTTTTAATCTTTTTTGTATTTTTCAAAGTTGAGGTTGCATTTGAATTTGTTGCTGTTTTTCATTATTGCGTTTGTTGAATTTGTTTGTGTTTTTCAATGTTGAGGTTGTTGAATTTGTTGGTGTATTTCAAATTTGATGTTGTTGTTGAATTTTTTGGTGTTTTTAATTGTTGAGGCTTTTGTTGAATTTGTTGGTGTTTTGGAATGTTGAGGTTGTTGTTGAATGTTATGGTGTTTTTCAGTGTTGAGGTTGTTGTTGAATTTGTTGGAGTTCTTCAATGTTGAGGTTGTTGTTGAATTTGTTGATGATTTTCAATGTTGAGATTGTTGTTGAATTATTTGGTGTTTTTCAATATTGAGTTTGTTGTTGAATTTTTTGGTGTTTTTCATTGTTGAGGTTTTGTTGAATTTGTTGGTGCTTTTGAATGTTGAGGTTGTTGATGAATTTTTTGTTGTTTTTCATTGTTGAGTTTTTTGTTGAATTTGTTGGTGTTTTTCAATGTTGAGGTTGTTGTTGAATTTGTTGCTGTTTTCGAATGTTGAGATTGTTGTTGAATTTGTTTGTGTTTTGATTGTTGTTGAATTATTTGGTGTTTTTCAATGTTGAGTTTGTTGTTGAATTTTTTGGAGTTTTTCATTGTTGAGGTTTTGTTGAATTTGTTGGTGATTTTCAATATTGAGGTTCTTGTTGAATTTATTGGTGTTATCAATGATTTTTCATGATCTTTTTTGTATTTTTCAATGTTGAGGTTGCAGTTGAATTTGTTCGTGTTTTTCAATGTTGAGTTGGTTGAATTTGTTGGTGGTTTTCAAAGTTGAGGTTGTTGTTGAATTTTTTGGTGTTTTTCAATGTTGAGGGTTCTGTTGAATTAGTTGGTGTTTTTGAATGTTGAGGTTGTTGTTGAATTTGTTGGTGTTTTTCAATGTTGAGGTTGTTGTTGAATTTTTTGGTGTTTTTCAAAGTTAAGGTTGTGGAATTTGTTGGTGTTTTTCAAATTTGATGTTGTTGTTGAATTTTTTGGTGTTTTTAATTGTTGAGGCTTTTGTTGAATTTGTTGGTGTTTTTGAATATTGAGGTTGTTTTTGAAAGTTATGGTGTTTTTCAGTGTTGAGGTTGTTGTTGAATTTGTTGGTGATTTTCAATGTTGAGGCTGTTGAATTTTTTGGTGATATCAATGGTTTTTTTAATCTTTTTTGTATTTTTCAAAGTTGAGGTTGCATTTGAATTTGTTGCTGTTTTTCATTATTGCGTTTGTTGAATTTGTTTGTGTTTTTCAATGTTGAGGTTGTTGAATTTGTTGGTGTATTTCAAATTTGATGTTGTTGTTGAATTTTTTGGTGTTTTTAATTGTTGAGGCTTTTGTTGAATTTGTTGGTGTTTTGGAATGTTGAGGTTGTTGTTGAATGTTATGGTGTTTTTCAGTGTTGAGGTTGTTGTTGAATTTGTTGGAGTTCTTCAATGTTGAGGTTGTTGTTGAATTTGTTGATGATTTTCAATGTTGAGATTGTTGTTGAATTATTTGGTGTTTTTGGTGTTTTTCATTGTTGAGGTTTTGTTGAATTTGTTGGTGCTTTTGAATGTTGAGGTTGTTGATGAATTTTTTGTTGTTTTTCATTGTTGAGTTTTTTGTTGAATTTGTTGGTGTTTTTCATTGTTGAGGTTGTTGTTCAATTTTTTTGGTGTTTTTAATTGTTGTGGTTTTTGTTGAATTTGTTGGTGTTTTTCAATGTTGAGGTTGTTGTTGAATTTGTTGCTGTTTTCGAATGTTGAGATTGTTGTTGAATTTGTTTGTGTTTTGATTGTTGTTGAATTATTTGGTGTTTTTCAATGTTGAGTTTGTTGTTGAATTTTTTGGAGTTTTTCATTGTTGAGGTTTTGTTGAATTTGTTGGTGATTTTCAATATTGTGGTTTAGTTCAATTTGTTCGTGTTTTTCCATGTTGAGGTTTTTGAATTTGTTGGTGTTTTTCAAACTTGAGGTTGTTGTTGAATATTTTGGTGTTTTTCAATGTTGAGGTTGTTGTTGAACTTTTTGGTGATTTTCAATATTGAGGTTGTTGTTGAATTTATTGATGTATTCAATGATTTTTTTGAATCTTTTTGTATTTTTCAAAGTTGAGGTTGCAGTTCAATTTGTTGGTGTTTCTCAATGTTGAGGTTGTTGAATTTTTGGGTACTTTTCAAAGTTGAGGTTGTTGTTGAATTATTTGGTGTTTTTCATTGTTGAGTTTTTTGTTGAATTTGTTGTTGTTTTCGAATGTTGAGGTTGTTGTTGAATTTTACGATGTTTTTTATTGTTGAGGTTGCTGTTCAATTTGTTGGTGACTTTCAATGTTGAGTTTGTTATTGAATTATTTGGTGTTTTTCATTGTTGAGGTTGTTGTTGAATTTGTTGGTGTTTTAGAATGTTGAGGTTGTTGTTGAATTTGTTGGTGTTTTGAATTTTGAGTTTGCTGTTGAATTTTTTGATTTTTTTCATTTTTGAGGTTGTTGTTGAATTTATTGGTGATTTTCAATATTGAGGTTCTTGTTGAATTTATTGGTGTTATCAATGATTTTTCATGATCTTTTTTGTATTTTTCAATGTTGAGGTTGCAGTTGAATTTGTTCGTGTTTTTCAATGATGAGGTGGTTGAATTTGTTGGTGGTTTTCAAAGTTGAGGTTGTTGTTGAATTTTTTGGTGTTTTTCAATGTTGAGGGTTCTGTTGAATTTGTTGTTGTTTTTGAATGTTGAGGTTGTTGTTGAATTTGTTGGTGTTTTTCAATGTTGAGGTTGTTGTTGAATTTTTTGGTGTTTTTCAAAGTTGAGGTTGTGGTTGAATTTTTTGGTGTTTTTCATTGTTGAGGTTGTTGTTGAATTTCTTCGTGATTTTCAATGTTGATGTTGTTGAATTTATTGGCGTTTTTCAATGTTGAGGTTGTTGAATTTGTTGGTGTTTTTCAAATTTGATGTTGTTGTTGAATTTTTTGGTGTTTTTAATTGTTGAGGCTTTTGTTGAATATGTTGGTGTTTTTGAATGTTGAGGTTGTTTTTGAATGTTATGGTGTTTTTCAGTGTTGAGGTTGTTGTTGAATTTGTTGGTGATTTTCAATGTTGAGGCTGTTGAATTTATTGGTGTTATCAATGGTTTTTTTAATCTATTTTTGTATTTTTCAAAGTTGAGGTTGCAGTTGAATTTGTTGCTGTTTTTCATTGTTGCGTTTGTTGAATTTGTTTGTGTTTTTCAATGTTGAGGTTGTTGAATTTGTTGATGTTTTTCAAATTTGATGTTGTTGAATTTTTTGGTGTTTTTAATTGTTGAGGCTTTTGTTGAATTTGTTGGTGTTTTTGAATGTTGAGGTTGTTGTTGAATGTTATGGTGTTTTTCAGTGTTGAGGTTGTTGTTGAATTTGTTGGAGTTCTTCAATGTTGAGGTTGTTGTTGAATTTGTTGATGATTTTCAATGTTGAGGTTGTTGAATTTGTTGGCGTATTTCAATGTTGAGGTTGTTGTTTAATTTTTTGGTGTTTTTAATTGTTGTGTTTTTGTTGAATTTGATGGTGTTTTTCAATGTTGAGGTTGTTGTTGAATTTGTTGCTGTTTTCGAATGTTGAGATTGTTGTTGAATTTGTTTGTGTTTTGAATGTTGAGATTGTTGTTGAATTATTTGGTATTTTTCAATGTTGAGTTTGTTGTTGAATTTTTTGGTGTTTTTCATTGTTGATGTTTTGTTGAATTTGTTGGTGTTTTTGAATGTTGAGGTTGTTGATGAATTTTTTGGTGTTTTTCATTGTTGAGGCTTTTGTTGAATTTGTTGGTGTTTTTCATTGTTGAGGTTGTTGTTGAATTTGTTGGTGATTTTCAATATTGTGGTTGTAGATCAATTTGTTCGTGTTTTTCCATGTTGAGGTTTTTGAATTTGTTGGTGTTTTTCAAACTTGAGGTTGTTGTTGAATATTTTCCTGTTTTTCAGTGTTGAGGTTTATGTTGAATTTTTTGGTGATTTTCAATATTGAGGTTGTTGTTAAATTTGTTTGTGATTTTCAATATTGAGGTAGTAGTTGAATTTGTTTGTGTATTTCCACGCTGAGGTTTTTGAATTTGTTGGTGTTTTTCAAAGTTGAAGTTGTTGCTGAATATTTTGGTGTTATTCAATGTTGAGTTTGTTGTTGAATTCACTGGTGTATTCAATGTTTTTTTTTTAATCTTTTTGTATTTTTGAAAGTTGAGGTTGCAGTTGAATTTGTTGGTGTTTTTCAATGTTGAGGTTGTTGAATTTGTTGGTGTTTTTCAATGTTGAGGTTGTTGAATTTGTTGGTGTTTTCCAAAGTTGAGGTTGTTGTGGATTTTTTTGGTGGTTTTCATTGTTGAGGTTTTTGTTGAATTTGTTGGTGTTTTTGAATGTTGAGGTATTTGTTGAATTTTTTGGTGTTTTTCATTGTTGAGGTTGTTGTTGAATTTGTTGGAGTTTTTCAATGTTGAGGTTGTTGTTGAATTTGCTGGTGTTTTTCAATGTTCAGGTTGTTGAATTTGTTGGTGTTTTTCAAAGTTGACGTTGTTGATGAATTTTTTGGTGTTTTTAATTGTTGAGGTTTTTGTTGAATTTGTTGGTGTGATTGAATGTTGAGGTTGTTCTTGAATTTTTTGGTGTTTTTCATTGTTGAGGTTGTTGTTGAATTTGTTGGTTCTTTTGAATATTGAGGTTGGTGTTGAATTGTTTCGTGTTTTTCTTTGTTGAGGTTGTTGTTGAATTTTTTGATGTTTTTCATTGCTGAGGTTGTTTTTAAATTTGTTGGTGATTTTCAATATTGAGATAGTAGTTGAATTTGTGTTATTCCATGTTGAGGTTTTTGAATTTGTTTGTGTTTTTCTAAGTTGAAGTTGTGGTTGAATACTTTGGTGTTTTTCAATGTGGAGGTTGTTGTTGAATTTTTTGGTGATTTTCAATATAGAGGTTGTTGTTGAATTTATTGGTGTATTCAATGTTTTTTTTGAATCTTTTTGCATTTTTCAAAGTTGAGGTTGCACTTGAAATTGTTGGTGTTTCTCAATGTTGAGGTTGTTGAATTTTTTGGTTTTTTTCAAAGTTGAGGTTGTTGTTGAATTTTTTGGTTGTTTTCATTGTTGAGTTTTTTGCTGAATTTGTTGTTGTTTTTGAATGTTGAGGTTGTTGTTCAATTTATTGGTGTATTCAATGTTTTTTTTGAATCTTTTTGTATTTTTCAAAGTTGAGGTAGCAGTATAATTTGTTGGTGTTTCTCAATGTTGAGGTTGTTGAATTTTTGGGTATTTTTCAAAGTTGAGGTTGTTGTTGAATTTTTTGGTGTTTTTGATTGTTGAGTTTTTTGTTGAATTTGTTGTTGTTTTTGAATGTTGTGGTTGTTGTTGAATTTTTTGGTGTTTTTCATTGTTGAGGTTGTTGTTGAATTTGTTGCTGTTTTCGAATGTTGAGATTGTTGTTGAATTTGTTTGTGTTTTGAATGTTCAGATTGTTCTTGAATTTTTTGGTGTTTTTCATTGTTGAGGTTTTGTTGAATTTGTTGGTGTTTTTGAATATTGAGGTTGTTGTTGAATTTTTTTTGTTTTTTATTGTTGAGGTTTTTGTTGAATTTGTTGGTGTTTTTCATTGTTGAGGTTGTTGTTGAATTTGTTGGTGATTTTCAATATTGAGGTTGTAGTTGAATTTGTTGGCGTTTTTCCATGTTGAGGTTTTTGAATTTGTTGGTGTTTTTCAAACTTGAGGTTGTTGTTGAATATTTTGGTGTTTTTCAATGTTGAGGTTGTTGTTGAATTTTTTGATGATTTTCAATATTGAGGTTGTTGTTGAATTTATTGGTGTATTCAATGTTTTTTTTGAATCTTTTTGTATTTTTCAAAGTTGAGGTTGCAGTTCAATTTGTTGGTGTTTCTCAATGTTGAGGTTGTTGAATTTTTGGGTAATTTTCAAAGTTGATGTTGTTGTTGAATTATTTGGTGTTTTTCATTGTTGAGTTTTTTGTTGAATTTGATGTTGTTTTTGAATGTTGAGGTTGTTGTTGAATTTTATGATGTTTTTCATGTTGAAGTTGCTGTTGAATTAGTTGGTGACTTTCAAAGTTGAGTTTGTTATTGAATTTTTTTGTGTTTTTCATTGTTGAGGTTGTTGTTGAAATTGTTGGTGTTTTTCAATGTTGAGGTTGTTGTTGAATTTGTTGGTGTTTTCGAATGTTGACGTTGTTGTTGAATTTGTTAGTGTTTTGAAAGTTGATTTTGCTGTTCAATTTTTTCATTTTTTTCATTGTTGAGGTTGTTGTTGAAATTAATGGTGATTTTCAATAGTGAGGTTCTTGTTGAATTTATTGGTGTTATCAATTGTTTTTCATGATCTTTTTTGTATTTTTCAATGTTGAGGTTGCAGTTGAATTTGTTCGTGTTTTTCAATGTTGAGGTGGTTGAACTTGTTGGTGGTTTTCAAATTTGAGGTTGTTCTTGAATTTGTTGGTGTTTTCAATGTTGAGGTTTCTGTTGAATTTGTTGATGCTTTTGAATGTTGAGGTTGTTGTTGAATTTGTTGGTGTTTTTCAATGTTGAGGTTGTTGAATTTTTTGGTGTTTTTCAAAGTTGAGGTAGTGTTTGAATTTTTTGGTGTTTTTCAATGTTGTGTTTTTTGTTGAATTTGTTGTTGTTTTTGAATTTTGAGGTTTTTGTTGAATTTTTTGATGTTTTTCATTGTTGAGGTTGTTGTTGAATTTGTTGGTGATTTTCATTGGTGAGGTTGTTGTTGAAATTTTTCAATGTTGAGGTGGTTGTTAAATTTTTTGATGTTTTTCATTATTGAGGCCGTTGTTGAATTGTTTGCTGTATTTCATTATTGAGGTTGTTGATGAATTTGTTGGTGATTTTCAATATTTAGGTTGTTGTTGAATTTATTGGTGTTATCAATGTTTTTTTGTAAACTTATTTGTATTTTTCAAAGATGAGTTTGCACTTTAATTTGTTGGTGTTTTTCAATGTTGATGTTGTTGAATTTGTTGGTGTTTTTCAATGTTGTGATTGTTGTTGAATTTTTCGGTGTTTTCATTGTTGAGGTTTTTGTTGAGTTTGTTGGTGATTTGGAATGCTGAGGATGTTGTTGAATTTATTGGTGTTATCAAAGTTTTTTTTAAAACTTATTTGTATTTTTCAAAGATGAGTTTCCACTTTAGTTTGTTGGTGTTTTTCAATGTTGATGTTGTTGAATTTGTTGGTGTTTTTCAAAGTTGTGATTGTTGTTGAATTTTTCGGTGTTTTCATTGTTGAGGTTTTTGTTGAGTTTGTTGGTGCTTTGGAATGCTGAGGATGTTGATGTATTTTTTGATGTTTTTCAATGTTGAAATTTTTGTTGAAATTGATGGTGATTTTCAATTTTGAGTTCATTGTTGAATTTTTTGGTGTTTTTCATTGTTGCGGTACTTGTTGAATTTGATGGTGTTTTTCATTGTTGAGGTTGTTGTTGAATTTTTTGATGTTTTTATTGCTGAGGTTGTTGTTGAATTTGTTGGTTATTATCGATGTTGAGGTTGTTGAATTTATTGGTGTTATCAATGGTTTTTTTTGGTCTTTTTTGTATTTTTCAAAGTTGAGGTTGCAGTTGAATTTGTTGGTGTTTTTCATTGTTGAGGTTGTTGAATTTGTTGGTGTTTTCCAAAGTTGAGGTATTTGTTGAATTTTTTGGTGTTTTTCATTGTTGAGGTTGTTGTTGAATTTGTTGGAGTTCTTTCAATGTTGAGGTTGTTGTTGAACTTGCTGGTGTTTTTCAATGTTCAGGTTGTTGAATTTGTTGGTGTTTTTCAAAGCTAACGTTGTTGATGAATTTTTTGGTGTTTTTAATTGTTGAGGTTTTTGTTGAATTTTTTGGTGTTTTTGAATGTTGAGGTTGTTCTTGAATTTTTTGGTGTTTTTCATTGTTGAGGTTGTTGTTCAATTTGTTGGTTCTTTAGAATGCTGATGTTGGTGTTGAATTGTTTGCTGTTTTTCATTGTTGAGGTTGTTGTTGAATTTTTTGATGTTTTTCATTGCTGAGGTTGTTTTTAAATCTGTTGGTGATTTTCAATATTGAGGTAGTAGTTGAATTTGTTTGTGTTTTTCCATGTTGAGGTTTTTGAATTTGTTGGTGTTTTTCTAAGTTGAAGTAGTTGTTGAATATTTTGGTGTTTTTCAATGTTGAGGTTGTTGTTGAATTTTTTGGTGATTTTCAATATTGATGTTGTTGTTGAATTTATTGGTGTATTCAATGTTTTTTTTTAATCTTTTTGCATTTTTCAAAGTTGAGGTTGCACTTGAATTTGTTGGTGTTTCTCAACGTTGAGGTTGTTGAATTTTTTGGTTTTTTTCAAAGTTGAGGTTGTTGTTGAATTTTTCGGTTTTTTTCATTGTTGAGTTTTTTGCTGAATTTGTTGTTGTTTTTGAAAGTTGAGGTTGTTGTTTAATTTATTGGTGTATTCAATGTTTTTTTTGAATCTTTTTGTATTTTTCAAAGTTGAGGTTGCAGTTCAATTTGTTGGTGTTTCTCAATGTTGAGGTTGTTGAATTTTTTGGTATTTTTCAAAGTTGAGGTTGTTGTTGAATTTTTTGGTGTTTTTGATTGTTGAGTTTTTTGTTGAATTTGTTGTTGGTTTTGAATGTTGAGGTTGTTGTTGAATTTTTTGATGTTTTTCATTGTTGAGGTTGCTGTTGAAATTGTTGGTGACTTTCAATGTTGAGTTTGTTATTGAATTTTTTGGTGTTTTTCATTGTTGAGGTTGTTGTTGAAATTGTTGAAGTTTTTCAATGTTGAGTTTGTTGTTGAATTTTTTGGTATTTGTCATTGTTGAGGTCGTTGTTGAATTTTTTGCTATTTTTCATTGCTGAGGTTCTTGTTTAATTTGTTGGTGTTTTTGAATGTTGAGGTTGTTTTTGAATTGTTTGGTGTTTGTCATTGTTGAGGTTGTTGTTGAATTTTTTGATGTTTTTCATTGCTGAGGTTGTTGTTAAATTTGTTGGTGATTTTGAATATTGAGGTAGTAGTTGAATTTGTTTGCTTTTTTCCATGTTGAGGTTTTTGAATTTGTTGGTTTTTTTCAAAGTTGAAGTTGTTGTTGAATATTTTGGTGTTTTTCAATGTTGAGGTTGTTGTTGAATTTACTGGTGTATTCAATGTTTTTTTTGAATTTTTTGTATTTTTCAAAGTTGAGGTTGCAGTTGTATTTGTTGGTGTTTTTCAATGTTGAGGTTGTTGAATTTGTTGGTTTTTTTCAATGTTGAGGTTGTTGATGAATTTTTTGCTGGTTTTCATTGTTTTTCATTTGTTGAGGTCGTGGTTGTTGAGTTTTTTTGGTGTTATCAATGTTTTTTTAAAAACTTTTTTGTGTTTTTCAAAGTTGAGTTTGCTCTTTAATTTGTTGGTGTTTTTCAAAGTTGATGTTGTTTGAATTTCTTGGTGTTTTTCAAAGTTGTGATTGTTGTTGAATTTTCTGGTGTTTTCTTTGTTGAGGTTTCTGTCGAATTTCTTGGTGTTTGGGAATGTTGAGGTTGTTGTTGTATTTTTTGATGTTTTTTGGTGTTGAGATTTTTGTTGAATTTGATGATGGTATTCAATTTTGAGCTTGTTGTTGAATTTTTTGGTGTTTTTCATTGTTGCGGTACTTGTTGAAATTGTTGGAATTTTTCAATGTTGAGGTTGTTATTGATTATTTTGGTGTTTTTCATTGTTGGGGTTGTTGTTGAATTTTTTGGTGTTTTTCATTGTTGAGGTTGTTGTTGAATTTTTTGATGTTTTTCAATGCTGAGGTTGTTGTTGAATTTGTTGGTTCTTTTGAATGTTGAGGTTGGTGATGAATTGTTTGGTGTTTTTCATTGCTGAGGTTGTTGTTAAATTTGTTGGTGATTTTCAATATTGAGGTAGTAGTTGAATTTGTTTGTGTTTTTCCATGTTGAGGTTTTTGAATTTGTTGGTGTTTTTCAAAGTTGAAGTTGTCGTTGAATATTTTGGTGTTTTTCAATGTTGAGGTTGTTGTTGAATTTTCTAGTGTATTCAATGTTTTTTTTGAATCTTTTTGTATTTTTCAAAGTTGAGGTTGCAGCTGAATTTGTTGGTGTTTTTCAATGTTGATGTTATTGAATTTGTGTGTGTTTTTCAATGTTGAGGTTGTTGAATTCGTTGGTGTTTTTGAATGTTGAGGTATTTGTTGAATTTTTTTGGTGTTTTTCATTGTTGAGTTTATTGCTGAAACTGTTGGAGTTTTGCAATGTTGAGGTTTTTGTTGACTTTTTTGGTGCTTTTCATTGTTGAGGTCGTGGTTGTTGAATTTTTTGGTGTTATCAATGTTTTTTTAAAAACTTTTTTATGTTTTTCACAGTTGAGTTTGCACTTTAATTTTTTGGTGTTGTTCAATGTTGATGTTGTTGAATTTTTTGGTGTTTTTCAAAGTTGTATTTGTTGTTGAATTTTGTGTCTTTTCTTTGTTGAGGTTTCTGTCGAATTTCTTGGTGTTTGGGAATGTTGAGGTTTTTGTTCTATTTTTTGATGTTTTTTGTTGTTGAGATTTTTGTTGAATTTGATGATGTTTTTCAATTTTGAGTTTGTTGAATTTTTTTGGTGTTTTTCATTGTTGCGGTACTTCTTGAAATTGTTGGAGTTTTTCAATGTTGAGGTTGTTATTGATTTTTTTGGTGCATTTCCTTGTTGGGGTTGTTGTTGAATTTTTTGGTGTTTTTCATTGTTGAGGTTGTTGTTGAATTTTTTGATGTTTTTCACTGCTGAGGTTGTTGTTGAATTTCTTGGTGATTTTCAATGTTGATGTTGTTGTTGAATTTTTTGGTGTTTTTAATTGTTGAGGCTTTTGTTGAATTTGTTGGTGTTTTTGAATGTTGAGGTTGTTGTTGAATGTTTTGGTGTTTTTCAATGTTGAGTTTGTTGTTGAATTTTTTGGTGTTTTTCATTGTTGAGGTTTTGTTGAATTTGATGGCTTTTTCAAAGTTGACGTTGTTGATGAATGTTTTGGTGTTTTTAATTGTTGAGGTTTTTGTTGAATTTGTTGGTGTTTTTGAATGTTGAGGTTGTTGTAGCATTTTTTGGTGTTTTTCATTGTTGAGGTTGTTGTTGAATTTGTTGGTTCTTTTGAATGTTGAGGTTGGTGTTGAATTGTTTGGTGTTTATCATTGTTGAGGTAGTTGTTGAACTTTTTGATGTTGCTGAGGTTGTTGTTAAATTTGTTGGTGATTTTCAATATTGAGGTAGTAGTTGAATTTGTTTGTGTTTTTCCATGTTGAGGTTTT
Source organism: Cetorhinus maximus (assembly GCF_964194155.1). Classification (NCBI taxonomy): domain Eukaryota; kingdom Metazoa; phylum Chordata; class Chondrichthyes; order Lamniformes; family Cetorhinidae; genus Cetorhinus; species Cetorhinus maximus. Next base: position 19,331,686 of record NC_135917.1, on the reverse strand, counting down.
TGAATTTGTTGGTGTTTTTCAAAGTTCCAGTTGTCGTTGAATATTTTGGTGTTTTTCAATGTTGAGGTTGTTGTTGAATTTACTAGTGTATTCAATGTTTTTATTGAATCTTTTTGTATTTTTCAAAGATGTGGTTGCAGTTGAAATTGTTGGTGTTTTTCAATGTTGAGGTTGTTGAATTTATTGGTGTTTTTGAATGTTGATGAATTTGTTGAATTTTTTGGTGTTTTTCATTGTTGAGGTTGTTGTTGAATTTGTTGGAGTTTTTCAATGTTGAGGTTGTTGTTGAATTTGCTGGTGTTTTTCAATGTTCAGGTTGTTGACTTTGTTGGTCTTCTTCAAAGTTGAAGTTGTTGTTGAATTTTCTGGTGTTTTTAATTGTTGAGGTTTTAGTTGAATTTGTTGGTGTTTTTGAATGTTGAGGTAGTTGTTGAATTTTTAGGTGTTTTTCATTGTTGAGGTTATTGTTGAATTTGTTGGTTCTTTTGAATGTTGAGGTTGGTGTTGAATTGTTTGGTGTTTTTCATTGTTGAGGTTGTTGTTGAATTTTTTGATGTTTTTCATTGTTGAGGTTGTTGTTGAATTTTTTGATGTTTTTCATTGCTGAGGTTGTTGTTAAATTTGTTGGTGATTTTCAATATTGAGGTAGTAGTTGAATTTGTTTGTGTTTTTCCATGTTGAGGTTTTTGAATTTGTTGGTGTTTTTCTAAGTTGAAGTTGTTGTTGAATAGTTTGGTGTTTTTCAATGTTGAGGTTGTTGCTGAATTTTTTGATGATTTTCAATATTGAGGTTGTTGTTGAATTTACTGGTGTATTCAATGTTTATTTTGAATCTTTTGTATTTTTCAAAGTTGAGGTGGCAGTTGAATTTGTTGGTGTTTTCCAATGTTGAGGTTGTTGAATTTGTTGGTGTTTTTCAATGTTGAGGTTATTGAATTTGTTGGTGTTTTCCAAAGTTGAGGTTGTTGTTGAATTTTTTGGTGGTTTTTATTGTTGAGGTTTTTGTTGAATTTGTTGGTCTTTTTGAATGTTGAGGTATTTGTTGAATTTTTTGGTGTTTTTCATTGTTGAGGTTGTTGTTGAATTTGTTGGAGTTTTTCAATGTTGAGGTTGTTGTATGAATTTGCTGGTGTTTTTCAATGTTCATGTTGTTGAATTTGTTGGTGTTTTTCAAAGTTGACGTTGTTGATGAATTTTTTGGTATTTTTAATTGTTGAGGTTTTTGTTGAATTTGTTGGTGTTTTTGAATGTTGAGGTTGTTCTTGAATTTTTTGGTGTTTTTCATTGTTGAGGCTGTTGTTGAATTTATTGGTTCTTTTGAATGTTGAGGTAGGTCTTGAATTGTTTGGTGTTTTTCATTGTTGAGGTTTTTGTTAAATTTATTGGTCTTTTTCATTGTTGAGGTTGTTGTTGAATTTGTTCGTGATTTTCAATATTGAGGTTGTAGTTGAAGTTGTTGGCGTTTTTCCATGTTGAGGTTTTTGAATTTGTTGGTGTTTTTCAAACTTGAGGTTGTTGTTGAATATTTTGCTGTTTTTCAATGTTGAGGTTGTTGTTGAATTTTTTGGTGATTTTCAATATTGAGGTTGTTGTTGAACTTATTGGTGTAACCAATATTTTTTTTGAATCTTTTTGTATTTTTCAAAGTTGAGGTTGCAGTTCAATTTGTTGGTGTTTCTCAATGTTGAGGTTGTTGAATTTTTGGTTATTTTTCAAAGTTGAGGTTGTTGTTGAATTATTTGGTGTTTTTCATTGTTGTGTTTTTTGTTGAATTTGTTGCTGTTTTTGAATGTTGAGGTTGTTGTTGAATTTTATGATGTTTTTCATTGTTCAAGTTGCTGTTGAATTTGTTGGTGACTTTCAATGTTGAGTTTGTTATTGAATTTTTTGGCGTTTTTCATTGTTGAGGTTGTTGTTGAATTTGTTGGAGTTTTGAATGTTGAGTTTGCTGTTGAATTTTTTCATTTTTTTGATTGTTGAGGTTGTTGTTGAAATTGTTGGTGATTTTCAATATTGAGGTTCTTGTTGAATTTATTGTTGTTATCAATTATTTTTCATGATCTTTTTTGTATTTTTCAATGTTGAGGTTGCAGTTGAATTTCTTCGTGTTTTTCAATGTTGAGTTGGTTGAATTTGTTGGTGGTTTTCAAAGTTGAGGTTGTTGTTGAATTTTTTGGTGTTTTCAATGTTGAGGTTTCTGTTGAATTTGATGGTGTTTTTGAATGTTGAGGTTGTTGTTGAATTTGTTGGCGTTTTTCAATGTTGAGGTTGTTGTTGAATTTTTTGGTGTTTTTCAAAGTTGAGGTTGTGGTTGAATTTTTTGGTGTTTTTCATTGTTGTGTTTTGTGTTGAATTTGTGGTTGTTTTTGAATGTTGAGGTTGTTGTTGAATTTTTTGATGTTTTTCATTGTCGAGGTTGTTGTTGAATTTGTTGGTGATTTTCAATGTTGTGATTCTTGTTGAATTTTTTGGTGTTTTTCATTGGTGAGGTTGTTGTTGAAATTGTTGGAGTTTTTCAATGTTGACGTGGTTGTTGAATTTTTTGATGTTTTTCATTATTGAGACCGTTGTTGAATTGTTTGCTGTTTTTCATTGTTGAGGTTGTTGATGAATTTGTTGGTGATTTTCAATATTGAGGTTGTTGTTGAATTTATTGGTGTTATCAAAGTTTTTTTTGAAATTTATTTGTATTTTTCAAAGATAAGTTTGCACTTTAATTTGTTGCTGTTTTTCAATGTTGATGTTGTTGAATTTGTTGGTGTTTTTCAAAGTTGTGATTGTTGTTGGATTTTTCGGTGTCTTCATTGTTGAGGTTTTTGTTGAGATTGTTGGTGATTTGGAATGCTGAGGATGTTGTTGTATTTTTTGATGTTTTTCAATGTTTAAATTTTTGTTGAAATTGATGGTGATTTTCAATTTTGAGTTCATTGTTGAATTTTTTTGGTGTTTTTCATTGTTGCGGTTGTTGTTGAATTTTTTGATGTTTTTATTGCTGAGGTTGTTGTTGAATTTGTTGGTTATTATCAATGTTGAGGTTGTTGAATTTTTTGGTGTTATCAATGGTTTTTTTGGTCTTTTTTGTATTTTTCAAAGTTGAGGTTGCAGTTGAATTGGTTGGTGTTTTTCAATGTTGAGGTTGTTGAATTTGTTGGTGTTTTCCAATGTTGAAGTTGTTGTTCAATTTTTTGGTGTTTTTCATTGTTGAGGTTTTTGTTGAATTTGTTGGTGATTTTGAATGTTGAGGTATTTGTTGAATTTTTTGGTGTTTTTCATTGTTGAGGTTGTTGTTGAATTTGTTGGAGTTTTTCAATGTTGTGGTTGTTGTTGAATTTGCTGGTGTTTTTCAATGTTCAGGTTGTTGAATCTGTTGGTGTTTTTCAAAGTTGACGTTGTTGATGAATTTTTTGGTGTTTTTAATTGTTGAGGTTTTTGTTGAATTTGTTGGTGTTTTTGAATGTTGAGGTTGTTCTTGAATTTTTTGGTGTTTTTCATTGTTGAGGTTGTTGTTCAATTTGTTGGTGCTTTTGAATGTTGAGGTTGGTGTTGAATTGTTTGCAGTTTTTTGTTGTTGAGGTTGTTGTTGAATTTTTTGATGTTTTTGATTGCTGAGTTTGTTTTTAAATTTTTTGGTGATTATCAATATTGAGGTGGTAGTTGAATTTGTTTGTGTTTTTCCATGTTGAGGTTTTTGAATTTGTTGGTGTTTTTCTAAGTTGAAGTTGTTGTTGAATATTTTGGTGTTTTTCAATGTTGAGGTTGTTGTTGAATTTTTTGGTGATTTTCAATATTGAGGTTGTTGTTGAATTTATTGGTGTATTCAATGTTTTTTTTGAATCTTTTTGCATTTTTCAAAGTTGAGGTTGCACTTGAATTTGTTGGTGTTTCTCAATGATGTGGTTGTTCAATTTTTTGGTTTTTTTCAAAGTTGAGGTTGTTGTTGAATTTTTTGGTTTTTTTCATTGTTGAGTTTTTTGCTGAATTTGTTGTTGTTTTTGAATGTTGAGGTTGTTGTTTAATTTATTGGTGTATTCAATGGTTTTTTTGAATCTTTTTGTATTTTTCAAAGTTGAGGTTTCAGTTCAATTTGTTGGTGTTTCTCAATGTTGAGGTTTTTGAATTTTTGTGTATTTTTCAAAGTTGAGGTTGTTGTTGAATTTTTTGGTGTTTTTGATTGTTGAGTTTTTTGTTGAATTTGTTGTTGGTTTTGAATGTTGAGGTTGTTGTTGAATTTTTTGATGTTTTTCATTGTTGAGGTTGCTGTTGAAATTGTTGGTGACTTTCAATGTTGAGTTTGTTGTTGAATTTTTTGGTGTCTTTCATTGTTGAGGTTGTTGTTGAAATTGTTGAAGTTTTTCAATGTTGAGGTTGTTGTTGAATTTTTTGGTATTTGTCATTGTTGAGGTCGTTGTTGAATTTTTTGCTATTTTTCATTGCTGAGGTTGTTGTTGAATTTGTTGGTGTTTTTGAATGTTGAGGTTGTTGTTGAATTTGTTGGTGTTTTTGAATGTTCAGGTTGTTGTTGAATTTTTTGGTATTTTTCATTGTTGAGGTTGTTGTTGAATTTGTTGGTTCTTTTGATGTTGAGGTTGGCGTTGAATTGTTTGGTGTTTTTCATTGTTGAGGTTGTTGTTGAATTTTTTGATGTTTTTCATTGCTGAGGTTGTTGTTAAATTTGTTGGTGATTTTCAATATTGAGGTAGTAGTTGAATTTGTTTGTGTTTTTCCATGTTGAGGTTTTTGAATTTGTTGGTTTTTTTCAAAGTTGAAGTTGTTCTTGAATATTTTGCTGTTTTTCAATGTTGAGGTTGTTGTTGAATTTGCTGGTGTCTTCAATGTTTTTTTTGAATCTTTTTGTATTTTTCAAAGTTGAGGTTGGAGTTGAATTTGTTGGTGTTTTTCAATGTTGAGGTTGTTGAATTTGTTGTTTTTTTCAATGTTGAGGTTGTTGATGAATTTTTTGCTGGTTTTCATTGTTTATCATTGTTGAGGTCGTGGTTGTTGAGTTTTTTTGGTGTTATCAATGTTTTTTTAAAAACTTTTTTGTGTTTTTCAAAGTTGAGTTTGCACTTTAATTTGTTGCTGTTTTTCAATGTTGATGTTGTTGAATTTCTTGGTGTTTTTCAAAGTTGTGATTGTTGTTGAATTTTCTGGTGTTTTCTTTGTTGAGGTTTCTGTCGAATTTCTTGGTGTTTGGGAATGTTGAGGTTGTTGTTGTATTTTTTGATGTTTTTTGGTGTTGAGATTTTTGTTGAATTTGATGATGTTTTTCAATTTTGAGTTTGTTGTTGAATTTTTTGGTGTTTTTCATTGTTGCGGTAATTGTTGAAATTGCTGGAGTTTTTCAATGTTGAGGTTGTTATTGATTATTTTGGTGTTTTTCATTGTTGGGGTTGTTGTTGAATTTTTTGGTGTTTTTCATTGTTGAGGTTGTTGTTGAATTTTTTGATGTTTTTCATTGTTGAGGTTGTTTTTGAAATTGTTGGAGTTTTTCAATGTTGAGGTTATTGAATTTGTTGGTGTTTTCCAAAGTTGAGGTTGTTGTTGAATTTTTTGGTGGTTTTCATTGTTGAGGTTTTTGTTGAATTTTTTGGTGTTTTTGAATGTTGAGGCATTTGTTGAATTTTTTGGTGTTTTTCATTGTTGAGGTTGTTGTTGAATTTGTTGGTGATTTTCAATGTTGAGATTGTTGTTGAATTTTTTGGTGGTTTTCATTGGTGAGGTTGTTGCTGAAATTATTGGAGTTTTTCAATGTTGAGGTGGTTGTTGAATTTTTTGATGTTTTTCATTAATGAGGCCGTTGTTGAATTGTTTGCTCTTTTTCATTGTTGAGTTTGTTGATGAGTTTGTTGGTGATTTTCAATATTGAGGTTGTTGTTGAATTTATTCGTGTTATCAAAGTTTTTTTTTAAACTTATTTGTATTTTTCAAAGATACGTTTGCACTTTAATTTGCTGCTGTTTTTCAATGTTGATGTTGTTGAATTTGTTGGTGTTTTTCAAAGTTGTGATTGTTGTTGATTTTTTCGGTGTTTTCATTGTTGAGGTTTTTGTTGAGTTTGTTGGTGATTTGGAATGCTGAGGATGTTGTTGTATTTTTTGATGTTTTTCAATGTTGAAATTTTTGTTGAAATTGATGGTGATTTTCAATTTTGAGTTCATTGTTGAATTTTTTGTGTTTTTCATTGTTGCGGTTGTTGTTGAATTTTTTGATGTTTTTATTGCTGAGGTTGTTGTTGAATTTGTTGGTTATTATCAATGTTGAGGTTATTGAATTTTTTGGTGTTATCAATGGTTTTTTTCGGTCTTTTTTGTATTTTTCAAAGTTGAGGTTGCAGTTGAATTTGTTGGTGTTTTTCAATGTTGAGGTTGTTGTTGAATTTTTTGGTGGTTTTCATTGTAGAGGTTTTTGTTGAATTTTTTGTTGTTTTTGAATGTTGAGGTATTTGTTGAATTTTTTGGTGTTTTTCATTGTTGAGGTTGTTGTTGAATTTGTTGGAGTTCTTTCAATGTTGTGGTTGTTGTTGAATTTGCTGGTGTTTTTCAATGTTCAGGTTGTTGAATCTGTTGGTGTTTTTCAAAGTTGACGTTGTTGATGAATTTTTTGGTGTTTTTAATTGTTGCGGTACTTGTTGAAATTGTTGGAGTTTTTCAATGTTGAGGTTGTTATTGATTATTTTGGTGTTTTTCATTGTTGGTGTTGTTGTTGAATTTTTTGGTTCTTTTGAATGTTGAGGTTGGTGTTGAATTGTTTGCTGTTTTTCATTGTTGAGGTTGTTGTTGAATTTTTTGATGTTTTTCATTGCTGAGTTTGTTTTTAAATTTGTTGGTGATTTTCAATATTGAGGTTGTAGTTGAATTTGTTTGTGTTTTTCCATGTTGAGGTTTTTGAATTTGTTGGTGTTTTTCTAAGTTGAAGTTGTTGTTGAATATTTTGGTGTTTTTCAATGTTGAGGTTGTTGTTGAATTTTTTGGTGATTTTCAATATTGAGATTGTTGTTGAATTTTTTGGTGGTTTTCATTGGTGAGGTTGTTGCTGAAATTATTGGAGTTTTTCAATGTTGAGGTGGTTGTTGAATTTTTTGATGTTTTTCATTATTGAGGCCGTTGTTGAATTGTTTGCTGTTTTTCATTGTTGAGGTTGTTGATGAGTTTGTTGGTGATTTTCAATATTGAGGTTGTTGTTGAATTTATTCGTGTTATCAAAGTTTTTTTTTAAACTTATTTGTATTTTTCAAAGATACGTTTGCACTTTAATTTGCTGGTGTTTTTCAATGTTGATGTTGTTGAATTTGTTGGTGTTTTTCAAAGTTGTGATTGTTGTTGAATTTTTCGGTGTTTTCATTGTTGAGGTTTTTGTTGAGTTTGTTGGTGATTTGGAATGCTGAGGATGTTGTTGTATTTTTTGATGTTTTTCAATGTTGAAATTTTTGTTTAAATTGATGGTGATTTTCAATTTTGAGTTCCTTGTTGAATTTTTTGGTGTTTTTCATTGTTGGGGTTGTTGTTGAATTTTTTGGTGTTTTTCATTGTTGAGGTTGTTGTTGAATTTTTTGATGTTTTTCATTGTTGAGGTTGTTTTTGAAATTGTTGGAGTTTTTCAATGTTGAGGTTATTGAATTTGTTGGTGTTTTCCAATGTTGAGGTTGTTGTTGAATTTTTTGGTGGTTTTCATTGTTGAGGTTTTTGTTGAATTTGTTGGTGTTTTTGAATGTTGAGACATTTGTTGAATTTTTTGGTGTTTTTCATTGTTGAGGTTGTTGTTGAATTTGTTGGTGTTTTTCAAAGTTGACGTTGTTGATGAATTTTTTGGTGTTTTTAATTGTTGAGGTTTTTGTTGAATTTGTTGGTGTTTTTGAATGTTGAGGTTGTTCTTGAATTTTTTGGAGTTTTTCATTGTTGTGGTTCTTGTTGAATATATTGGTTCTTTTGAATGTTGAGGTTAGTCTTGAATTGTTTGGTGTTTTTCATTGTTGAGGTTTTTGTTGAATTTGTTGGTGTTTTTCATTGTTGAGGTTGTTGTTGAATTTTTTGGTGATTTTCAATATTGAGGATGTAGTTGAATTTGTTGGCGTAATTCCACGTTGAGGTTTTTGAATTTGATGGTGTTTTTCAAACTTGAGGTTATTGTTGAATATTTTGATATTTTTCAAAGTTGAGGCTGTTTTTGAATTATTTGGTGTTTTTCATTGTTGAGTTTTTTGTTGAATTTGTTGTTGTTTTTGAATGTTGAGGTTGTTGTTGAATTTTATGATGTTTCTCTTTGTTGAAGTTGCTGTTGAATTTGTTGGTTACTTTCAATGTTGAGTTTGTTGTTGAATTTTTTGTTGTTTTTCATTGTTGAGGTTGTTGTTGAAATTGTTGGTGTTTTTCAATGTTGAGGTTGTTGTTGAATTTGTTGGTGTTTTCGAATGTTGAGGTTGTTGTTGAATTTGTTGGTGTTTTGAATGTTGAGTTTGCTGTTGAATTTTTTCATTTTTTTCATTGTTGAGGTTCTTGTTGAATTTATTGGTGCTATCAATTATTTTTCATGATCTTTTTTGTATTTTTCAATGTTGTGGTTGCAGTTGAATTTGTTCGTGTTTTGAATGTTGAGGTGGTCGAATTTGTTGGTGGTTTTCAAAGTTGAGGTTGTTGTTGAATTTTCTGGTGTTTTCAATGTTGAGGTTTCTGTTGAATTTGATGGTGTTTTTGAATGTTGAGGTTGTTGTTGAATTTGTTGGTGTTTTTCAATGTTGAGGTTGTTGTGGAATTTTTTGGTGTTTTTCATTGTTGAGTTTCTTGTTGAATTTGTTGTTGTTTTTGAATGTTGAGGTTGTTGTTGAATTTTATGCTGTTTTTCATTGTTGAAGTTGCTGTTGAATTTGTTGGTGCATTTCAATGTTGATTTTGTTATTGAATTTTTTGGTGTTTTTCATTGTTGAGTTTGTTGTTGAAATTGTTGGTGTTTTTCAATGTTGAGGTTGTTGTTGAATTTGTTGGTTTTTTCGAATGTTGAGGTTGTTGTTGAATTTGTTGGTGTTTTGAATGTTGAGTTTGCTGTTGAATTTTTTCATTTTTTTCATTGTTGAGGTTGTTGTTGAAATTATTGGTCATTTTCAACATTGAGGTTCTTGTTGAATTTATTGGTGTTATCAATTATTTTTCATGATCTTTTTTGTATTTTTCAATGTTGAGATTGCAGTTGAATTTGTTCGTGCTTTTCAATGTTGAGGTGGTTGAATTTGTTGGTGGTTTTCAAAGTTGAGGTTGTTGTTGAATTTTTTGGTGTTTTCAATGTTGAGGTTTCTGTTGAATTTGATGGTGTTTTTGAATGTTGAGGTTGTTGTTGAATTTGTTGGTGTTTTTCAATGTTGAGGTTGTTGTTGAATTTTTTGGTATTTTTCAAAGTTCAGGTAGTGTTTGAATTTTTTGGAATTTTTCATTGTTGTGTTTCTTGTTGAATTTGTTGCTGTTTTTGAATGCTGAGGTTGTTGTTGAATTTTTTGATGTTTTTCATTGTTGAGGTTGTTGTTGAATTTGTTGGTGATTTTCAATGTTGAGATTGTTGTTGAATTTTTTGGTGGTTTTCATTGGTGAGGTTGTTGCTGAAATTATTGGAGTTTTTCAATGTTGTGGTGGTTGTTGAATTTTTTGATGTTTTTCATTATTGAGGCCGTTGTTGAATTGTTTGCTGTTTTTCATTGTTGAGGTTGTTGATGAGTTTGTTGGTGATTTTCAATATTGAGGTTGTTGTTGAATTTATTCGTGTTATCAAAGTTTTTTTTTAAACTTATTTGTATTTTTCAAAGATACGTTTGCACTATAATTTGCTGGTGTTTTTCAATGTTGATGTTGTTGAATTTGTTGGTGTTTTTCAAAGTTGTGATTGTTGTTGAATTTTTCGGTGTTTTCATTGTTGAGGTTTTTGTTGAGTTTGTTGGTGATTTGGAATGCTGAGGATGTTGTTGTATTTTTTGATGTTTTTCAATGTTGAAATTTTTGTTGAAATTGATGGTGATTTTCAATTTTGAGTTCGTTGTTGAATTTTTTGGTGTTTTTCATTGTTGCGGTACTTGTTGAATTTGATGGTGTTTTTCATTGTTGAGGTTATTGTTGAATTTTTTGATGTTTTTATTGCTGAGGTTGTTGTTGAATTTGTTGGTTATTATCAATGTTGAGGTTGTTGAATTTATTGGTGTTATCAATGGTTTTTTTCGGTCTTCTTTGTATTTTTCAAAGTTGAGGTTGCAGTTGAATTTGTTGGTGTTTTTCAATGTTGAGGTTGTTGAATTTGTTTGTGTTTTCCAAAGTTCAGGTTGTTGTTGAATTTTTTCGTGGTTTTCATTGTTGAGCTTTTTGTTGAATTTGTTGGTGTTTTTGAATGTTGAGGTATTTGTTGAATTTTTTGGTGTTTTTCATTGTTGAGGTTGTTGTTGAATTTGTTGGAGTTCTTTCAATGTTGAGGTTGTTGTTGAATTTGCTGGTGTCTTTCAATGTTCAGGTTGTTGAATTTGTTGTTGTTTTTCAAAGTTGACGTTGTTGATGAATTTTTTGGTGTTTTTAATTGTTGAGGTTTTTGTTGAATTTGTTGGTGTTTTTGAATGTTGAGGTTGTTCTTGAATTTTTTGATGTTTTTCATTGTTGAGGTTGTTGGTGAATTTTTGGTTCTTTTGAATGTTGAGGTTGGTGTTGAATTGTTTGCTGTTTTTCATTGTTGAGGTTGTTGTTGAATTTTTTGATGTTTTTCATTGCTGAGGTTGTTTTTAAATTTGTTGGTGATTTTCAATATTGAGGTAATAGTTGAATTTGTTTGTGTTTTTCCATGTTGAGGTTTTTGAATTTGTTGGTGTTTTTCTAAGTTGAAGTTGTTGTTGAATATTTTGGTGTTTTTCAATGTTGAGGTTGTTGTTGAATTTTTTGGTGATTTTCAATATTGAGGTTGTTGTTGAATTTATTGGTGTATTCAATGTTTTTGTTGAATCTTTTTGCATTTTTCAAAGTTGAGGTTACACTTGAATTTGTTGGTGTTTCTTAATGTTGAAGTTGTTGAATTTTTTGGTTTATTTCAAAGTTGAGGTTGTTGTTGAATTTTTTGGTTGTTTTCATTGTTGAGTTTTTTGCTGAATTTGTTGTTGTTATTGAATGTTGAGGTTGTTGATGATTTTTTTGCTGGTTTTCATTGTTTTTCATTGTTGAGGTCGTGGTTGTTGAGTTTTTTTGGTGTTAGCAATGTTTTTTTAAAAACTTTTTTGTGTTTTTCAAAGTTGAGTTTGCACTTTAATTTGTTGGTGTTTTTCAATGTTGATGTTGTTGAATTTCTTGGTGTTTTTCAAAGTTGTGATTGTTGTTGAATTTTTTGTGTTTTCTTTGTTGAGGTTTCTGCCGAATTTGTTGGTGTTTTTGAATGTTGAGGTTGTTGTAGCATTTTTTGGTGTTTTTCATTGTTGAGGTTGTTGTTGAATTTGTTGGTTCTTTTGAATGTTGAGGTTGGTGTTGAATTGTTTGGTGTTTATCATTGTTGAGGTTTTTGTTGAATTTTTTGATGTTTTTCATTGCTGACGTTGTTGTTAAATTTGTTTGTGATTTTTAATATTGAGGTAGTAGTTGAATTTGTTTGTGTTTTTCCATGATGAGGTTTATGAATTTGTTGGTGTTTTTCAAAGTTGAAGTTGTCGTTGAATATTTTGGTGTTTTTCAATGTTGAGGTTGTTGTTGAATTTACTCGTGTATTCAATGTTTTTTTTTTGAATCTTTTTGTATTTTTCAAAGTTGAGGTTGCAGTTGAAATTGTTGGTGTTTTTCAATGTTGAGGATGTTGAATTTGTTGGTGTTTTTGAATGTTGAGGTATTTGTTGAATTTTTTGGTGTTCTTCATTGTTGAGGTTGTTGTTGAATTTGTTGGAGTTTTTCAATGTTGAGGTTGTTGCATGAATTTGCTGGTGTTTTTCAATGTTCAGGTTGTTGAATTTGATGGTGTTTTTCAAAGATGACGTTGTTGATGAATTTTTTGGTGTTTTTATTTGTTGAGGTTTTTGTGGAATTTGTTGGTGTTTTTGAATGTTGAGGTTGTTGTAGCATTTTTTGGTGTTCTTCATTGTTGAGGTTGTTGTTGAATTTGTTGGTTCTTTTGAATGTTGAGGTTGGCTTTGAATTGTTTGGTGTTTTTCATTGTTGAGGTTGTTGTTGAATTTTTTATGTTTTTCATTGCTGAGGTTGCTGTTAAATTTGTTGGCGATTTTCAATATTGAGGTAGTAGTTGAATTTTTTAGTGTTTTTCCATGTTGAGGTTTTTTAATTTGTTGGTGTTTTTCAATGTTGAGGTTGTTGTAGAATTTTTTGGTGATTTTCAATATTGATGTTGTTGTTGAAATTATTGATGTATTCAATGTTTGTTTTGAATCTTTTTGCATTTTTCAAAGTTGAGGTTGCACTTGAATTTGTTGTTGTTTCTCAATGTTGAGGTTGTTGAATTTTTTGGTTTTTTTCATTGTTGAGCTTTTTGCTGAATTTGTTGTTGTTTTTGAATGTTGAGGTTGTTGTTGAATTTTTTGATGTTTTTCATTGTTGAGGTTGTTTTTGAAATTGTTGGAGTTTTTCAATGTTGAGGTTGTTGTTGAATTTTTTGGTGTTTTTCATTGTTGAGGTCGTTATTGTAGAATTGTTTGCTGTTTTTCATTGTTAAGGTTGTTGATGAATTTGTTGGTGATTTTCAATATTGAGGTTGTTGTTGAATTTATTGGTGTTATCAATGTATTTTTTAAAACTTTTTTGTATTATTCAAAGCTGAGTATGCACTTTAATTTGTTGGTGTTTTTCAATGTTGATGTTGTTGAATTTGTTGGTGTTTTTCAAAGTTGTGATTGTTGTTGAATTTTTCGGTGTTTTCATTGTGAGGTTTTTGTTGAATTTGTTGGTGTTTTGGAATGTTGAGGATGTTGTTGAATTTTTTGGCGTTTTTCAATGCTCAGTTTGTTGTTGAATTTGTTGGAGTTTTTCAATATTGGTTTTTTTGTTGAATTTGTTTTTGTTTTTGAATGTTGAGGTTGTTGTAGAAATTGTTGGAGTTTTTCAATGTTGAGGCTGTTGTTGAATTTTTTGGTATTTTTCATTGTTTAGGTCGTTGCTGTTGAATTTTTTGCTGTTTTTCATACTTGAGGTTGTTGTTGAAATTGTTGGAGTTTTTCATTGCTGAGGTTGTTGTTGAATTTGTTGGTGTTTTTTAATGTTGAGGTTGTTGTTGAAATTTTTGGTATTTTTCATTGTTGCGGTTGATGTTGAATTTGTTCGTGTTTTCGAATGTTGAGGTTGTTGTTGAATTTGTTGGTGTTTTGAATGATGAGATAGTTGTTGAATTATTTGGTGTTTTTCATTGTTGAGGTTGTTGTTGTTTGAATTTTTGATTTTTTTCGTTGTTGAGGTTGTTGTTGAATTTATTGGTGATTTTCAATATTGAGGTTCTTGTTGAATTTATTGGTGTTATCAATGATTTTTCTTGAACTTTTTTGTATTTTTCAAAGTTGAGGTTGCAGTTGAATTTGTTGGTGTTTTTCAATGTTGAGATGTTTGAATTTGTTGGTGTTTTTCAAAGTTGAGGTTGTTGTTGATTTTTTTGGTGTTTTTCAATGTTGAGGTTTTTGTTGAATTTGTTGGAGTTTCTGAATGTTGAGGTTGTTGTAGAATTTGTTGGTGTTTTTCAATGTTGAGGTTGTTGTTGAATTTATTGGTGTTTTTCATTGTTCAGGTTTTTGTTGAATTTTTTTGGTGTTTTTAATTGTTGAGGTTTTTGTTGAATTTGTTGGTGTTTTTGAATGTTAAGGTTGTTGTTGAATTTTTTGGTGTTTTTCATTCTTGAGGTTGTTGTTGAATTTTTTGATGTTTTTCAATGCTGAGGTTGTTGTTGTATTTGTTGGTTCTTTTGAATGTTTAGGTTGGTGTTGAATTGTTTGTTGTTTTTCATTGTTGAGGTTGTTGTTGAATTTTTTGATGTTTTTCATTGCTGAGGTTATTGTTAAATTTGTTGATGATTTTCAATATTGAGGTAGTTGTTGAATTTGTTTGTGTTTTTCCATGTTGAGGTTTTTGAATTTGTTGGTGTTTCTCAAAGTTGAAGTTGTCGTTGAATATTTTGGATTTTTCAATGTTGAGTTTGTTGTTGAATTTACTAGTGTATTCAATGTTTTTTTTGAATCTTTTTGTATTTTTCAAAGTTGAGGTTGCAGTTGAATTTGTTGGTGTTTTTCAATTTTGAAGTTATTGAATTTGTTGGTGTTTTTCAATGTTGAGGTTGTTGAATTTGTTGTTGTTTTTGAATTTTGAGGTATTTGTTGAATTTTTTGGTGTTTTTCATTGTTGAGTATATTGCTGAAACTGTTGGAGTTTTGCAATGTTGAGGTTGTTGTTGACTTTTTTGGTGTTTTTCATTGTTGAGGTCGTGGTTGTTGAATTTTTTGGTGTTATCAATGTTTTTTTAAAAACTTTTTTGTGTTTTTCACAGTTGAGTTTGCACTTTAATTTGTTGGTGTTTTTCAATGTTGATGTTGTTGAATTTCTTGGTGATTTTCAAAGTTGTGATTTTTGTAGAATTTTTTCTGTTTTCTTTGTTGAGGTTTCTGTCGAATTTCTAGTTGTTTGGGAATGTTGAGGTTGTTGTTGTATATTTTGATGTTTTTTGTTGTTGAGATTTTTGTTGAATTTGATGATGTTTTTCAATTTTGAGTTTGTTGTTGAATTTTTTGGTGTTTTTCATTGTTGCGGTACATGTTGAAATTGTTGGAGTTTTTCAATGTTGAGGTTGTTATTGATTTTATTGGTGCTATTCATTGTTGGGGTTGTTGTTGAATGTTTTGGTGTTTTTCATTGTTGAGGTTGCTGTTGAATTTTTTGATGTTTTTCAATGCTGAGGTTGTTGTTGAATTTGTTTGTGATTTTCAATGTTGAGGTTGTTGAATTTATTGGTGTTTTTCAATGTTGAGGTTGTTGAATTTGTTGGTGTTTTTCAAATTTGATGTTGTTGTTGAATTTTTTAGTGTTTTTAATTGTTGGGGCTTTTGTTGAATTTGTTGGTGTTTTTGAATGTTGAGGTTGTTGTAGCATTTTTTGGTGTTTTTCATTGTTGAGGTTGTTGTTGAATTTGTTGGTTCTTTTGAATGTTGAGGTTGGTGTTGAATTGTTTGGTGTTTATCATTGTTGAGGTTGTTGTTGAATTTTTTGATGTTTTTCATTGCTGACGTTGTTGTTAAATTTGTTGGTGATTTTCAATATTGAGGTAGTAGTTGAATTTGTTTGTGTTTTTCCATGATGAGGTTTATGAATTTGTTGGTGTTTTTCAAAGTTGAAGTTGTCTTTGAATATTTTGGTGTTTTTCAATGTTGAGGTTGTTGTTGAATTTACTGGTGTATTCAATGTTTTTTTTGAATCTTTTTGTATTTTTCAAAGTTGAGGTTGCAGTTGAAATTGTTGGTGTTTTTCAATGTTGAGGTTGTTGTTGAATTTGTTGGAGTTTTTCAATGTTGAGGTTGTTGTATGAATTTGCTGGTGTTTTTCAATGTTCAGGTTGTTGAATTTGTTGGTGTTTTTCAAAGTTGACGTTGTTGATGAATTTTTTGGTGTTTTTATTTGTTGAGGTTTTTGTTGAATTTGTTGGTGTTTTTGAATGTTGAGGTTGTTGTAGCATTTTTTGGTGTTTTTCATTGCTGAGTTTTTTGTTAAATTTGTTGGCGATTTTCAATATTGAGGTAGTAGTTGAATTTGTTAGTGTTTTTCCATGTTGAGGTTTTTTAATTTGTTGGTGTTTTTCAAAGTTGAAGTTGTTGTTGAATATTTTGGTGTTTTTCAATGTTGAGGTTGTTGTTGAATTTTTTGGTGATTTTCAATATTGAGGTTGTTGTTGAATTTATTGGTGTATTCAATGTTTGTTTTGAATCTTTTTGCATTTTTCAAAGTTGAGGTTGCACTTGAATTTGTTGGTGTTTCTCAATGTTGAGGTTGTTGAATTTTTTGGTTTTTTTCATTGTTGAGTTTTTTGCTGAATTTGTTGTTGTTTTTGAATGTTGAGGTTGTTGTTGAATTTTATAATGTTTTTCATTGTTGACGTTGTTTTTGAAATTGTTGGAGTTTTTCAATGTTGAGGTTGCTGTTGAATTTTTTGATGTTTTTCATTGTTGAGGTCGTTGTTGTAGAATTGTTTGCTGTTTTTCATTGTTAAGGTTGTTGATGAATTTGTTGGTGATTTTCAATATTGAGGTTTTTGTTGAATTTATTGGTGTTATCAATGTTTTCTTTTAAACTTTTTTGTATTATTCAAAGCTGAGTATGCACTTTAATTTGTTGGTGTTTTTCAATGTTGATGTTGTTGAATTTATTGGTGTTTTTCAAAGTTGTGATTGTTGTTGAATTTTTCGGTGTTTTCATTGTTGAGGTTTTTGTTGAATTTGTTGGTGTTTTGGAATGTTGAGGATGTTGTTGAATTTTTTGGCGTTTTTCATTGTTGAGTTTGTTGTTGAATTTGTTGGAGTTTTTCAATGTTGGGTTTTTTGTTGAATGTGTTTTTGTTTTTGAATGTTGAGGTTGTTGTAGAAATTGTTGGAGTTTTTCCTTGTTGAGGCTGTTGTTGAATTTTTTGGTATTTTTCATTGTTTAGGTCGTTGCTGTTGAATTTTTTGCTGCTTTTCATTCTTGAGGTTGTTGTTGAAATTGTTGGAGTTTTTCATAGCTGAGGTTGTTGCTGAATTTGTTGGTGTTTTTTAATGTTGAGGTTGTTGTTGAATTTTTTGGTATTTTTCATTGTTGAGGTTGATGTTGAATTTGTTCGTGTTTTCGAATGTTGAGGTTGTTGTTGAATTTGTTGGTCTTTTGAATGATGAGATAGTTGTTGAATTATTTGGTGTTTTTCATTGTTGAGGTTGTTGTTGAATTTTTTGGTATTTTTCATTGTTGAGGTTGATGTTGAATTTGTTCGTGTTTTCGAATGTTGAGGTTGTTGTTGAATTTGTTGGTCTTTTGAATGATGAGATAGTTGTTGAATTATTTGGTGTTTTTCATTGTTGAGGTTGTTGTTGTTTGAATTTTTGATTTTTTTCGTTGTTGAGGTTGTTGTTGAATTTATTGGTGATTTTCAATATTGAGGTTCTTGTTGAATTTATTGGTGTTATCAATGATTTTTCTTGAACTTTTTTGTATTTTTCAAAGTTGAGGTTGCAGTTGAATTTGTTGGTGTTTTTCAATGTTGAGATGTTTGAATTTGTTGGTGTTTTTCAAAGTTGAGGTTGTTGTTGATTTTTTTGGTGTTTTTCATTGTTCAGGTTTTTGTTGAATTTGATGGTGTTTTTGAATGTTGAGGTTGTTGATTAATTTTTTGTTGTTTTTCATTGTTGAGGTTTTTGTTGAATTTTTTTGGCGTTTTTCATTGTTGAGGTTGTTGATTAATTTTTTGGTGTTTTTCATTGTTGAGTTTTTTGTTGAATTTGTTGTTGTTTTTGAATGTTGAGGTGACTGTTGAATTTTTTGATGATTTTCATACTTGAGATTGTTGTTGAATCTGTTGGTGATTTTCAATGTTGAGTTTGTTGTTGAATTTTTTGGTGTTTTTCATTGTTGAGGTTGTTGTTGAAAACGTTGGAGTTTTTCAATGTTGAGGTTGTTGTTGAATATTTTGGTGTTTTTCAATATTTAGGTTGTTGTTGAATTTATTGGTGTTATCAATG
Source organism: Cetorhinus maximus (assembly GCF_964194155.1). Taxonomy (NCBI): domain Eukaryota; kingdom Metazoa; phylum Chordata; class Chondrichthyes; order Lamniformes; family Cetorhinidae; genus Cetorhinus; species Cetorhinus maximus. The sequence goes on along the minus strand of NC_135917.1, from coordinate 19,314,006 downwards.
TTTTGTTTTAAACTTTATTGTATTTTTCAACGTTGAGTTTGCACTTTAATTTGTTGGTGATTTTATGTTGTTGAATTTGCTGGTGTTTTTCAAAGTTGTGATTGTTGTTGAATTTTTCTTTGTTTTCATTGTTGATGTTTTTGTTGAATTTGTTGGTGTTTTTCATTGTTGAGGTTGCTGTTGTATTTTGTTATGTTTTTCATTGCTGAGGTTGTTGTTGAATTTGTTGGTGATTTTCAATGTTGAGATTGTTGAATTTATTGGTGTTATCAATGTTTTTTTTTATCTTTTTTGTAGTTTTCAAAGTTGAGGTTGCAGTTGAATTTGTTGGTGTTTTGGAATGTTGAGGTTGTTGTTGAATTTTTTGGTATTTTTCATTGTTGAAGTTGTTGTTGAATTTGTTGGAGGTTTTCATTGTTGAGTTTGTTGTTGAATTTGCTGGTGTTTTTCATTGTTGAGTTTGTTGTTGAATTTGTTGGTGTTTTTGAATGTTGAGGTTGGTGTTGAATTGTTTGGTGTTTTTCTTTGTTGTGGTTGTTGATGTTGAATTTTTTGATGTTTTTCATTTTTGAGGTTGTCGTTAAATTTGTTGGTGATTTTCAATATTGAGGTTGTAGTTGAATTTGTTGGTGTTTTTCCATGTTGAGGTTTTTGAATTTGTTGGTGTTTTTCCATGTTGAGGTTTTTGAATTTGTTGGTGGTTTTCAATGTTGAGGTTGTTGTTGAATTTTTTGGAGCATTCAATTTTTTTTTTGAATCTTTTTGCTATTTTCAAAGTTGAGGTTGCAAGTGAATTTGTTGGTGTTTCTGATTGATGAGCTTGTTGAAGTTTTTGGTGTTTTTCATTGTTGAGCTTTTTGTTGAATTTGTTGTTGTTTTTGAATGTTGAGTTTGTTGTTGAATTTTTCGATGGTTTTCATTGTTGAGGTTGTTGTTGAAATTGTTGGAGTTTTTCAATATTGAGGTTGTTGTTGAATTTGTTGGTGATTTTCAATATTGAGGTTACTGTTGAATTTGATGGTGTTTTTCAAAGTTGATGTCGTTGTTGAATTTTTTGGTGTTTTTCTTTGTTGAGGTTTTATTTGAATTTGTTGGTGATTTTCAATATTGAGGTTGTAGTTGAATTTGTTGGTGTTTTTCCATGTTGAGGTTGTTGTTGAATTTTTTGTTGATATTCATTATTGAGGTTGTTGTTGAATTTATTGGTGCAATCAATTTTTTTTTGAATCTTTTTGTATTTTTCAAAGTTGAGGTTGCAGTTGAAATTGTTGCTGTTTCTCAATGTGGAGGTTGTTGAATTTGTTGGTGTTTTTCAAAGTTGACGTTGTTGATGAATTTTTTGGTGTTTTTAATTGTTGAGGTTTTTGTTGAATTTGTTGGTGTTTTTGAATGTTGAGATTGTTGTTGAATTTTTTGGTGTTTTTTCATGGTTGTTGTTGAATTTGTTGGTGGTTTTGAATGTTGAGGTTGGTGTTGAATTGTTTGGTGTTTTTCTTTGTTGTGGTTGTTGATGTTGAATTTTTTGATGTTTTTCATTTTTGAGGTTGTCGTTAAATTTGTTGGTGATTTTCAATATTGAGGTTGTAGTTGAATTTGTTGGTGTTTTTCCATGTTGAGGTTTTTGAATTTGTTGGTGTTTTTCCATGTTGAGGTTTTTGAATTTGTTGGTGGTTTTCAATGTTGAGGTTGTTGTTGAATTTTTTGGAGCATTCAATTTTTTTTTTGAATCTTTTTGCTATTTTCAAAGTTGAGGTTGCAAGTGAATTTGTTGGTGTTTCTGATTGATGAGCTTGTTGAAGTTTTTGGTGTTTTTCATTGTTGAGCTTTTTGTTGAATTTGTTGTTGTTTTTGAATGTTGAGTTTGTTGTTGAATTTTTCGATGGTTTTCATTGTTGAGGTTGTTGTTGAAATTGTTGGAGTTTTTCAATATTGAGGTTGTTGTTGAATTTGTTGGTGATTTTCAATATTGAGGTTACTGTTGAATTTGATGGTGTTTTTCAAAGTTGATGTCGTTGTTGAATTTTTTGGTGTTTTTCTTTGTTGAGGTTTTATTTGAATTTGTTGGTGATTTTCAATATTGAGGTTGTAGTTGAATTTGTTGGTGTTTTTCCATGTTGAGGTTGTTGTTGAATTTTTTGTTGATATTCATTATTGAGGTTGTTGTTGAATTTATTGGTGCAATCAATTTTTTTTTGAATCTTTTTGTATTTTTCAAAGTTGAGGTTGCAGTTGAAATTGTTGCTGTTTCTCAATGTGGAGGTTGTTGAATTTGTTGATGTTTTTCAAAGTTGACGTTGTTGATGAATTTTTTGGTGTTTTTAATTGTTGAGGTTTTTGTTGAATTTGTTGGTGTTTTTGAATGTTGAGATTGTTGTTGAATTTTTTGGTGTTTTTTCATGGTTGTTGTTGAATTTGTTGGTGGTTTTGAATGTTGAGGTTGGTGTTGAATTTTTTGGCGTTTTTCATTGTTGAGTTTGTTGTTGAATTTGTTGGAGTTTTTCAATGTTGGGTTTTTTGTTGAATGTGTTTTTGTTTTTGAATGTTGAGGTTGTTGTAGAAATTGTTGGAGTTTTTCCTTGTTGAGGCTGTTGTTGAATTTTTTGGTATTTTTCATTGTTTAGGTCGTTGCTGTTGAATTTTTTGCTGCTTTTCATTCTTGAGGTTGTTGTTGAAATTGTTGGAGTTTTTCATAGCTGAGGTTGTTGCTGAATTTGTTGGTGTTTTTTAATGTTGAGGTTGTTGTTGAATTTTTTGGTATTTTTCATTGTTGAGGTTGATGTTGAATTTGTTCGTGTTTTCGAATGTTGAGGTTGTTGTTGAATTTGTTGGTCTTTTGAATGATGAGATAGTTGTTGAATTATTTGGTGTTTTTCATTGTTGAGGTTGTTGTTGAATTTTTTGGTATTTTTCATTGTTGAGGTTGATGTTGAATTTGTTCGTGTTTTCGAATGTTGAGGTTGTTGTTGAATTTGATGGTCTTTTGAATGATGAGATAGTTGTTGAATTATTTGGTGTTTTTCATTGTTGAGGTTGTTGTTGTTTGAATTTTTGATTTTTTTCGTTGTTGAGGTTGTTGTTGAATTTATTGGTGATTTTCAATATTGAGGTTCTTGTTGAATTTATTGGTGTTATCAATGATTTTTCTTGAACTTTTTTGTATTTTTCAAAGTTGAGGTTGCAGTTGAATTTGTTGGTGTTTTTCAATGTTGAGATGTTTGAATTTGTTGGTGTTTTTCAAAGTTGAGGTTGTTGTTGATTTTTTTGGTGTTTTTCATTGTTCAGGTTTTTGTTGAATTTGATGGTGTTTTTGAATGTTGAGGTTGTTGATTAATTTTTTGTTGTTTTTCATTGTTGAGGTTTTTGTTGAATTTTTTTGGCGTTTTTCATTGTTGAGGTTGTTGATTAATTTTTTGGTGTTTTTCATTGTTGAGTTTTTTGTTGAATTTGTTGTTGTTTTTGAATGTTGAGGTGACTGTTGAATTTTTTGATGATTTTCATACTTGAGATTGTTGTTGAATCTGTTGGTGATTTTCAATGTTGAGTTTGTTGTTGAATTTTTTGGTGTTTTTCATTGTTGAGGTTGTTGTTGAAAACGTTGGAGTTTTTCAATGTTGAGGTTGTTGTTGAATATTTTGGTGTTTTTCAATATTTAGGTTGTTGTTGAATTTATTGGTGTTATCAATGTTTTGTTTTAAACTTTATTGTATTTTTCAACGTTGAGTTTGCACTTTAATTTGTTGGTGATTTTATGTTGTTGAATTTGCTGGTGTTTTTCAAAGTTGTGATTGTTGTTGAATTTTTCTTTGTTTTCATTGTTGATGTTTTTGTTGAATTTGTTGGTGTTTTTCATTGTTGAGGTTGCTGTTGTATTTTGTTATGTTTTTCATTGCTGAGGTTGTTGTTGAATTTGTTGGTGATTTTCAATGTTGAGATTGTTGAATTTATTGGTGTTATCAATGTTTTTTTTTATCTTTTTTGTAGTTTTCAAAGTTGAGGTTGCAGTTGAATTTGTTGGTGTTTTGGAATGTTGAGGTTGTTGTTGAATTTTTTGGTATTTTTCATTGTTGAAGTTGTTGTTGAATTTGTTGGAGGTTTTCATTGTTGAGTTTGTTGTTGAATTTGCTGGTGTTTTTCATTGTTGAGTTTGTTGTTGAATTTGTTGGTGTTTTTGAATGTTGAGGTTGGTGTTGAATTGTTTGGTGTTTTTCTTTGTTGTGGTTGTTGATGTTGAATTTTTTGATGTTTTTCATTTTTGAGGTTGTCGTTAAATTTGTTGGTGATTTTCAATATTGAGGTTGTAGTTGAATTTGTTGGTGTTTTTCCATGTTGAGGTTTTTGAATTTGTTGGTGTTTTTCCATGTTGAGGTTTTTGAATTTGTTGGTGGTTTTCAATGTTGAGGTTGTTGTTGAATTTTTTGGAGCATTCAATTTTTTTTTTGAATCTTTTTGCTATTTTCAAAGTTGAGGTTGCAAGTGAATTTGTTGGTGTTTCTGATTGATGAGCTTGTTGAAGTTTTTGGTGTTTTTCATTGTTGAGCTTTTTGTTGAATTTGTTGTTGTTTTTGAATGTTGAGTTTGTTGTTGAATTTTTCGATGGTTTTCATTGTTGAGGTTGTTGTTGAAATTGTTGGAGTTTTTCAATATTGAGGTTGTTGTTGAATTTGTTGGTGATTTTCAATATTGAGGTTACTGTTGAATTTGATGGTGTTTTTCAAAGTTGATGTCGTTGTTGAATTTTTTGGTGTTTTTCATTGTTGAGGTTGTTGTTGTTTGAATTTTTGATTTTTTTCGTTGTTGAGGTTGTTGTTGAATTTATTGGTGATTTTCAATATTGAGGTTCTTGTTGAATTTATTGGTGTTATCAATGATTTTTCTTGAACTTTTTTGTATTTTTCAAAGTTGAGGTTGCAGTTGAATTTGTTGGTGTTTTTCAATGTTGAGATGTTTGAATTTGTTGGTGTTTTTCAAAGTTGAGGTTGTTGTTGATTTTTTTGGTGTTTTTCATTGTTCAGGTTTTTGTTGAATTTGATGGTGTTTTTGAATGTTGAGGTTGTTGATTAATTTTTTGTTGTTTTTCATTGTTGAGGTTTTTGTTGAATTTTTTTGGCGTTTTTCATTGTTGAGGTTGTTGATTAATTTTTTGGTGTTTTTCATTGTTGAGTTTTTTGTTGAATTTGTTGTTGTTTTTGAATGTTGAGGTGACTGTTGAATTTTTTGATGATTTTCATACTTGAGATTGTTGTTGAATCTGTTGGTGATTTTCAATGTTGAGTTTGTTGTTGAATTTTTTGGTGTTTTTCATTGTTGAGGTTGTTGTTGAAAACGTTGGAGTTTTTCAATGTTGAGGTTGTTGTTGAATATTTTGGTGTTTTTCAATATTTAGGTTGTTGTTGAATTTATTGGTGTTATCAATGTTTTGTTTTAAACTTTATTGTATTTTTCAACGTTGAGTTTGCACTTTAATTTGTTGGTGATTTTATGTTGTTGAATTTGCTGGTGTTTTTCAAAGTTGTGATTGTTGTTGAATTTTTCTTTGTTTTCATTGTTGATGTTTTTGTTGAATTTGTTGGTGTTTTTCATTGTTGAGGTTGCTGTTGTATTTTGTTATGTTTTTCATTGCTGAGGTTGTTGTTGAATTTGTTGGTGATTTTCAATGTTGAGATTGTTGAATTTATTGGTGTTATCAATGTTTTTTTTTTATCTTTTTTGTAGTTTTCAAAGTTGAGGTTGCAGTTGAATTTGTTGGTGTTTTGGAATGTTGAGGTTGTTGTTGAATTTTTTGGTATTTTTCATTGTTGAAGTTGTTGTTGAATTTGTTGGAGGTTTTCATTGTTGAGTTTGTTGTTGAATTTGCTGGTGTTTTTCATTGTTGAGTTTGTTGTTGAATTTGTTGGTGTTTTTGAATGTTGAGGTTGGTGTTGAATTGTTTGGTGTTTTTCTTTGTTGTGGTTGTTGATGTTGAATTTTTTGATGTTTTTCATTTTTGAGGTTGTCGTTAAATTTGTTGGTGATTTTCAATATTGAGGTTGTAGTTGAATTTGTTGGTGTTTTTCCATGTTGAGGTTTTTGAATTTGTTGGTGTTTTTCCATGTTGAGGTTTTTGAATTTGTTGGTGGTTTTCAATGTTGAGGTTGTTGTTGAATTTTTTGGAGCATTCAATTTTTTTTTTGAATCTTTTTGCTATTTTCAAAGTTGAGGTTGCAAGTGAATTTGTTGGTGTTTCTGATTGATGAGCTTGTTGAAGTTTTTGGTGTTTTTCATTGTTGAGCTTTTTGTTGAATTTGTTGTTGTTTTTGAATGTTGAGTTTGTTGTTGAATTTTTCGATGGTTTTCATTGTTGAGGTTGTTGTTGAAATTGTTGGAGTTTTTCAATATTGAGGTTGTTGTTGAATTTGTTGGTGATTTTCAATATTGAGGTTACTGTTGAATTTGATGGTGTTTTTCAAAGTTGATGTCGTTGTTGAATTTTTTGGTGTTTTTCTTTGTTGAGGTTTTATTTGAATTTGTTGGTGATTTTCAATATTGAGGTTGTAGTTGAATTTGTTGGTGTTTTTCCATGTTGAGGTTGTTGTTGAATTTTTTGTTGATATTCATTATTGAGGTTGTTGTTGAATTTATTGGTGCAATCAATTTTTTTTTGAATCTTTTTGTATTTTTCAAAGTTGAGGTTGCAGTTGAAATTGTTGCTGTTTCTCAATGTGGAGGTTGTTGAATTTGTTGGTGTTTTTCAAAGTTGACGTTGTTGATGAATTTTTTGGTGTTTTTAATTGTTGAGGTTTTTGTTGAATTTGTTGGTGTTTTTGAATGTTGAGATTGTTGTTGAATTTTTTGGTGTTTTTTCATGGTTGTTGTTGAATTTGTTGGTGGTTTTGAATGTTGAGGTTGGTGTTGAATTGTTTGGTGTTTTTCTTTGTTGTGGTTGTTGATGTTGAATTTTTTGATGTTTTTCATTTTTGAGGTTGTCGTTAAATTTGTTGGTGATTTTCAATATTGAGGTTGTAGTTGAATTTGTTGGTGTTTTTCCATGTTGAGGTTTTTGAATTTGTTGGTGTTTTTCCATGTTGAGGTTTTTGAATTTGTTGGTGGTTTTCAATGTTGAGGTTGTTGTTGAATTTTTTGGAGCATTCAATTTTTTTTTTGAATCTTTTTGCTATTTTCAAAGTTGAGGTTGCAAGTGAATTTGTTGGTGTTTCTGATTGATGAGCTTGTTGAAGTTTTTGGTGTTTTTCATTGTTGAGCTTTTTGTTGAATTTGTTGTTGTTTTTGAATGTTGAGTTTGTTGTTGAATTTTTCGATGGTTTTCATTGTTGAGGTTGTTGTTGAAATTGTTGGAGTTTTTCAATATTGAGGTTGTTGTTGAATTTGTTGGTGATTTTCAATATTGAGGTTACTGTTGAATTTGATGGTGTTTTTCAAAGTTGATGTCGTTGTTGAATTTTTTGGTGTTTTTCTTTGTTGAGGTTTTATTTGAATTTGTTGGTGATTTTCAATATTGAGGTTGTAGTTGAATTTGTTGGTGTTTTTCCATGTTGAGGTTGTTGTTGAATTTTTTGTTGATATTCATTATTGAGGTTGTTGTTGAATTTATTGGTGCAATCAATTTTTTTTTGAATCTTTTTGTATTTTTCAAAGTTGAGGTTGCAGTTGAAATTGTTGCTGTTTCTCAATGTGGAGGTTGTTGAATTTGTTGATGTTTTTCAAAGTTGACGTTGTTGATGAATTTTTTGGTGTTTTTAATTGTTGAGGTTTTTGTTGAATTTGTTGGTGTTTTTGAATGTTGAGATTGTTGTTGAATTTTTTGGTGTTTTTTCATGGTTGTTGTTGAATTTGTTGGTGGTTTTGAATGTTGAGGTTGGTGTTGAATTGTTTGGTGTTTTTCATTGTTGAGGTTGTTGATGTTGAATTTTTTCATGTTTTTCATTGTTGAGGTTGTTGTTAAATTTGTTGGTGATTTTCAATATTGAGGTTGTAGTTGAATTAGTTGGTGGTTTTCCAAGTTGAGGTTTTTGAAGTTGTTGGTGTTTTTCAATATTGAGGTTGTTGTTGAATTTATTGGTGTATTCAATATTTTTTTTTTAATCTTTTTGCATTTTTCAAAGTTGTGGTTGCACGTGAATTTGTCTGTTTTTCTGAATGTTGAGGTTGTTGAATTTTTTGGTGTTTTTCATTGTTTAGCTTTTTATTGAATTTTTTGTTGTTTTTGAATGTTGAGTATGTTGTTGAATTTTTTGATGTTTTTCATTGTTGAGGTTGTTGCTGAATTTGTTTGTGATTTTCAATGTTGAGTTTGTTGTTGAATTTTTTGGTGATGTTCAATATTGAGCTTGTTGTTGAATTTGCTGATGTTTTTCAAAGTGAGGTTGTTGTTGAATTTTTTGGTGTTTTTCATTGTTGAGGTATTTGTTGAATTTGTTTTAGTTTTTCATTGTTGAGGTTGTTGTTGAATTTGTTGGTGATTTTCCATATTGACGTTGCAGTTGAATTTGTTGGTGTTTTTCCATGTTGAGGTTTTTGAATTTGTTGGTGTTTTTCAAAGTTGAGGTTGTTGTTTAATATTTTGGTATTTTTCAATGTTGAGGTTGTTGTTGAATTTTTTGGTGATTTTCAATATTGAGGTTGTTGTTGAATTTATTGGTGTATTCAATGTTTTTTTTTGAATCTTTTTGTATTTTTCAAAGTTGAGATTGCAGTTGAATTTGTTGCTGTTTTTCAACGTTGAGGTTGTTGAATTTTTTGGTGTTATTCATTGTTGAGTATTTTGTTGAAGTTGTTGTTGTATTTGAATGTTGAGGTTGTTGTTGAATTTTTTGATGTTTTTCATTGTTGAGGTTGTCGTTGAATTTGTTGGATGTTTTCAATGTTGAGGTTGTTGTTGAATTTGCTGGTGTTTTTCATTGTTGAGGTTGTTGTTGAATTTATTGGTGTTTTTCAACATTGTGATTGTTGTTGAATTTTTCGGTGTTTTCATTGTTGAGGTTTATGTTGAATTTGTTGGTGTTTTGGAATGTTGAGGTTGTTGTTGTTGAATTTTTTCATTGTTGTTGAATTTTTTGATGTTTTTCATTGTTGAGGTTGTCGTTGAATTTGTTGGAGGTTTTCAATGTTGAGGTTGTTGTTGAATTTGCTGGTGTTTTTCATTGTTGAGGTTGTTGCTGAATTTGTTGGAGGTTTTCAATGTTTAGGTTGTTGTTGAATTTGCTGGTGGTTTTCATTGTTGAGGTTGTTGTTGAATTTGTTGGTGTGTTTGACTGTTGAGGTTGGTGTTCAATTGTTTGGTGTTTTCCATTGTTGAGGTTGTTGTTGAATTTTTTGATGTTTTTCATTATTGAGGTTGTTGTTAAATTTTTCGGTGATTTTCAATATTGAGGTTGTAGTTGAATTTATTGGTGTTTTTCCATGTTGAGGTTTTTGAATTTGTTGGTGTTTTTCAAAGTTAATGTTATTGTTGAATATTTTGTTGTTTTTCAATGTTGAGGTTGTTGTTGAATTTTTTGGTGATTTTCAATATTGAGGTTGTTGTTGAATTTATTGGTGTATTCAATCTTATTTTTTGAATCTTTTTGCATTTTTCAAGTTTGAGTTTGCACTTGAATTTGTTGGTGTTTCTCAATGTTGAGGTTGTTGAATTTTTTGGTGTTTTTCAAAGTTGAGGTTGTTGTTGAATTTTTTGGTGTTTTTCATTGTTGAGTTTTTTGTTGAATTTGTTGTAGTTTTTGAATGTTGAGGCTGTTGTTGAATTTTTTGATGTTTTTCATTGTTGAGGATATTGTTGAATTTGTTGGTGATTTTCAATGTTGAGTTTGTTGTTGAATTTTTTGATGTTTTTAAATGTTGAGGTTGTTGTTGAAATTTTTGTAGTTTCTCAATGTTGAAGTTGTTGTTGAATTTTTTGGTGTTTTTCATTGTTGAGCTCGTTGTTGTTGAATTTTTTGGTGTTATGAATGATTTTTAAAAACTTTTTTGTGTTTTTCAAAGTTGAGTTTGCACTTTAATTTGTTGGTGTTTTTCAATGTTGATGCTGTTGAATTTGTTGGTGTTTTTCAAAGTTGTGATTGTTGTTGAATTTTTCGGTGTTTTCATTGTTGAGGTTTATGTTGAATTTGTTGGTGTTTTGTAATGTTGAGGTTGTTGTTGTTGAATTTTTTGTTGTTTTTCATTGTTGAGGTTGTCGTTGAATTTGTTGGAGGTTTTCAATGTTGAGGTTGTTGTTGAATTTGCTGGTGTTTTTGATTGTTGAGGTTGTTGTTGAATTTGTTGGTGTTTTTCCACATTGTGCTTGTTGTTGAATTTTTCGGTGTTTTCATTGTTGAGGTTTATGTTGAATTTGTTGGTGTTTTGGAATGTTGAGGTTGTTGTTGTTGAATTTTTTCGTGTTTTTGATTGTTGAGGTTGTTGTTGAATTTGTTGGAGGTTTTCAATGTTGAGGTTGTTGTTGAATTTGCTGGTGTTTTTCATTGTTGAGGTTGTTGTTGAATTTGTTGGTGGTTTTGAATGTTGAGGTTGGTGTTGAATTGTTTGATGTTTTTCATTGTTGAGGTTGTTGATGTTGAATTTTTTCATGTTTTTCATTGTTGAGGTTGTTGTTAAATTTGTTGGTGATTTTCAATATTGAGGTTGTAGTTGAATTAGTTGGTGTTTTTCCAAGTTGAGGTTTTTGAATTTGTCGGTGTTTTTCAATGTTGAGGTTGTTGTTGAATTTTTTGGTGATTTTCAATATTGAGGTTGTTGTTGAATATATTGGTGTATTCAATGTTTTTTTTTTAATCGTTTTGCATTTTTCAAAGTTGAGGTTGCACGTGAATTTGTTGGTGTTTCTGAATGTTGAGGATGTTGAATTTTTTGGTGTTTTTCATTTTTGAGCTTTTTGTTGAATTTTTTGTTGTTTTTGAATGTTGAGTATGTTGTTGAATTTTTTGATGTTTTTCATTGTTGAGGTTGTTGCTGAATTTGTTTGTGATTTTCAATGTTGAGTTTGTTGTTGACTTTTTTGGTGTTTTCATTGTTGAGGTTTTTGTTGAAATTGTTGGAGTTTTTCAATGTTAGGTCGTTGTTGTGGAATTGTTAACTGTTTTTCAATGATGAGGTTGTTGATGAATTTGTTGGTGATTTTCAATGTTGAGGTTGTTGTTGAATTTGTTGGTGAATTTCAATATTGAGGTTGTTGTTGAATTTGATGATGTTTTTCAAAGTTGAGGTTGTTGTTGAATTTTTTGGTGTTTTTCATTGTTGAGGTTTTTGTTGAATTTGTTTTTGTTTTTCATTGTTGAGGTTGTTGTTGAATTTGTTGGTGATTTTCAATATTGACGTTGTAGTTGAATTTGTTGGTGTTTTTCCATGTTGAGGTTTTTGAATTTGTTGGTGTTTTTCAAAGTTGAGTTTGTTGTTGAATATTTTGGTATTTTTCAATGTTGAGATTGTTGTTGAATTTTTTGTTGATTTTCAATTTTGAGGTTGTTGTTGAATTTATTGGTGTATTCAATGTTTTTTTTTGAATCTTTTTGTATTTTTCAAAGTTGAGATTGCAGTTGAATTTGTTGCTGTTTATCAATGTGGAGGTTGCTGAATTTTTTGGTGTTTTTCAACGTTGAGTTTGTTGAATTTTTTGGTGTTATTCATTGTTGAGTTTTTTGTTGAAGTTGTTGTTGTTTTTGAATGTTGATGTTGTTGTTGAATTTTTTGATGTTTTTCATTGTTGAGGTTGTCGTTGAATTTGTTGGAGGTTTTCAATGTTGAGGTTGTTTTTGAATTTGCTGGTGTTTTTCATTGTTGAGGTTGTTGTTGAATTTATTGGTGTTTTTCAACATTGTGATTGCTGTTGAATTTTTCGGTGTTTTCATTGTTGAGGTTTATGTTGAATTTGTTGGTGTTTTGGAATGTTGAGGTTGTTGTTGTTGAATTTTTTGGTGTTTTTCATTGTTGAGGTTGTTGTTGAATTTGTTGGAGGTTTTCAATTTTTAGGTTGTTGTTGAATTTGCTGGTGTTTTTCATTGTTGAGGTTGTTGTTGAATTTGTTGGTGGTTTTGAATGTTGAGGTTGGTGTTGAATTATTTGGTGTTTTCATTGTTGAGGTTTTTGATGTTGAATTTTTTCATTTTTTATCATTGTTGAGGTTGTTGTTAAATTTGTTGGTGATTTTCAATATTGAGGTGGTTGTTGAATTTGTTGGTGTTTTTCCAGGTTGAGGTTTTTGAATTTGTTGGTGTTTTTCAATGTTGAGGTTTTTGTTGAATTTTTTGGTGATTTTCAATATTGAGGCTGTTGTTGAATTTATTGGTGTATTCAATGTTTTTTTTTGAATCTTTTTGTATTTTTCAAAATTGAGATTGCAGTTGAATTTGTTGCTGTTTATCAATGTGGAGGTTGCTGAATTTTTTGGTGTTTTTCAACGTTGAGGTTGTTGAATTTTTTGGTGTTATTCATTGTTGAGTTTTTTGTTGAATTCGTTGTTGTTTTTGAATGTTGAGGTTGTTGTTGAATTTTTTGATGTTTTTCATTGTTCAGGTTGTCGTTGAATTAGTTGGAGTTTTTCAATGTTGAGTTGGGTGTTGAATTTTTTGGTGTTCGTCATTGTTGAGGTTGTTGTTGAACTTGTTGGAGTTTTTCAATGTTGAGGTTGTTGTTGAATTTTTTGGTGTATTTCATTGTTGAGCTCGTTGTTGTTGAATTGTTTGCCTGCTTTCATTGTTGAGATTGTTGATGAATTTGTTGGTGATTTTCAATATTGAGGTTGTTGTTGAATTTATTGGTGTTATCAAAGTTTTTTTTAAAAGTTTTTTGTATTTTTCAAAGTTGAGTTTGCACTTTAATTTGTTGGTGTTCTTCAATGTTGATGTTGTAGAATTTCTTGGTGTTTTCCAAAGTTGTGATTATCATTGAATTTTTTGGTGTTTTCATTGTTGAGGTTTTTGTTGAATTTGTTTGTGTTTTGGAATGTTGAGGTTGTTGTTGTATATTTTGATGTTTTTCAATGTTGATATTTTTGTTGAATTTGATGGTGATTTTCAATTTTGAGTTTGTTGTTGAATTTGTTGGTGATTTTCAATGTTGAGGTTGTTGAATTTATTGGTGTTATCAATGGTTTTCTTTTATCTTCTTTGTGTTTTTCAAAGTTGAGGTTGCAGTTGAGTTTGTTGCTTTTTTTCAATGTTGAGGCTGTTGAATTTGTTGGTGTTTTCCAAAGCTGAGTTTGTTGTTGAATTTTTTCGTGTTTTTCATTGTTGAGGTTTTTGTTGAATTTGTTGGTGTCTTTCAATGTTGAGGTTGTTGTTGAATTTTTTGGTGTTTTCCATTGTTGAGGTTGCTGTTGAATTTGTTGGTGATTTTCAATACTGAGGTTGTTGTTGAATTGTTTAGTGTTTTTGATTGTTGACGTTGTTGTTGTTGAATTTTTTGATGTTTTTCATTGTTGAGGTTGTTGTTAAATTTGTTGGTGATTTTCAATATTGAGGTTGCAGTTGAATTTGTTGGTGTTTATCCATGTTGAGGTTTTTGAATTTGTTGGTGTTATTCAAATTTGAAGTTGTTGATGAGTTTTTTGGTGTATTTCAAAGTTGTGGTTGTTGTTGAATTTTTTGGTGTTTTTCATTGTTGAGTTTTTTGTTGAAATTGTTGTTGTTTTTGAATGTTGAGGTTGTTGTTGAATTTTTTGATGATTTTCATTGTTGAGGTTTTCGTTGAATTTGTTGGTGATTTTCAATGTTGAGTTGGTTGTTGAAATTTTTGGTGTTTTTCATTGTTGAGGTTGTTGTTGAACTTGTTGCAGTTTTTCAATGTTGAGGTTGTTTTTGAATTTTTTTGGTGTATTTCAATGTTGAGGTTGTTGAATTTGTTGGTGTTTTTCAATGTTTCCGTTGTTGTTGAATTTTTTGGTGTTTTTAATTGTTGAGGTTTTTGTTGAATTTGTAGTTGAATTTTTTGGTGTTTCTCAATGTTGAGGTTGTTGAATTTTTTGGTATTTTTCAAAGTTGAGGTTGTTGTTGAATTTTTTGGTGTTTTTCATTGTTGAGGTTGTTGTTGAACTTGTTGGTTATTTTCAATGTTGAGTTTGTTGGTGATTTTTTGGGTGTTTTTCATTGTTGAGGTTGTTGTTGAAATTGTTGGAGTTTTTCAATGTTGAGATTGTTGTTGAATTTTTTGGTGCTTATCATTGTTGAGGTCGTTGTAGAAATGTTTGCTGTTTCTCATTGTTAAGGTTGTTGATGAATTTGTTGGAGGTTTTCAATATTGAGGTTGTTGTTGAATTTATTGGTGTTATCAATGTTTCATTTTAAACTTTGTAGTATTTTTCAAAGTTGAGTTGGCACTTTAATTTGTTGGTGTTTTTCAATGTTGATGTTGTTGAATTTTTCGGTGTTTTCATTGTTGAGGTTGTTGTTGAATTTGTTGGTGTTTTGGAATGTTGAGGTTGTTGTTGTATTTTTTGATGTTTTTCAATGTTGAGATTTTTGTTGAATTTGATGGTGATTTTCAATTTTGAGTTCGTTGTTGAATTTTATAGGCCTTTTTCATTGTTGAGGTTGTTGTTGAATTTTTTGATGTTTTTCATTGCTGAGGTTGTTGTTGAATTTGTTGGTGATTTTCAATGTTGAGGTTGTTGAATTTATTGGATTTATCAATGGTTTTTTTGATCTTTTTTGTATTTTTCAAAGTTGAGGTTGCAGTTGAATTTGTTGGTGTTTTTCAATGTTGAGGTTGTTCAGTTTATTCGATTTATCAATGGTTTTTTTTCATCTTTTTCGTATTTTTCAAATTGAGGCTGCAGTTGAATTTTTTGGTGTTTTTCATTGTTGAGATTTTTGTTGAATATTTTCTTGTTTTTGAATGTTGAGGTTGTTGTTGAATTTTTTGATGTTTTTCATTGTTCAGGTTGTCGTTGAATTAGTTGGTGATTTTCAATGTTGAGTTGCGTGTTGAATTTTTTGGTGTTCGTCATTGTTGAGGCTGTTGTTGAACTTGTTGGAGTTTTTCAATGTTGAGGTTGTTGTTGAATTTTTTGGTGTATTTCATTGTTGAGGTCGTTGTTGTTGAATTGTTTGCCTACTTTCATTGTTGAGTTTTTTGATGAATTTGTTGGTGATTTTCAATATTGAGGTTGTTGTTGAATTTATTGGTGTTATCAAAGTTTTTTTTAAAACTTTTTTGTATTTTTCAAAGTTGAGTTTGCACTTTAATTTGTTGGTGTTCTTCAATGTTGATGTTGTAGAATTTCTTGGTGTTTTCCAAAGTTGTGATTATTAATGAATTTTTTGGTGTTTTCATTGTTGAGGTTTTTGTTGAATTTGCAGTTGTTTTGGAATGTTGAGGTTGTTGTTGTTTCTTTTGTTGTTTTTCAATGTTGAGATTTTTGTTGAATTTGATGGTGATTTTCAATTTTGAGTTCGTTGTTGAATTTTTTGGTGTTTTTCATTGTTGTGGTACTTGTTGAATTTGTTGGTGTTTTTCATTGTTGAGGTTGTTGTTGAATTTGTTTGTGATTTTCAATGTTGAGGTTGTTGAATTTATTGGTGTTATCAATGGTTTTCTTTTATCTTCTTTGTGTTTTTCAAAGTTGAGGTTGCAGTTGAATTTGTTGCTTTTTTTCAATGTTGAGGCTGTTGAATTTGTTGGTGTTTTCCAAAGCTGAGTTTGTTGTTGAATTTTTTGGTGTTTTTCATTGTTGAGGTTTTTGTTGAATTTGTTGGTGTCTTTCAATGTTGAGGTTGTTGTTGAATTTTTTGGTGTTTTCCATTGTTGAGGTTGTTGTTGAATTTGTTGGTGATTTTCAATACTGAGGTTGTTGTTGAATTTGTTGGTGTTTTTCAATGTTGAGGTTGTTGAATTTGTTGGTGTTTTTCAAAGTTGACGTTGCTGTTGAATTTTTTGGTGTTTTTAATTGTTGAGGTTTTTGTTGAATTTGTTGGTGTTTTTGAATGTTGAGGTTGTTGTTGAATTTTTTGGTCTTTTTCATTGTTGAGTTTGTTGTTGAATTTGTTGGTGTTTTTCAATGTCGAGGTTGGTGTTGAATTGTTTGGTGTTTTTCATTGTTGAGGTTGTTGTTGTTGAATTTTTTGATGTTTTTCATTGTTGAGGTTGTTGTTAAATTTGTTGGTGATTTTCAATGTTGAGGTTGCAGTTGAATTTGTTGGTGTTTTTCCATGTTGAGGTTTTTGAATTTGTTGGTGTTATTCAATTTTGAAGTTGTTGTTGATTTTTTTGGTGTATTTCAAAGTTGTGGTTGTTGTTGAATTTTTTGGTGTTTTTCATTGCTGAGTTTTTTGTTGAATTTGTTGTTGTTTTTGAATGTTGAGGTTGTTGTTGAATTTTTTGATGATTTTCATTGTTGAGGTTGTCGTTGAATTTGTTGGTGATTTTCAATGTTGAGTTGGTTGTTGAAATTTTTGGTGTTTTTCATGGTTGAGGTTGTTGTTGAACTTGTTGCAGTTTTTCAATGTTGAGGTTGTTGTTGAATTTTTTTGGTGTATTTCAATGTTGAGGTTGTTGAATTTGTTGGTGTTTTTCAAAGTTGCCGTTGTTGTTGAATTTTTTGGTGTTTTTAATTGTTGAGATTTTTGTTGAATTTGTAGTTGAATTTGTTGGTGTTTCTCAATGTTGAGGTTGTTGAATTTTTTGGTATTTTACAAAGTTGAGGTTGTTGTTGAATTTTTTGGTATTTTTCATTGTTGAGGTTGTTGTTGAACTTGTTGGTTATTTTCAATGTTGAGTTTGTTGTTGATTTTTTTGTTGTTTTTCATTGTTGAGGTTGTTGTTGAAATTGTTGGAGTTTTTCAATGTTGAGATTGTTGTTGAATTTTTTGGTGTTTTTCATTGTTGAGGTCGTTGTAGAAATGTTTGCTGTTTCTCATTGTTAAGGTTGTTGATGAATTTGTTGGAGGTTTTCAATATTGAGGTTGTTGTTGAATTTATTGGTGTTATCAATGTTTCATTTTAAACTTTGTTGTATTTTTCAAAGTTGAGTTGGCACTTTAATTTGTTGGTGTTTTTCAATGTTGATGTTGTTGAATTTTTCGGTGTTTTCATTGTTGTGGTTGTTGTTGAATTTGTTGGTGTTTTGGAATGTTGAGGTTGTTGTTGTATTTTTTGATGTTTTTCAATGTTGAGATTTTTGTTGAATTTGATGGTGATTTTCAATTTTGAGTTCGTTGTTGAATTTTTTGGTGTTTTTCATTGTTGAGGTTGTTGTTGAATTTTTTTGATGTTTTTCATTGCTGAGGTTGTTGTTGAATTTGTTGGTGATTTTCAACGTTAAGGTTGTTGAATTTATTGGATTTATCAATGGTTTTTTTTGATCTTTTTTGTATTTTTCAAAGTTGAGGTTGCAGTTGAATTTGTTGATGTTTTTCAATGTTGATGTTGTTGAATTTATTCGATTTATCAATGGTTTTTCTTCATCTCTTTCGTATTTTTCAAACTTGAGGTTGCAGTTGAATTTTTTGGTGTTTTTCATTGTTGAGATTTTTGTTGAATTTTTTCTTGATTTTGAATGTTGAGGTTGTTGTTGAATTTTTTGATGTTTTTCATTGTTCAGGTTGTCGTTGAATTAGTTGGTGATTTTCAATGTTGAGTTGGGTGTTGAATTTTTTTTTTGTTCGTCATTGTTGAGGTTGTTGTTGAACTTGTTGGAGTTTTTCAATGTTGATGTTGTTGTTGAATTTTTTGGTGTATTTCATTGTTGAGGTCGTTGTTGTTGAATGGTTTGCCTGCTTTCATTGTTGAGGTTGTTGATGAATTTGTTGGTGATTTTCAATATTGAGGTTGTTGTTGAATTTATTGGTGTAATCAAAGTTTTTTTTAAAAGTTTTTTGTATTTTTCAAAGTTGAGTTTGCACTTTAATTTGTTGGTGTTCTTCAATGTTGATGTTGTAGAATTTCTTGGTGTTTTCCAAAGTTGTGATTATTATTGAATTTTTTGGTGTTTTCATTGTTGAGGTTTTTGTTGAATTTGTTGGTGTTTTGGAATGTTGAGGTTGTTGTTGTATATTTTGATGTTTTTCAATGTTGAGATTTTTGTTGAATTTGATGGTGATTTTCAATTTTGAGTTTGATGTTGAATTTTTTGGTGTTTTTCATTGTTGTGGTACTTGGTGAATATTTTGTTGTTTTTCATTGTTGAGGTTGTTGTTGAAATTGTTGGAGTTTTTCAATGTTGAGATTGTTGTTGAATTTTTTGGTGTTTTTCATTGTTGAGGTCGTTTTAGAAATGTTTGCTGTTTCTCATTGTTAAGGTTGTTGATGAATTTGTTGGAGGTTTTCAATATTGAGGTTGTTGTTGAATTTATTGGTGTTATCAATGTTTCATTTTAAACTTTGTTGTATTTTTCAAAGTTGAGTTGGCACTTTAATTTGTTGGTGTTTTTCAATGTTGATGTTGTTGAATTTTTCGGTGTTTTCATTGTTGTGGTTGTTGTTGAATTTGTTGGTGTTTTGGAATGTTGAGGTTGTTGTTGTATTTTTTGATGTTTTTCAATGTTGAGATTTTTGTTGAATTTGATGGTGATTTTCAATTTTGAGTTCGTTGTTGAATTTTTTGGTGTTTTTCATTGTTGAGGTTGTTGTTGAATTTTTTTGATGTTTTTCATTGCTGAGGTTGTTGTTGAATTTGTTGGTGATTTTCAACGTTAAGGTTGTTGAATTTATTGGATTTATCAATGGTTTTTTTTGATCTTTTTTGTATTTTTCAAAGTTGAGGTTGCAGTTGAATTTTTTGGTGTTTTTCATTGTTGAGATTTTTGTTGAATTTTTTCTTGTTTTTGAATGTTGAGGTTGTTGTTGAATTTTTTGATGTTTTTCATTGTTCAGGTTGTCGTTGAATTAGTTGGTGATTTTCAATGTTGAGTTGGGTGTTGAATTTTTTGGTGTTCGTCATTGTTGAGGTTGTTGTTGAATTTGTTGGAGTTTTTCAATGTTGAGGTTGTTGTTGAATTTGTTTGTGATTTTCAATGTTGAGGTTGTTGAATTTATTGGTGTTATCAATGGTTTTCTTTTATCTTCTTTGTGTTTTTCAAAGTTGAGGTTGCAGTTGAATTTGTTGCTTTTTTTCAATGTTGAGGCTGTTGAATTTGTTGGTGTTTTCCAAAGCTGAGTTTGTTGTTGAATTTTTTGGTGTTTTTCATTGTTGAGGTTTTTGTTGAATTTGTTGGTGTCTTTCAATGTTGAGGTTGTTGTTGAATTTTTTGGTGTTTTCCATTGTTGAGGTTGTTGTTGAATTTGTTGGTGATTTTCAATACTGAGGTTGTTGTTGAATTTGTTGGTGTTTTTCAATGTTGAGGTTGTTGAATTTGTTGGTGTTTTTCAAAGTTGACGTTGCTGTTGAATTTTTTGGTGTTTTTAATTGTTGAGGTTTTTGTTGAATTTGTTGGTGTTTTTGAATGTTGAGGTTGTTGTTGAATTTTTTGGTCTTTTTCATTGTTGAGTTTGTTGTTGAATTTGTTGGTGTTTTTCAATGTCGAGGTTGGTGTTGAATTGTTTGGTGTTTTTCATTGTTGAGGTTGTTGTTGTTGAATTTTTTGATGTTTTTCATTGTTGAGGTTGTTGTTAAATTTGTTGGTGATTTTCAATGTTGAGGTTGCAGTTGAATTTGTTGGTGTTTTTCCATGTTGAGGTTTTTGAATTTGTTGGTGTTATTCAATTTTGAAGTTGTTGTTGATTTTTTTGGTGTATTTCAAAGTTGTGGTTGATGTTGAATTTTTTGGTGTTTTTCATTGTTGAGTTTTTTGTTGAATTTGTTGTTGTTTTTGAATGTTGAGGTTGTTGTTGAATTTTTTGATGTTTTTCATTGTTGTGGTCGTTGTTGAATTTGTTTGTGATTTTCAATATTGATGTTGTAGTTGAATTTGTTGGTGATTTTCCATGTTGAGGTTTTTAAATTTTTGGGTGTTTTTCATTGTTGAAGTTATTGTTGTTGAATATTTTGATGTTTTTCAGTGTTGAGGTAGTTGTTGAATTTATTGTTGATTTTAAATATTCTGGTTCTTGTTGAATTTATTGGTATATTCAATGTTTTTTTTGAAATCTTTTTGTATTTTTCAAAGTCGAGGTTGCAGTTGAAATTATTGCTGTTTCCCAATGTTGAGGTTGTTGAATTTTTTGGTGCTTTTCAAAGTTGAGGTTGTTGTTGAATTTTTTGGTGTTATTCATTGTGAAGTTTGTTGTTGAATTAGTTGGTGTTTTTGAATGTTGAGGTTGCTGTTGAATTTGTTGGTGTTTTTCAATGTTGAGGTTGTTGTTGAATTTGTTGGTGTTTTTCATTCTTGAGGTTTTTGTTGAATTTGTTGTTCTTTTTGAATGTTGAGGTTGTTGATGAATTTTTTGGTGTTTTTCATTGTTCAGGTTTTTGTTGAATTTGTTGGTGTTTTTCATTGTTGAGGTTGTTGTTGAATTTGTTGGTGATTTACAATATTGAAGATGTAGTTGAATTTGTTGGTGTTTTTCCATGTTGAGGTTTTTGAAGTTGTTGGTGTTTTTCAAAGATGAGGTTGTTGTTGAATTTTTTGGTGATTTTCAATACTGAGGTTGTAGTTGAATTTTTTGGTGTATTCAATGTTTTTTTTTGAATCTTTTTGTATTTTTCAAAGTTGAGGTTGCAGTTGAAATTGTTGGTGTTTCTCAATGTTGAGGTTGTTGAATTTTTCTGTGTTTTTCAAAGTTGAGGTTGTTGTTGAATTTTTTGGTGTTTTTCTTTGTTGAGTTTTTTGTTGAATTTGTTGTTGTTTTTGAATGTTGAGGTTGTTGTTGAATTTTTTGATGTTTTTCATAGTTGAGGTTGTTGTTGAATTTGTTGGTGATTTTCAATGTTGAGTTTGTTGTTGAAATTTTTTGGTGTTTTTCATTGTTGAGGTTGCTGTTGAAATTGTTGGATTTTTTCAATGTTGAGGTTGTTGTTGAATTTTTTGGCATTTTTCATTGTTGTGGTCGTTGTTGTTGAATTTTTTGCTGTTTTTCATTGCGGAGGTTGTTGACGAATTTTTTAGTATTTTTCATTGTGCAGGTTATTGTTGTTGAATTATTTGGTGTTTTTCATTGCTGTGGTTGTTGTTGAATTTGTTGGTGTTTTTGAATGTTGAGGTTGTTGTTGAATTTTATGTGTTTTTCATTGTTGAGGTTGTTGTTGAATTTTTTGATGTTTTTCATTGTTGAGGTAGTTGTTGAATATATTGGTGTCTTGAATGTTGAAATTGTTGTTGAATTATTTGGTGTTTTTCATTGTTGAGGTTGTTGTTGTTGAATTTTTTGATGTTTTTCATTGTTTAGGTTGTTGTTGAATTTTTTGGTGATTTTCAATATTGAGGTTCTTGTTGAATTTATTGGTGTTATCAATGAGTTTTTTGAACTTTTTTGTACTTTTCAAAGTTGAGGTTGCAGTTGAATTTGTTGGTGTTTTGCAATGTTGAGGTTGTTGAATTTGTAGGTGTTTTTCGAAGTTGAGGTTGTTGTTGAATTTTTTGGTGTTTTTCAATGTTGAGGTTTTTGATGAATTTGTTGGTATTTTTGAATGTTGAGATCGTTGTTGAATTTGTTGGTGTTTTTCAATGTTGAGGTTGTTGTTGATTTTTTTAGTCTTTTTCATTGTTGTGGTTTTTGTTGAAATTGTTGGTGTTTTTCATTGTTGAGGTCGTTGTTGAATTTGTTTGTGATTTTCAATATTGAGGTTGTAGTTGAATTTGTTGGTGTTTTTCCATGTTGAGGTTTTTAAATTTTTTGGTGTTTTTCAATGTTGAGGTTGTTGTTGTTGAATATTTTGATGTTTTTCATTGTTGAGGTTGTTGTTGAATTTTTTGGTGATTTTCAATATTGAGGTTCTTGTTGAATTCATTGGTGTTATCAATGATTTTTTTGAACTTTTTTGTATTTTTCAAAGTTGAGGTTGCAGTTGAATTTGTTGGTGTTTTGCAGTGTTGAAGTTGTTGAATTTGTTGGTGTTTTTCAAAGTTGAGGTTGTTGTTGAATTTTTTGGTGATTTTCAATGTTGAGGTTTTTGGTGAATTTGTTGGTGTTTTTGAATGTTGAGGTTGTTGATGAATTTTTTGGTGTTTTTCATTGTTGAGGTTGTTGATGAATTATTTGGTGTTTTTCATTGTTGTGGTTTTTGTTGAAATTGTTGGTGTTTTTCATTGTTGAGGTCGTTGTTGAATTTGATTGTGATTTTCAATATTGAGGTTGTAGTTGAATTTGTTGGTGTTTTTCCATGTTGAGGTTTTTAAATTTTTGGGTGTTTTTCATTGTTGAGGTTGTTGTTGTTGAATATTTTGATGTTTTTCAGTGTTGAGGTAGTTGTTGAATTTATTGTTGATTTTAAATATTCTGGTTCTTGTTGAATTTATTGGTATATTCAATGTTTTTTTTTAAATCTTTTTGTATTTTTCAAAGTTGAGGTTGCAGTTGAAATTGTTGCAGTTTCCCAATGTTGAGGTTGTTAAATTTTTTGGTGTTTTTCAAAGTTGAGGTTGTTGTTGAATTTTTTGGTGTTATTCATTGTGAAGTTTGTTGTTGAATTAGTTGGTGTATTTGAATGTTGAGGTTGTTAAATCTGTTGGTGTTTTTCAAAATTGAGGTTTTGTTGAATTTTTTGGTGTTTTTCATTGTTGAGGTTTTGTTTGATTTTGTTGGTGTTTTTGATTGTTGATGTTGTTGTTTTTATTTTTTGGTGTTTTTGAATGTTGAGGTTGTTGTTGAATTTTTTTGGTGTTTTTCATTGTTGAGGTTGTTGTTAAATTTTTTGATGTTTTACATTGTTGAGGTTGTTGATTAAATTGTTTGTGTTTTTGAATGTTGAGGTTGATGTTGAATTTTTTGATGTTTTTCATCGCTGAGGTTGTTGTTGAATTTGTTGGTGATTTTCAATGTTGAGGTTGTTGAATTTGTTGATGTTTTTCAAAGTTGAGGTTATTGTTGAATTTGTTGGAGTTTTTCAATGTTGAGGTTGTTGTTGAATTTGTTGGTGTTTTTCAATGTTGAGGTTGTTGAATTTGTTTGTGTTTTTCAAAGCTCAGGTTGTTATTGAATTTGTTAGTGTATTTGAATGTTGAGGTTGTTAAATCTGTTGGTGTTTTTCAAAATTGAGGTTGTTGTTGAATTTTTTGGTGTTTTTCATTGTTGAGGTTTTTGTTGAATTTGATGGTGATTTTCAATGTTGCGTTTGTTGTCGAATTTTTTGGTGTTTTTCAATGTTGTAGTAGTAGATGAAATTCTTGGAGTTTTTCAATGTTGAGCTTTTTATTGATTATTTTGGTGTTTTTCATTGTTGAGGTTGTTGTTGAATTTTTTTGGTGTTTTTCATTGTTGAGGATGTTGTTGAATTTTTTGATGTTTTTCACTGCTGAGGTTGTTGTTGAAATTGTTGGTGTTTTTGAATGTTGAGGTTGTTGTTGAATTTTTTGGTGTTTTTCATTGTTGAGGATGTTGTTGAATTTGTTGGAATTTTTTAATGTTGAGGTTGTTGTTGAATTTATCATCGTTTTTCAATGTTGATGTTGTTGAATTTGTTGGTGTTTTTCAAAGTTGAGGTTGTTGTTGAATTTTTTGGTGTTTTTCATTGTTGAGTTTGTTGTGGAATTTTTTGGTGTTTTTCAATGTTGAGGTTGTTGTTTTTATTTTATGTTGTTTTTGAATGTTGAGGTTGTTGCTGAATTTTTTGGAGTTTTTCATTGTTGAGTTTGTTGTGGAATTTTTTGGTGTTTTTCAATGTTGAGGTTTTTGTTGAATTTGTTGGTGATTTTCATTGTTGATGTTGTTGTTGAATTTTTGGGTGTTTTTCATTGTTGAGTTCTTTGTTGAATTCGATGGTGATTTTCAATGTTGAATTTGTTGTCGAATTTTTAGTGTTTTTAATTGTTGTGGTAGTTGTTGAAATAGTTGGAGTTTTTCAATGTTGAGGTTTTTATTGCTTTGTTTGGTCTTTTTCATTGCTGAGGATGTAGTTGAGATAGTTGGTGTTTTTGAATGTTGATGTTGTTGTTGAATTTTTCGGTGTTTTTCATTGTTGAGGTTGTTGTTGAATTGGTTGGAGTATTTCAATGTTGAGGTTGTTGTTGAATTTGTTGGTGTTTTTCAGTGTTGAGGTTGTTGAATTTGTTTGTATTTTTCAAAGTTGAGGTTGTTGTTGAATTTTTTGGTGTTTTTCATTGTTGAGGTTTTTGTTGAATTTGTTGGTGTTTTGGAATGTTGAGGTTGTTGTTTTTATTTTTTGGTGTTTTTGAATGTTGAGGTTGTTGTTGAATTTGTTGATGTTTTTCAATGTTGATGGTGTTGATGGATTTTTTGGTGTTTTTCATTGTTGAGGTTTTTGTGGAATTTGTCGGTGTTTTTGAATGTTGAAGATGTTGATGAATTTTTTGGGAATTTTCATTGTTGAGGTTTTTGTTGAATTTGTTGGTGTTTTTCATTAATGAGGTTGTTGTTGAATTTGTTGGTGATTTTCAATATTGAGGTTGTAGTTGAATTTGTTGGTGTTTTTCAAAGTTGAGGTTGTTGTTGAATATTTTGGTGTTTTTCAATGTTGACGTTGTTGTTGAATTTTTCGGTGTATTCAATGTTTTTTTTTAAATCTTTTTGTATTTTTCAAAGTTGAGGTTACAGTTGAATTTGTTTCTGTTTCTCACTGTTGAGGTTGTTGAATTTTTTGGTGTTTTTCAAAGTTGAGGTTGTTGTTGAATTTCTTGGTGTTTTTCATTGTTGAACTTTTTTGTTGAATTTGTTCTTGTTTTTGAATGTTGCGGTTGTTGTTGAATTTTTTGATGTTTTTCATTGTTGAGGTTGATGTTGAATTTGTTGATGATTTTCAATGTTGATTTTGTTGTTGAATTTGTTGGTGTTTTTCAAAGTTGATGTTGTTGTTGAATTTTTTCGTGTTTTTAATTGTTGAGGTTGTTGTTGAATTTGTTGGTGTTTTTGAATGTTGAGGTTGTCGTTGAATTTTTTTGTGATTTTCATTGTTGAGGTTGTCATTGAATTTGTTGGAGTTTTTCAATGTTGAGGTTGTTGAATTTGTTGGTGTTTTTGAAAGTTGAGGGAGTTGTTCAATTTTTTGGTGTTTTTCAATGTTGATGTTGTTGTTGAATTTTTTGGTGTTTTTCATTTTTGAGGTTTTTGTGGAATTTGTTGGTGATTTTCAATATTGAGGTTGTCGTTGAATTTGTTGGTGTTTTTCCATGTTGAGGGTTTTGAATTTGTTGGTGTTTTTAAAGTTGAGGTTGTTGTTGAATATCTTGGTGTTTTTCAATGTTGAGGTTGTTGTTGAATTCTTTGCTGATTTTCAATATTGAGGTTGTTGTTGAATTTATTGGTGTATTCAATGTTTTTTTTTTAATCTTTTTGTATTTTTCAGAGCTGATGTTGCAGTTGAATTTGTTGCTGTTTCTCAATGTTGAGGTTGTTGAATTTTTTGGTGTTTTTCAAAGTTGAGGTTGTTGTTGAATTTTTTGTTGTTTTTCACTGTTGAGCTTTTTTGTTGAATTTGTTGTTGTTTTTGAATGTTATGGCTGTTGTTGAATTTTTTGATGTTTTTCATTGTTGAGGTTGATGTTGAATTTGTTGATGATTTTCAATGTTGAGTTTGTTGTTGAATTTTTTGATGTTTTTCATTGTTGCGGTACTTGTTGAATTTGTTGGTGTATTTCATTGTTGAGGTTGTTGTTGAATTTTTTGATGTTTTTCATTGCTGAGGTTGTTGTTGAATTTGTTGGTGATTTTCAATGTTGAGATTGTTGCCTTTATTGGTGTTATCAATGGTTTTTTTTGATCTTTTTTGTATTTTTCAGAGCTGAGGTTGCAGTTGAATTTGTTGGTGTTTTTCAATGTTGAGGTTGTTGAATTTGTTGGTGTTTTTCATTGTTGAGATTTTTGTTGAAATTGTTGGAGTTTTTCAATGTTGAGGTTGTTGTTGAATTTTTTGGTGTTTTTCATTGTTGAGGTCGTTGTTGTTGAATTTTTGCTGCTTTTCATTGTTGAGGTTGTTGATGAATTTGTTTGTGTTTTTCAATGTTGAGGTTGTTGAATTTGTTGGTGTTTTTCAAAGTTGAGGTTGTTGTTGAATTTTTTGGTGTTTTTCATTGTTGAGGATTTGGTTGAATTTGTTGGTGTATTTGAATGTTTAGGTTGTAGTTTTTATTTTTTGGTGTTTTTGAATGTTGAAGTTCTTGTTGAATTTGTAAGTATTTTTCATTGTTGAGGTTGTTGTTGAATTTTTTGGTGATTTTCAATATTGAGGATGTAGTTGAATTTGTTGGCGTAATTCCACGTTGAGGTTTTTGAATTTGATGGTGTTTTTCAAACTTGAGGTTGTTGTTGAATATTTTGATATTTTTCAAAGTTGAGGCTGTTTTTGAATTATTTGGTGTTTTTCATTGTTGAGTTTTTTGTTGAATTTGTTGTTGTTTTTGAATGTTGAGGTTGTTGTTGAATTTTATGATGTTTCTCATTGTTGAAGTTGCTGTTGAATTTGTTGGTTACTTTCAATGTTGAGTTTGTTGTTGAATTTTTTGTTGTTTTTCATTGTTGAGGTTGTTGTTGAAATTGTTGGTGTTTTTCAATGTTGAGGTTGTTGTTGAATTTGTTGGTGTTTTCGAATGTTGAGGTTGTTGTTGAATTTGTTGGTGTTTTGAATGTTGAGTTTGCTGTTGAATTTTTTCATTTTTTTCATTGTTGAGGTTGTTGTTGAAATTATTGGTGATTTTCAACATTGAGGTTCTTGTTGAATTTATTGGTGTTATCAATTATTTTTCATGATCTTTTTTGTATTTTTCAATGTTGTGGTTGCAGTTGAATTTGTTCGTGTTTTTCAATGTTGAGGTGGTCGAATTTGTTGGTGGTTTTCAAAGTTGAGGTTGTTGTTGAATTTTTTGGTGTTTTCAATGTTGAGGTTTCTGTTGAATTTGATGGTGTTTTTGAATGTTGAGGTTGTTGTTGAATTTGTTGGTGTTTTTCAATGTTGAGGTTGTTGTTGAATTTTTTGGTGTTTTTCAAAGTTGAGGTTGTTGTTCAATTATTTGGTGTTTTTCATTGTTGAGTTTCTTGTTGAATTTGTTGTTGTTTTTGAATGTTGAGGTTGTTGTTGAATTTTATGATGTTTTTCATTGTTGAAGTTGCTGTTGAATTTGTTGGTGCATTTCAATGTTGATTTTGTTATTGAATTTTTTGGTGTTTTTCATTGTTGAGTTTGTTGTTGAAATTGTTGGTGTTTTTCAATGTTGAGGTTGTTGTTGAATTTGTTGGTTTTTTCGAATGTTGAGGTTGTTGTTGAATTTGTTGGTGTTTTGAATGTTGAGTTTGCTGTTGAATTTTTTCATTTTTTTCATTGTTGAGGTTGTTTTTGAAATTATTGGTGATTTTCAACATTGAGGTTCTTGTTGAATTTATTGGTGTTATCAATTATTTTTCATGATCTTTTTTGTATTTTTCAATGTTGAGATTGCAGTTGAATTTGTTCGTGCTTTTCAATGTTGAGGTGGTTGAATTTGTTGGTGGTTTTCAAAGTTGAGGTTGTTGTTGAATTTTTTGGTGTTTTCAATGTTGAGGTTTCTGTTGAATTTGATGGTGTTTTTGAATGTTGAGGTTGTTGTTGAATTTGTTGGTGTTTTTCAATGTTGAGGTTGTTGTTGAATTTTTTGGTATTTTTCAAAGTTCAGGTAGTGTTTGAATTTTTTGGAATTTTTCATTGTTGTGTTTTTTGTTGAATTTGTTGTTGTTTTTGAATGCTGAGGTTGTTGTTGAATTTTTTGATGTTTTTCATTGTTGAGGTTGTTGTTGAATTTGTTGGTGATTTTCAATGTTGAGATTGTTGTTGAATTTTTTGGTGGTTTTCATTGGTGGGGTTGTTGCTGAAATTATTGGAGTTTTTCAATGTTGTGGTGGTTGTTGAATTTTTTGATGTTTTTCATTATTGAGGCCGTTGTTGAATTGTTTGCTGTTTTTCATTGTTGAGGTTGTTGATGAGTTTGTTGGTGATTTTCAATATTGAGGTTGTTGTTGAATTTATTCGTGTTATCAAAGATTTTTTTTAAACTTATTTGTATTTTTCAAAGATACGTTTGCACTATAATTTGCTGGTGTTTTTCAATGTTGATGTTGTTGAATTTGTTGGTGTTTTTCAAAGTTGTGATTGTTGTTGATTTTTTCGGTGTTTTCATTGTTGAGGTTTTTGTTGAGTTTGTTGGTGATTTGGAATGCTGAGGATGTTGTTGTATTTTTTGATGTTTTTCAATGTTGAAATTTTTGTTGAAATTGATGGTGATTTTCAATTTTGAGTTCGTTGTTGAATTTTTTGGTGTTTTTCATTGTTGCGGTACTTGTTGAATTTGATGGTGTTTTTCATTGTTGAGGTTGTTGTTGAATTTTTTGATGTTTTTATTGCTGAGGTTGTTGTTGAATTTGTTGGTTATTATCAATGTTGAGGTTGTTGAATTTATTGGTGTTATCAATGGTTTTTTTCGGTCTTTTTTGTATTTTTCAAAGTTGAGGTTGCAGTTGAATTTGTTGGTGTTTTTCAATGTTGAGGTTGTTGAATTTGTTTGTGTTTTCCAAAGTTCAGGTTGTTGTTGAATTTTTTCGTGGTTTTCATTGTTGAGCTTTTTGTTGAATTTGTTGGTGTTTTTGAATGTTGAGGTATTTGTTGAATTTTTTGGTGTTTTTCATTGTTGAGGTTGTTGTTGAATTTGTTGGAGTTCTTTCAATGTTGAGGTTGTTGTTGAATTTGCTGGTGTCTTTCAATGTTCAGGTTGTTGAATTTGTTGTTGTTTTTCAAAGTTGACGTTGTTGATGAATTTTTTGGTGTTTTTAATTGTTGAGGTTTTTGTTGAATTTGTTGGTGTTTTTGAATGTTGAGGTTGTTCTTGAATTTTTTGGTGTTTTTCATTGTTGAGGTTGTTGGTGAATTTTTGGTTCTTTTGAATGTTGAGGTTGGTGTTGAATTGTTTGCTGTTTTTCATTGTTGAGGTTGTTGTTGAATTTTTTGATGTTTTTCATTGCTGAGGTTGTTTTTAAATTTGTTGGTGATTTTCAATATTGAGGTAATAGTTGAATTTGTTTGTGTTTTTCCATGTTGAGGTTTTTGAATTTGTTGGTGTTTTTCTAAGTTGAAGTTGTTGTTGAATATTTTGGTGTTTTTCAATGTTGAGGTTGTTGTTGAATTTTTTGGTGATTTTCAATATTGAGGTTGTTGTTGAATTTATTGGTGTATTCAATGTTTTTGTTGAATCTTTTTGCATTTTTCAAAGTTGAGGTTACACTTGAATTTGTTGGTGTTTCTTAATGTTGAAGTTGTTGAATTTTTTGGTTTTTTTCAAAGTTGAGGTTGTTGTTGAATTTTTTGGTTGTTTTCATTGTTGAGTTTTTTGCTGAATTTGTTGTTGTTATTGAATGTTGAGGTTGTTGATGATTTTTTTGCTGGTTTTCATTGTTTTTCATTGTTGAGGTCGTGGTTGTTGAGTTTTTTTGGTGTTAGCAATGTTTTTTTAAAAACTTTTTTGTGTTTTTCAAAGTTGAGTTTGCACTTTAATTTGTTGGTGTTTTTCAATGTTGATGTTGTTGAATTTCTTGGTGTTTTTCAAAGTTGTGATTGTTGTTGAATTTTTTGTGTTTTCTTTGTTGAGGTTTCTGCCGAATTTCTTGGTGTTTGGGAATGTTGAGGTTGTTGTTGTATTTTTTGATGTTTTTTGTTGTTGAGATTTTTGTTGAATTTGTTGGTGATTTTCAGTGTTAAGTTTGTTGTTGAATATTTTGGTGTTTTTCATTCTTGAGGTTGTTGTTGAAATTGGTGGAGTTTTTCATTGTTGAGGTTGTTGATGAATTTGTTGGTGATTTTCAATATTGAGGTTGTTGAATTTGTTGGTGTTATTCAAAGTTGTGGTTGTTGTTGAATTTTTTGGTGTTTTCATTGCTGAGGTTTTTGTTGAATTTGTTGTTGTTTTGGAATGTTGTGGTTGATTTTGAATTTATTGATGATTACCATTGTTGATATTTTTGTTGAATTTGATGGTTATTTTCAATGTTGTGTTTGTTGTTGAATTTTTTGGGGATTTTCATTGTTGCGGTAGTTGTTGAAATTGTTGGAGTTTTTAAATGTTGAGGCTTTTATTGATTATTTTGCTGCTTTTCATTGTTGATGTTGTTGTTGAATTTTTTGGTGTTTATCATTGTTGAGGTTGTTGTTGTTGAATTTTTTGATATTTATCATTGCTGAGGTTCTTGTTGATTTTGTTGGTGTTTTTCAAAGTTGAGGTTGTTGTTGAATTTTTTGCTGTTTAACAATATTGCGGTTGTTGTTGAATTTGTTGGTGTTTTTGAATGTTGAGGTAGTTGTTAAATTTTTTGGTGTATTTCAATGTTGAGGTCGTTGTTGAATTTGTTGGTGTTTTTGAATGTTGAGGTTGTTGAATTTGTTGGTTTTCTTCAAAGTTGAGGTTGTTGTTGAATTTGTTGGTGTTATCAATTTTTATTTTGTTGAACCTTTTTGTAATTTTAAAATTTGATGTTGTTGTTGAATTTGTAGGTGTTTTTCGTTGTTGAGGTTGT
This sequence comes from Cetorhinus maximus, assembly GCF_964194155.1. Taxonomy (NCBI): domain Eukaryota; kingdom Metazoa; phylum Chordata; class Chondrichthyes; order Lamniformes; family Cetorhinidae; genus Cetorhinus; species Cetorhinus maximus. The sequence goes on along the minus strand of NC_135917.1, from coordinate 19,283,505 downwards.
TTAATTTGTTGGTTTTTTTCGTAGTTGAGGTTGTTGTTGAATTTTTTGGTCTTATTCATTGTTGAGCTTGTTGTTGAATTTGTTGGTGATTTTCAATTTTGAGTTTGTTGTTGAATTTTTTGGTGTTTTCCATTGTTGAAGTTGTTGTTGAAATTGTTGGAGTTTTTCAGTGTTGAGGTTGTTGTCGACTTTTTTGGTGTTTTTCATTGTTGAGGTCGTTGTTGTTGAATTTTTTGCTGTTTTTCATTGTTGAGGTTGTTGATGAATTTGTTGGTGATTTTCTATATTGAGGCTCTTGAATTTGTTGGTGTTTTTCAAAGTTGTGGTTGTTCTTGAATTTATTGGTGTTTTAATTCTTGATTTTTTTGTTGAATTTGTTGGTGTTTTGGAATGTTGAAGTTGTTGCTGAATAATTTGATGTTATTCATTGTTGAGATTTTTGTTGAATTTTATGGTGATTATCAATGTTGTGTTTGTTGTTGAATTTTTAGGTATTTATCATTGTTGCGATACTTGTTGAAATTGTTGGAGTTTTTCAATGTTGAGGTTGTTCTTGATTTTTTTGGTGTTTTTCATTGTCGAGCTTGTTGTTGAATTTGTTGTTGTTTTTGAATTTTGAGGTTGGTGTTGAATTGTTTGGTGTTTTTCATTGCTGAGGTTGTTGTTGAATTTGTTGGTGGTATTCAGTCTTGAGGTTGTTGAATTTATTGGTGTTATCAATGGTTTATTTTGAACTTTTTGTATTTTTCAAAGTTGAAGGTTGCTGTTGAATTTGTTTGTGTTTTTCAATGTTGAGGTTGATGAATTGTTGGTGTTTTTCAAAGTTGAGGTTGTTGTTGAATTTATTGGTGTTTATGATTGTTGAGGTTTTTGTTGAATTTGTTGGTGTTTTTGAATGTTGAGGTTGTTGTTGAATTTTTTGGTGTTTTTCATTGTTGAGGTTGTTATTGAATTTGTTGGTGTTTTTGAATGTTGAGGTTGTTATTGAATTTATTGATGTTTTTCATTGTTGAGGTTATTTTTGAATTTGTTGGAGTTTTTCAATGTTGAGGTTGTTGTTCAATTTTTTGGTGTTTTTCATTGTTGTGGTTGTTGCTGAATTTTTTCATGTTATTCATTGTTGAGGTTGTTGTTGATTTTGTTGGTGATTTTCAATATTGAGGTTGTTGTTGAATTTATTGGTGGTATCAATATTTTCTTTAAAACATTTTTTGTATTTTTCAAAGTTGTGGTTGCACTTGAATTTGTTGGTGTTTTTCAATTTTGAGGTTGTTGAATTTGCTGTTGTTTTTCAAAGTTGAGTTGGTAGTTGAATTTGTTGGTATTTTTCAATGTTGAGGTTGATGTATTTGTTGGTGTTTTTCAAAGTTGAGGTTGTTGTTGAATTTTTTGTTGTTTTTCATTGTTGAGGTTGTTGTTGAATTTGCTGGTGTTTTTGAATGTTGAGGTTGTTTTTGAATTTGTTGCTGTTTTTGAATGTTGAAGTTGTTGTTGAATTTGTTGGTGATTTTCAATGTTGTGGTTGTTGAATTTATTGCTGTTTTTCAAAGTTGAGATTGTTGTTCAATTTGTTGGTGATTTTCAATATTGAGGTTGTTGAATTTGTTGGTGTTTTACAAAGTTGTGGTTGTTGTTGAATTTTTTGGTGTTTTCATTGTTGAGTTTTTTGTTGAATTTGTTGTTGTTTTGGAATGTTGAGGTTGATGTTGAATTTATTCATGTTTATAATTGTTGAGATTTTTGTGGAATTTGATGGTGATTTTCAATGTTGAGTTTGTTGTAGAATTTTTTGGTGTTTTTCATTGTTGCGGTAGTTGTTGAAATTGTTGGAGTTTTTCAATCTTGAGGTATTTATTGATTATTTCGCTGTTTTTCATTGTTGAGGTTTTTGTAGATTTTGTTGGTGTTTTTGAATGTTGAGTTTGTTGTTAAATTTTTTGGTGTATTTCATTGTTGAGGTTGTTGTTGAATTTGTTGGAGTTTTTCAATGTTGAGGTTGTTGTTGAATTTGTTGGTGTTATACAGTGTAGAGGTTGTTGAATTTGTTGGTGTTTTTCAATGTTGAGGGTGTTGTTGAATTTGTTGGCGTTTTTCAATTTTGAAGTTGGTCAATTTGTTGGTGTTTTTCAAAGTTGATGTTGTTGTTGAATTTTTTCGTGATTTTAATTGTTGAGGTTTTTGTTGAATTTGTTGCTGTTTTTGAATGTTGAGGTTGTCGTTGAATTTTTTGGTGATTTTCATTGTTGAGGTTGTGGTTGAATTTGTTGCAGTTTTTCAATGTTGAGGTTGTTGTTGAATTTGTTGGTGTTTTGCAATGTTGAGGTTGTTGTTGACTTTGTTGGTGATTTTCAATATTGAGGTTGTTGAATTTATTGGTGTTAACAATGTTTTTTTTGAACTTTTTTGTAGTTTTCAAAGTTGAGGTTGTTGTTGAATTTTTTGGTGTTTTTCATTGTTGAGGTCTTTTTGAATTTATTGGAGTTTTTTAATGTTGAGGTTGTTGATGAATTTTTTGGTGTTTTTCATTGTTGCAGTTCTTGTTGAACTTGTTGGTGTTTTTCATTGTTGCGGTTGTTGTTGAATTTGTCAGTGATTTTCAATATTGAGGTTATAGATGAATTTGTTGGTGATTTTCCATGCTAAGGATTCTGAATTTGTTGGTGTTTTTCAAAGTTGAGGTTGTTGTTGAATCTGTTGGTATTTGTCAATGTTGAGGTTGTTGAATTTTTTGGTGTTTTTCATTGTTGAGGTCTTTTTGAATTTATTGGAGTTTTTTAATTTTGAGGTTGTTGATGAATTTTTTGGTGTTTTTCATTGTTGCAGTTTTTGTTGAACTTGTTGGTGTTTTTCATTGTTGCGGTTGTTGTTGAATTTGTCAGTGATTTTCAATATTGAGGTTATAGATGAATTTGTTGGTGATTTTCCATGCTAAGGATTCTGAATTTGTTGGTGTTTTTCAAAGTTGAGGTTGTTGTTGAATTTGTTGGTATTTGTCAATGTTGAGGTTGTTGAATTTTTTGGTTTTTATCAAAGTTGAGGTTGTTGTTGAATTTTTTGGTGTTTTTCATTGTTGAGGTTGTTGATGAATTTGTTGATGATTTTCAGTATTGAGCTTGTTGAATTTGTTGGTGTTTTTCAAAGTTGTGGTTGTTTTTGAATTTTTTGGTGTTTTCATTGTTGAGGTTATTTTTGAAATTGTTGGTCGTTTGGAATGTTCAGGTTGATGTTGAATTTTTTGATTTTTTTCATTGTTGAAATTTTTGTTGAATTTGATGGTGTTTTTCAATGTTGAGTTTGTTGTTGAATTTTTTGTGTATTTCATTGTTGAGGTTTATGTTGAATTTGTTGTTCCTTTTGAATGTTGAGGTTGTTGTTGGATTTTTTTGATGTTTTTCATTGTTGAGGTTGTTGTTGAATTTGTTGGAGTTTTTCAATGTTGAGGTTTTTGTTGAATTTTTTGCTGTTTTTCATTGTTGAGGTTGTTGATGAATTTGTTGGTGATTTCATTATTGAGGCTGTTGACTTTGTTGGTGTTTTTCAAAGTTGTGGTTGTTGTTGAATTTTTTGGTGTTTTCATTGTTGAGGTTTTTGTTGAATTTGTTGTTCTTTTGGAATGTTGAGGTTGATGTTGAATTTATTGATGTTGATTATTGTTGAGATTTTTGTTGAATTTGATGGTGACTTTCCATGTTGCGTTTTTTGTTGAATTTCTGGTGTTTTTCATTGTTGCAGTAGTTGTAGAAATTGTTGGAGTTTTTCAATGTTGAGATTATTATTGACTATTTCGCTGTTTATCATTGTTGAGGTTGTTGAATTTTTTTGGTGTTTATCATTGTTGAGGTTGTTGTTGAATTTTTTGATATTTTCCATTGCTGAGGTTGTTGTTGAATTTGTTGGTGTTTTTGAAAGTTGAGGTTGTTGTTGTATTTTTTGGTGTTTTTCATTCTTGAGGTTTATGTTGTATTTGTTGGTGCTTTTGAATGTTGAGGTTGTTGTTCAATTTTTTGGTGTTTTTCATTGCTGAGATTGTTGTTGAATATGCTGGAGTTTTTCAGTATTGAAGTTGTTGTTCAATTTGTTGGTGTTATCAATTATTATTTTGTTGAATCTTTTTGTATTTTTAAAAGTTGTGGTTGTTGTTGAATTTGTTGCGGTTTTTCAATGTTGAGGTTGTTGAATTTCATGGTGTTTTTGAAAGTTGAGTTTGTTGTTGAATATTTTGGTGATTTTCAATGTTGGGTTGTTGTTGATTTTTTTGGTATTTTTCAATGTTGAAGTTGTTGTTGAATTTTTTGTTGATTTTCATTGTTGAGGTTGTTGTTGAATTTATTGGTGTTATCAATGGATTTTTTAAAACTTTTTTGTATTTTTCAAAGATGAGGTTGCAGTTGAATTTGTTGGTGTTTTGCAATGCTGAGGTTGTTGCTGAATTTATTGGTGTATTCAATGGTTTGTTTTGAATCTTTTTGTATTTTTCAAAGTTGAGGTTGTAGTTGAATTTGTTGCTGTTTTTCAATGTTGAGGTTGTTGCATTTTTTGGTGTTTTTCACTGTTGAGGTTGTTATTGAATGTTTTGGTGTTTTTCATTGTTGAAGTTGTTGATGTTGAAATTTTGTTTGTTTTTCATTGCTGAGGTTGTTGTTGAATTTGTTGATGATTTTCAATATTGAGGTTGTTGTTGAATTTGTTCCTGTTTTTCATTGTTGAGGTTGTTGTTGAATTTGTTGATGATTTTCAATGTTGAGTTTGTTGTTGAAATTTTTGGTGTTTTTCACTGTTGAAGTTGTTGTTGAATGTTTTGGTGTTTTTCATTGTTGAGGTTGTTGATGTTGAATTATTGTTTGTTTTTCATTGCTGAGGTTGTTGTTGAATTTGTTGGTGATTTTCAATGTTGAGTTTGTTGTTGAATTTGTTGTTGTTTCTCAAAGTTGAGGTTGTTGTTGAATTTTTTGGTGTTTTCATTGTTGAGGTTTTTGTTGAATTTGTTGTTCTTCTGGAATGTTGAGGTTGATGTTGAATTTATTGATGTTGATCATTGTTGAGATTTTTGATGAATTTGATGGTGATTTTCCATGTTGCGTTTTTTGTTGAATTTCTGGTGTTTTTCATTGTTGCGGTATTTGTAGAAATTGTTGGAGTTTTTCAATGTTGAGATTATTATTGACTATTTCGCTGTTTATCATTGTTGAGGTTGTTGAATTTTTTTGGTGTTTATCATTGTTGAGGTTGTTGTTGAATTTTTTGATATTTTCCATTGCTGAGGTTGTTGTTGAATTTGTTGGTGTTTTTGAAAGTTGAGGTTGTTGTTGTATTTTTTGGTGTTTTTCATTCTTGAGGTTTATGTTGTATTTGTTGGTGCTTTTGAATGTTGAGGTTGTTGTTCAATTTTTTGGTGTTTTTCATTGCTGAGATTGTTGTTGAATATGCTGGAGTTTTTCAGTATTGAAGTTGTTGTTCAATTTGTTGGTGTTATCAATTATTATTTTGTTGAATCTTTTTGTATTTTTAAAAGTTGAGGTTGTTGTTGAATTTGTTGCGGTTTTTCAATGTTGAGGTTGTTGAATTTCATGGTGCTTTTGAAAGTTGAGTTTGTTGTTGAATATTTTGGTGATTTTCAATGTTGGGTTGTTGTTGATTTTTTTGGTATTTTTCAATGTTGAAGTTGTTGTTGAATTTTTTGTTGATTTTCATTGTTGAGGTTGTTGTTGAATTTATTGGTGTTATCAATGGATTTTTTAAAACTTTTTTGTATTTTTCAAAGATGAGGTTGCAGTTGAATTTGTTGGTGTTTTGCAATGCTGAGGTTGTTGTTGAATTTGTTGGTGATCTTCAATATTGAGGTTGTTGCTGAATTTATTGGTGTATTCAATGGTTTGTTTTGAATCTCTTTGTATTTTTCAAAGTTGAGGTTGTAGTTGAATTTGTTGCTGTTTTTCAATGTTGAGGTTGTTGCATTTTTTGGTGTTTTTCACTGTTGAGGTTGTTATTGAATGTTTTGGTGTTTTTCATTGTTGAAGTTGTTGATGTTGAAATTTTGTGTGTTTTTCATTGCTGAGGTTGTTGTTGAATTTGTTGATGATTTTCAATATTGAGGTTGTTGTTGAATTTGTTCCTGTTTTTCATTGTTGAGGTTGTTGTTGAATTTGTTGATGATTTTCAATGTTGAGTTTGTTGTTGAAATTTTTGGTGTTTTTCACTGTTGAAGTTGTTGTTGAATGTTTTGGTGTTTTTCATTGTTTAGGTTGTTGATGTTGAATTATTGTTTGTTTTTCATTGCTGAGGTTGTTGTTGAATTTGTTGGTGATTTTCAATGTTGAGTTTGTTGTTGAATTTGTTGTTGTTTCTCAAAGTTGAGGTTGTTGTTGAATTTTTTGTTGTTTTTCATTATTGAGGTTTTTGTTGAATTTGTTGGTGTATTTGGATGTTGATGTTGTTGTTGAACTTTTTTGGTGTTTTTCATTGTTGAGGTTGTTGTTGTAAATGCTGGAGTTTTTCAATGTTGAGGTTGTTGTTGAATTTGTTGATTATTTTCAATGTTGAGGTTGTTGTTCAATTTTTTGGTGTTTTTCTCTGCTGAGGTTGTTATTGAATCTTTTGCTCTTTTTCATTGTTGAGGTTGTTGATGTTGATTTTTTTTTTTTGTTTTTCATTGCTGAGTTTGTTGTTGAATTTGTTGGTGTTTTTCAGTGTTGAGGTTGTTGAATTTGTTGTTGTTTTTCAAAGTTGAGGTTGTTGTTGAATTTTTTGGTGTTTTTAATTGTTGAGGGTTTTGTTGAATTTGCTGGTGTTTTTCAAAGTTAAGGTCGTTGTTGTTGAATTTGTAGGTGATTTTCAATAATGAGGTCGTTGTTGAATTTGTTGGTGTTTTTCATTGTTGAGGTTGTTGTTGAATTTCTTGGAGTTTTTCAATGTTGAGGTTGTTCAATTTGTTGGTGTCTTTCAACGTTGAGGATGTTGTTGAATTTTTTGGTGTTTCTCATTGTTGAGGTAGTTGTTGAATTTGATGGAGTTATTCAATGTTGAGGTTGTTGTTGAATTTTTTGGTTTTTTTCATTGTTGAGGTTGTTGTTGTTGAATTTTTTGATGTTACTCATTTTGAGGTTGTTGATGAATTTGTTGGTGATTTTCAATATTGAGGTTGTTTTTGAATTTATTGGTGTTATCAATGTTTTTTTTGAACTTTTTTGTATTTTTCATAGTTGAGGTTGTTATTGAATTTTTTGATGCTTTTCATTGTTGAGGTTTTTGTTGAATTTGTTGGTGTTTTGCAATGTTGAGTTTGTTGTTGAATTTGTTGGTGATTTTCAATATTGAGGTTGTTGTTGAATTTATTCTTGTTATCAATGGTTTTTTTTAACTTTTTTGTATTTTTCAAAGTTGAGGTTGTTATTGAATTTTTTGATGTTTTTCATTGTTGAGGTTGTTGTTGAATTTGCTGATCCTTTTCAATCTTGAGGTGGTTGAATTTGTTTGTGCTTTTCAAAGTTGAGGTTGTTGTTGAAATTTTTTCGTGTTTTTCATTGTTGAGGTTTTTGTTGAATTTGTTGGTGTTTTGCAATGTTGAGTTTGTTGTTGAATTTGTTGGTGGTTCTCAATATTGAGGTTGTTGTTGAATTTATTCTTGTTTAAATGGTTTTTTTTAAACTTTTTTGTATTTTTCAAAGTTGAGGTTGTTATTGAGTTTTTTGATGTTTTTCATTGTTGAGGTTGTTGTTGAATTTGCTGATCCTTTTCAATGTTGTGGTTGTTGAATTTGTTTGTGTTTTTCAAAGATGAGGTTGCAGTTGAATTTGTTGGTGTTTTTCAATGTTCTGGTCGTTGAATTTGTTGTTGTTTTTGAAAGTTGAGGCTGTTGTTGAATTTTTGGGTCTTTTTCATTGTTGAGGTTGTCGTTGAATTTGTTGGTGCTTTTCCTTGTTGAGGTTGCGGTTGAATTTGTTGGTGTTTTGCAATGTTGAGGTTGCTGTTGAATTTTTTATGTGTTTTGCATAGTTGAGGTTTTGGTTGAATTTGTTGGTGTTTTTGAATGTTGAGGTTGTTGTTAAATTTGTTCGTTATTTTCAATTTTGAGGTTGTTGTTGAATTTGTTGGTGTTTTTCAATGTTGTGGTTGTTGTTGAATTTATTGGTGCTTTTCATTGTTGAGGTTGTCTTGAATTTCTTAAAAATTTCCAATTTTGAATTTGTTGGTGTTATTCAAAGTTGAGGATGTTGTTGATTTATTTGGTGTTTTTCATTGTTGAGGTTGCTGTTCATTTTGTTGGTGTTTTTGAATGTTGAGGTCGTATAATCTGTTGGTGTTTTTCAAAGTTGAGGTTGTTGTTGAATTTTTTGGTGTTTCTAATTGTTGAGGGTTCTGTTGAATTTGCTGTTGTTTTTCAAAGTTGAGGTTGTTGTTGTTGAATTTGTTGGTGATTTTCAATATTGAGGTCGTTGTTGAATTTCTTGGAGTTTTTCAATGTTGAGGTTGTTCAATTTGTTGGTGTCTTTCAAAGTTGAGGATGTTGTTGAATTTTTTGGTGTTTCTCATTGTTGAGGTTGTTGTTGAATTTGATGGAGTTTTTCAATGTTGAGGTTGTTATTGAATTTTTTGTTTTTTTTCATTGTTGAGGTTGTTGTTGTTGAATTTTTTGATGTTACTCATTTTGAGGTTGTTGATGAATCTGTTGGTGATTATCAATATTGAGGCTGTTTTTGAATTTATTGGTGTTATCAATGTTTTTGTTTGAAATTTTTTGTATTTTTCACAGTTGAGGTTGTTATTGCATTTTTTGATATTTTTCATTGTTGAGGTTTTTGTTGAATTTGTTGGTATTTTGCAATGTTGAGTTTGTTGTTGAATTTGTTGGTGACTTTCAATATTGAGGTTGTTGTTGAATTTATTCTTGTTATCAATGGTTTTTTTTAACTTTTTTGTATTTTTCAAAGATGAGGTTGTTATTGAATTTTTTGATGTTTTTCATTGTTGAGGTTGTTGTTGAATTTGCTGATCCTTTTCAATGTTGAGGTTGTTGAATTTGTTGGTGTTTTTCAAAGATGAGGTTGCAGTTGAATTTGTTCGTGTTTTTCAATGTTGTGGTTGTTGAATTTGTTGGTGTTTTTGAAAGTTGAGGTTGTTGTTGAATTTTTTGGTCTTTTTCACTGTTGAGGTTGTCGTTGAATTTGTTGGTGCTTTTCCTTGTTGAGGTTGCTGTTGAATTTGTTGGTGTTTTGCAATGATGAGGTTGTTGTTGAATTTTTTATGTGTTTTGCATTGTTGAGGTTGTTGTTGAATTTTTTGATGTTATTCATTGTTGAGGTTGTTGGGGAACTTGTTGGTGATTTTCAATATTGATGTTGTTGTTGAACTTATCGTTGTTTTTAATGTTTTTAAAACATTTTTTTTGTGTTTTTCAAAGTTGAGGTTGCAGTTGAATTTGCTCATGTCTTTCAATGTTGAGTTTGTTGAATTTGTTAGTGTTTTTCAAAGTTGAGGTTGTTGTTGAACTTTTTGGTGTTTTTCATTGTTGAGGTTTTTGTTGAATTTGTTGGTGTTTTGCAATGTTGAGGTTGTTGTTGAATTTGTTGGTGTTTTTGAATGTTCAGGTTGTTGCAGAATTTGCTGGTGATTTTCAATATTGAGCTTGTTCTTGAATTTGATGGTGTTTTTCAATGTTGGGGTTGTTGTTGAATTTTTTATTATTTTTCATTGTTGAGGTTTTTGTTGAATTTGTTTGTGTTTTTGAATGATGAGGTTGTTGAATCTGTTGGTGTTTTTCAAAGATGAGGTTGTTGTTGCATTTCTTAGTATTTATCATTGTTGTGTTTTTTGTTGAATTTGCTGGTGTTCTTGAATGTTGAGGTTGATGTGGAATTTGTTGGTGATTTTCAATGTTGAGTTTGTTGTTGAATTTTTTGATGTTGTTCACTGTTGAGATTGTTGTTGAATTTGTTGGAGATTTTCAATGTTGAGGATGTTGTTGAATTTTTTGGTGTTTTTCATTGTAGTGTTTGTTGTTGAATTTGTTGGTGATTTTCAATATTGAGGTTGTTGTTGAATTTAATGGTGTTATCAATGGTTTCTTTTGAACTTTTTGTATTTTTCAAAGTTGAGGTTGCAGTTGAATTTGTTGGTGTTTTTAATTGTTGAGGTTTTTGTTGAATTTGTTGGTGTTTTTGAATGTTGAGGTTGTTGTTGAATTTTCTCGTGTTTTTCGTTGTTGAGGTTGTTGAATTTGTTGGTGTTTTGCAATGTGGAGGTTGTTGTTGACTTTGTTGGTGATTTTCAATATTGAGGTTGTTGTTGAATTTGTTGGTGATTTTCAATAATGAGGTTGTTGTTGAATTTATTGGTGTATTCAATGTTTTTCTTTGAATCTTTTTGTATTATGCAAAGTTCAGGTTGTAGTTGAATTTTTTGGTGCTCTTCATTATTGTGGTTTTTGTTGAATTTGTTGGTGTTTTGGAATTTTGAGGTTGTTGTTGAATTTTTTGATATTTTTCATTGTTGAGGTTGTTGTTGAATTTGATGGTGATTTTCAATGTTGAGTTTGTTGTTGAATTTTTTGGTCTTTTTCGTTGTTGAGGTTGTTGTTGAATTTATTGTTGTTTTTCGTTGTTGATGTCGTTGTTGTTGAATTTTGTGATGTTATTCACTGTTGAGGTTGTTGTTGAATTTGTTGGTGATTTTCATAAATGAGGTTGTTGTTGAATTTATTGGTGTTATCAATGGTTTTGTTTGAACTTTTTTTGTTTTTCAATGTTGAGGTTGCAGTTCAATTTGTTGGTGTTTTGCAATGTTGAGGTTGTTGTTGAATTTGTTGGTGATTTTCAATGTTGAGGTTGTTGTTTACTTTTTTGGTGTTTTTCATTGTTGAGGTTGTTGGTGAAATTGTTGGAGTATTTCAATGTTGAGGTTGTTGTTGAATTTTTCGGTGTTTTTCATTGTTGACGTTGTTGTTGTTGAATTTTTTGATGTTGTTCAGTTGAATATGTTGGTCAGTTTCAAATTTGAGGTTGTTATTGAAATTTTTGATGTTTTTATTTGTTGAGGTTGTTGTTGAATTTGTTGGTATTTTGCAATGCTGAGTTTGTTGTTGAATTTGTTGGTGATTTTCAATATTGAGGTTGTTGTTGAATTTATTCTTGTCTAAATGGTTTTTTATAACTTTTTTGTATTTTTCAAAGTTGAGGTTGTTATGGAATTTTTTGATGTTTTTCATTGTTGAGGTTGTTATTGAATTTGCTGATCCTTTTCAATGTTGAGGTTGTTGAATTTGTTGGTGTTTTTCAAAGATGAGGTTGCAGTTGAATTTGTTGGTGTTTTTCAATGTTGTGGTTGTTAAATTTGTTGGTGTTTTTGAAATTTGAGGTTGTTGTTGAATTTTTTGGTCTTTTTCATTGTTGAGGTTGTCGTTGAATTTTTTGGTGTTTTGCAATGTTGAGGTTGCTGTTGAATTTTTTATGTGTTTTGCATTGTTGAGGTTGTTGTTGAATTTATTGATGTTATTCATTGTTGAGGTTGTTGTTGAACTTGTTGGTGATTTTCAATATTGATGTTGTTGTTAAATTTATCGTTGTTTTTAATGTTTTTTTAAATTTTTTTTTGTGTTTTTCAAAGTTCAGGTTGCCGTTGAATTTGCATATGTCTTTCAATGTTGAGTTTGTTGAATTTGTTGGTGTTTTGCAATGTGGAGGTTGTTGTAGACTTTGTTGGTGACTTTCAATATTGAGGTTGTTGTTGAATTTGTTGGTGATTTTCAATAATGAGGTTGTTGTTGAATTTATTGGTGTATTCAATGTTTTTCTTTGAATCTTTTTGTATTATGCAAAGTTCAGGTTGTAGTTGAATTTTTTGGTGCTTTTCATTATTGTGGTATTTGTTGAATTTGTTGGTGTTTTGGAATTTTGAGGTTGTTGTTGAATTTATTCTTGTCTAAATGGTTTTTTATAACTTTTTTGTATTTTTCAAAGTTGAGGTTGTTATTGAATTTTTTGATGTTTTTCATTGTTGAGGTTGTTGTTGAATTTATTGATCCTTTTCAATGTTGAGGTGGTTGAATTTGTTAGTGTTTTTCAAAGTTGAGGTTGTTGTTGAATTTTTTTGCTGTTTTTCATTGTTGAGGTTTTTGTTGATTTTGTTGGTGTTTTGCAATGTTGAGTTTGTTGTTGAATTTGCTGGTGGTTTTCAATATTGAGGTTGTTGTTGAATTTATTCTTGTTTAAATGGGTTTTTTTAAACTTTTTTGTATTTTTCAAATTTGAGGTTGTTATTGAATTTTTTGATGTTTTTCATTGTTGAGGTTGTTGTTGAATTTGCTGATCCTTTTCAATGTTGTGGTTGTTGAATTTGTTTGTGTTTTTCAAAGATGAGGTTGCAGTTTAATTTGTTGGTGTTTTTCAATGTTGTGGTTGTTAAATTTGTTGGTGTTTTTGAAAGTTGAGGTTGTTGTTGAATTTTTTGGTCTTTTTAATTGTTGAGGTTGTCGTTGAATTTGTTGGTGTTTTGCAATGTTGAGGATGCTGTTGAATTTTTTATGTGTTTTGCATTGTTGAGGTTGTTGCTGAATTTTTTGATGTTATTCATTGTTGAAGTTGTTGTTGAACTTGTTGGTTATTTTAAATATTGATGTTGTTGTTGAATTTATCGTTGTTTTTATTGTTTTTTTAAATTTTTTTTTATGTTTTTCAAAGTTGAGGTTGCAGTTGAATTTGCATATGTCTTTCAATGTTGAGTTTGTTGAATTTGTTGGTGTTTTGCAATGTGGAGGTTGTTGTTGACTTTGTTGGTGATTTTCAATATTGAGGTTGTTGTTGAATTTGTTGGTGATTTTCAATAATGAGGTTGTTGTTGAATTTATTGATGTATTCAATGTTTTTCTTTGAATCTTTTTGTATTATGCAAAGTCTTTTGTTGAATTTGTTGGTGTTTTGGAAAGTTGAGGTTGTTGTTGAATTTTTTGATATTTTTCATTGTTGAGGTTGTCGTTGAATTTATTGGTGCTTTTCCTTGTTGAGGTTGCTGTTGAATTTGTTGGTGTTTTGCAATGTTGAGGTTGCTGTTGAATTTTTTATGTGTTTTGCATTGTTGAGGTTGTTTTTGAATTTTTGGATGATTTTCAATATTGATGTTGTTGTTGAATTTATCGTTGTTTTTAATGTACTTTTAATTTTTTTTTTGTGTTTTTCAAAGTTGAGGTTGCAGTTGAATTTGCATATGTCTTTCAATGTTGAGTTTGTTGAATTTGTTGGTGATTTTCAATGTTGAGGTTGTTGTTTACTTTTTTGGTGTTTTTCATTGTTGAGGTTGTTGGTGAAATTGTTGGAGTATTTCAATGTTGAGGTTGTTGTTGAATTTTTCGGTGTTTTTCATTGTTGAAGTTGTTGTTGTTGAATTTTTTGATGTTGTTCAGTTGAATATGTTGGTCTGTTTCAAAGTTGAGGTTGTTATTGAAATTTTTGATGTTTTTATTTGTTGAGGTTGTTGTTGAATTTGTTGGTATTTTGCAATGCTGAGTTTGTTGTTGAATTTGTTGGTGATTTTCAATATTGAGGTTGTTGTTGAATTTATTCATGTCTAAATGGTTTTTTATAACTTTTTTGTATTTTTCAAAGTTGAGGTTGTTATGGAATTTTTTGATGTTTTTCATTGTTGAGGTTGTTATTGAATTTGCTGATCCTTTTCAATGTTGAGGTTGTTGAATTTGTTGGTGTTTTTCAATGTGGTGGTTGTTAAATTTGTTGGTGTTTTTGAAATTTGAGGTTGTTGTTGAATTTTTTGGTCTTTTTCATTGTTGAGGTTGTCGTTGAATTTTTTGGTGTTTTGCAATGTTGAGGTTGCTGTTGAATTTTTTATGTGTTTTGCATTGTTGAGGTTGTTGTTGAATTTATTGATGTTATTCATTGTTGAGGTTGTTGTTGAACTTGTTGGTGATTTTCAATATTGATGTTGTTGTTAAATTTATCGTTGTTTTTAATGTTTTTTTAAATTTTTTTTTTATGTTTTTCAAAGTTGAGGTTGCAGTTGAATTTGCATATGTCTTTCAATGTTGAGTTTGTTGAATTTGTTGGTGTTTTGCAATGTGGAGGTTGTTGTAGACTTTGTTGGTGACTTTCAATATTGAGGTTGTTGTTGAATTTGTTGGTGATTTTCAATAATGAGGTTGTTGTTGAATTTATTGGTGTATTCAATGTTTTTCTTTGAATCTTTTTGTATTATGCAAAGTTCAGGTTGTAGTTGAATTTTTTGGTGCTTTTCATTATTGTGGTATTTGTTGAATTTGTTGGTGTTTTGGAATTTTGAGGTTGTTGTTGAATTTATTCTTGTCTAAATGGTTTTTTATAACTTTTTTGTATTTTTCAAAGTTGAGGTTGTTATTGAATTTTTTGATGTTTTTCATTGTTGAGGTTGTTGTTGAATTTATTGATCCTTTTCAATGTTGAGGTGGTTGAATTTGTTAGTGTTATTCAAAGTTGAGGTTGTTGTTGAATTTTTTTGCTGTTTTTTCATTGTTGAGGTTTTTGTTGAATTTGTTGGTGTTTTGCAATGTTGAGTTTGTTGTTGAATTTGCTGGTGGTTTTCAATATTGAGGTTGTTGTTGAATTTATTCTTGTTTAAATGGGTTTTTTTAAACTTTTTTGTATTTTTCAAATTTGAGGTTGTTATTGAATTTTTTGATGTTTTTCATTGTTGAGGTTGTTGTTGAATTTGCTGATCCTTTTCAATGTTGTGGTTGTTGAATTTGTTGGTGTTTTTCAAAGATGAGGTTGCAGTTGAATTTGTTGGTGTTTTTCAATGTTGTGGTTGTTAAATTTGTTGGTGTTTTTGAAAGTTGAGGTTGTTGTTGAATTTTTTGGTCTTTTTAATTGTTGAGGTTGTCGTTGAATTTGTTGGTGTTTTGCAATGTTGAGGATGCTGTTGAATTTTTTATGTGTTTTGCATTGTTGAGGTTGTTGTTGAATTTTTTGATGTTATTCATTGTTGAAGTTGTTGTTGAACTTGTTGGTGATTTTAAATATTGATGTTGTTGTTGAATTTATCGTTGTTGTTAATGTTTTTTTAAATTTTTTTTTATGTTTTTCAAAGTTGAGGTTGCAGTTGAATTTGCATATGTCTTTCAATGTTGAGTTTGTTGAACTTGTTGGTGTTTTGCAATGTGGAGGTTGTTGTTGACTTTGTTGGTGATTTTCAATATTGAGGTTGTTGTTGAATTTGTTGGTGATTTTCAATAATGAGGTTGTTGTTGAATTTATTGGTGTATTCAATGTTTTTCTTTGAATCTTTTTGTATTATGCAAAGTTTTTTGTTGAATTTGTTGGTGTTTTGGAAAGTTGAGGTTGTTGTTGAATTTTTTGATATTTTTCATTGTTGAGGTTGTCGTTGAATTTATTGGTGCTTTTCCTTGTTGAGGTTGCTGTTGAATTTGTTGGTGTTTTGCAATGTTGAGGTTGCTGTTGAATTTTTTATGTGTTTTGCATTGTTGAGGTTGTTTTTGAATTTTTGGATGATTTTCAATATTGATGTTGTTGTTGAATTTATCGTTGTTTTTAATGTACTTTTAAATTTTTTTTTGTGTTTTTCAAAGTTGAGGTTGCAGTTGAATTTGCATATGTCTTTCAATGTTGAGTTTGTTGAATTTGTTGGTGTTTTGCAATTTGGAGGTTGTTGTTGACTTTGTTGGTGATTTTCAATATTGAGGTTGTTGTTGAATTTGTTGGTGTTTTTCAATAATGAGGTTGTTGTTGAATTTATTGGTGTATTCAATGTTTTTCTTTGAATCTTTTTGTATTATGCAACTTTCAGGTTGTAGTTGAATTTTTTGGTGCTTTTCATTATTGTGGTATTAGTTGAATTTGTTGGTGTTTTGGAATATTGAGGTTGTTGTTGAATTTTTTGATATTTTTCATTGTTGAGGTTGTTGTTAAATTTGATGGTGACTTTCAATGTTGAGTTTGTTTTTGAATTTTTTGGTCTATTTCGTTGTTGGATTTGTTGTTGAATTTTTTGTTGTTTTTCGTTGTTGATGTCGTTGTTGTAGAATTTTGTGATGTTATTCATTGTTGAGGTTGTTGTTGAATTTGTTGGTGATTTTCAAAATTGAGGTTGTTGTTGAATTTATTGGTGTTATCAATGGTTTTTTTTGAACTTTTTGTATTTTTCAATGTTGAGGTTGCAGTTCAATTTGTTGGTGTTTTGCAATGTTGAGGTTGTTGTTGAATTTGTTGGTGATTTTCAATGTTGAGGTTGTTGTTTACTTTTTTGGTGTTTTTCATTGTTGAGGTTGTTGGTGAAATTGTTGGAGTATTTCAATGTTGAGGTTGTTGTTGAATTTTTCGGTGTTTTTCATTGTTGACGTTGTTGTTGTTGAATTTTTTGATGTTGTTCAGTTGAATATGTTGGTCAGTTTCAAATTTGAGGTTGTTATTGAAATTTTTGATGTTTTTATTTGTTGAGGTTGTTGTTGAATTTGTTGGTATTTTGCAATGCTGAGTTTGTTGTTGAATTTGTTGGTGATTTTCAATATTGAGGTTGTTGTTGAATTTATTGGTGGTATCAATGTTCTTTTTTAAACTTTTTTGTAGTTTTCAAAGTTGAGGTTGCAGTTGAATTTGTTGGTGTTTTTCAATGTTGAGGTTGTTGTTGAACTTTATGGTGTTTTTCATTGTTGAGGTTGTTGTTGAATTTGTTGGTGTTTTTGAATGTTGAGGTTGTTGAATCTGTTGGTGTTTTTCAAAGTTGAGGTGGTTGTTGATTTTATTGGTGTTTTTCATTGTTGAGGTTTTTGTTGAATTTGCTGGAGTTTTTCAATGTTGAGGTTGTTGTTGAATTTTTTGATGTTTTTCATTGTTGAGGTTCTGGTTGAATTTGTTCGTAATTTTCAATGTTGAGTTTGTTGTTGAATTTTTTGGTGTTTTTCATTGCTGATGTTGTTGTTGTTGAATTTTTTGATGTTATTCATTGATGAGGTTGTTGTTGAATTTGTTGATGTTTTTCATTGTTGAGGTCGTTGTTGAATTTGTTGGTAATTTTCAATATTGCGTTTGTTGTTGAATTTTTTGGTGTTTTTCATTGTTGTGTTTATTGTTGTTGAATTTTTTGATGTTTTTCATTGTTGAGGTTTTAGTTGAATTGGTTGATGATTTTCAATATTGGGTTTGTTGTTGAATTTTTTGTTGTTTTTCATTGTAGAGGTCGTTGTTGTTGAATTATTGATGTTTTTCATTGCTGAGACTTTTGATGAATTTGTTGGTCATTTTCAATATAGAGGTTGTTGTTCAATTTTTTGGTTTTTTTCATTTCTGAGGTTGTTGTTGAAATTGTTAGAGATTTTCAAAGTTGAGGTTGTTGTTGAATTTGTTGGTGTTTTTGAATGTTGAGGTTGTTTTTGACTTTGTTGGTGATTTTCAATATTGATGTTGTTGTTGAATTTATTGGTGTTATCAATGTTTTTTTAAAAACTTCTTTGTATTTTTCAAAGTTGAGGTTGCAGTTGAATTTGTTCGTGTTTTTGAATGTGGAGGTTGTTGAATTTGTCGGTGTTTTTCAAAGATGAGGTTGTTGTAGAATTGTTTGGTATTTTTCGTTGTTGAGTTTTTTATTGAATTTGTTGGTGTTTTTGAATGTTGAGGTTGTTGTTGAATTTGTTGGTGTTTTTCAAAGTTGAGGTTGTTTTTGAATTTTTTGGTGTTTTTCATTGTTGAGGTTTTTGTTGAATTTGTTGGTGTTTTTGATTGTTGAGGTTGTTGAATTTGTTGGTGTTTTTCAAAGTTGAGGTTGTTGTTGAATTTGTTGGTGTTTTTGAATGTTGAGGTTGTTGTTGAATTTGTTGGTGATTTTCCACATTGAGGTTGTTGCTGAATCTGTGGTGTTTTTCAATGCTGGGGTTGTTGTTGAATTTCTTGGTACTTTTCATTGTTGAGGATTTTGTTGACTTTGTTGGTGTTTTTGAATGTTGAGGCTGTTGAAATTGTTGGTGTTTTTCAAAGATGAGGATGTTGAATTTTTTGGTGTTTTTCATAGTTGAGGTTTTTGTTGAATTTGTTGTTGTATTTGAATGTTGAGGTTGTTGTTGAATTTATTGAGGTTTTTCATTGTTGAGGTTGATGTTGAATTTGTTGGTGATTTTCAATGATGAGGTTGTTGTTGAAAATTTTGATGTTTTTCATTGTTGAGTTCGTTGCTGTTGAATTTTTTGATGTTTTTCATTGTTGAGGTTGTTGATTAATTTGTTGATGATTTTCAACATTGAGGTTGTTGTTGAATTTATTGGTGTTATCAATGTTTTTTTTAAACCTTTTTTGTGTTTTTCAAAGTTGAGGTTGCAGTTGAATTTGCTGGTGTTTTTCAAAGTTGAGGTTCCTGTTGAATTTTTTGATGTTTTTCATTGTTGAGGTTGTTTTTGAATTTGTTGGTGATTTTCAATGTAGAGTTTGTTGTTGATTTTTTATGTGTTTTTCATTGTTGAGGTTGTTGTTGAATTTTTTGGTGTTTTTCATTGTTGAGGTTGTTGTTGAATTTGTTGGTTTTTATCAAAGTTGAGGTTGCAGTTGAATTTGTTGGCATTTTTATAAGATGAGGTTGTTGTTGAATTTTTTGATGCTTTTCAATGTTGAGGTCGTTGTTGAATTTGTTGGTAATTTTCAATATTGCATTTGTTGTTGAATTTTTAGGTGTTTTTCATTGTTGTGGTTGTTGTTGAATTTTTTGATTTTTTTCATAGTTTAGGTTGTTGTTGAAGTGGTTGATGATTTTCAATATTGAGGTTGTTGTTGAATTTATTGTTGTTATCAATGTTTTCTTAAAAATTCTTTTTTATTTTTCAAAGTTGAGGTTGCAGTTGAATTTGCTGGTGTTTTTCAAAGTTGAGGTTGTTGTTGAATTTTTTGTTGTTTTTCATTGTTGAGGTTTTTGTTGAATTTGTTGGTGTTTTGCAATGTTGAGTTTGTTGTTGATTTTTTTGGTGTTTTTCATTGTTGAGGTCGTTGAATTTTTTGGTGTTTTTCATTGTTGAGGTTGTTGTTGAATTTGTTGGTTTTTTTCAAAGTTGAGGTTGCAGTTGAATTTGCTGGTGTTTTTCAAAGTTGACGTTGCTGTTGAATTTTTTGATGTTTTTCATTGTTGAGGTTGTTGTTGAATTTGTTGGTGATTTTCAATGTAGAGTTTGTTGTTGATTTTTTAGGTGTTTTTCATTGTTGAGGTTGTTGTTGAATTTTTTGGTGTTTTTCATTGTTGAGGTTGTTGTTGAATTTGTTGGTGCTTTGCAATGTTGAGGTTGTTGTTGAATTTGTCGGTGATTTTCAATATTGAGGTTGTTGTTTAATTTATTGGTGTTATCAAAGGTTTTTTTTTAAATTTTTTGTATTTTTCAAAGTTGAGGATGCAGTTGAATTTGTTGGTGTTTTTCAATGTGGAGGTTGTTGAATTTGTCGGTGTTTTTCATAGATGAGGTTGTTGTTGAATTTTTTGGTGTTTTTCATTGTTGACTGTTTTATTGAATTTGTTGGTGCTTTGCAATGTTGAGGTTGTTGTTGAATTTGTTCAATATTGACGTTGTTGTTGAATTTATTAGTGTTATCAATGTTTTTTTTGAACTTTATTGTATATTTCAAAAGTTGAGGTTGCAGTTGAATTTGTTGGTGTTTTTAAATGAGGTTGTTGTTAAATTTATTGGTGTTTTTCATTGTTGAGGTTGTAGTTGAATTTGTTGGTGTTTTTCAATGCTGAGGTTGTTGAATTTGTTGGTGTTTTTGAATGTTGAGATTGTTTTTTAATTTTTTGGTGTTTTTCATTGTTCAGCTTGTTGAATTTGTTGGTGATTTTAAATACTGAGTTTGTAGTTGAATTTGTTGGTGTTTTTCAATGTTGAGGTTTTTGAATTTGCTGGTGATAATTTTGAATTTTGACTTGAATTTGATGGTGTTTTTGAACGTTGAGGTTGTTGTACAACTTTTTGATCTTATTCATTGTTGAGGTTTTTCTTGAATTTGTTGGTGATTTTCAATGTTGAGGTTGTTTTTGAATATTTTGGTGTTTTTTATTGTTGAGGTTGTTGTTGAATTTACTGGAGTTTTTCAATGTTGAGGTTGTTTTTGAATTTTTTGATGTTTTTAATTGTTGAGGTTGTTGTTGAATTTGTTCCTTATTTTCAATGTTGAGTTTGTTGTTTAATTTTTTGGTGTTTTTCATTGTTGATGTTGTTGTTGAAATTGTTGCAGTTTTTCAATGTTGAGGTTGTTGTTGAAATTTTTTTGTGTTTTTCATTGTTGAGGTTGTTGTTGTTGAACTTTTTGATGTTATTCATTGATGAGGTTGTTGTTGAATTTGTTGGTGATTTTCAATATTGAGGTTGTTGTTGAATTTATTGGTGGTATCAATGTTTTTTTTTAAACTTTTTTGTAGTTTTCAAAGTTGAGGTTGCCGTTGAATTGGTTGGTGTTTTTCAATGTTGAGGTTGTTGAATTTGTTGGTGTTTTTCAAAGATGAGGTTGTTGTTGAATTTGTTGATGATATTCAATATTGAGGTTTTGTTGAATTTGTTGGTGTTATCAATTTTTATTTTGTTGAACGTTTATGTATTTTTAAAAGTTGAGGTTATAGTTGAATTTGTTGGTGTTTTTCAAAGTTGAGGTTGTTGGTGAATTTGTTGGTGTTTTTGAATGTTGAGGTTGTTGTTGAACTTTATGGTGTTTTTCATTGTTGAGGTTGTTGTTGAATTTGTTGTGGTTTTTGAATGTTGAGGTTGTTGAATCTGTTGGTGTTTTTCAAAGTTGAGGTGGTTGTTGATTTTTTTGGTGTTTTTCATTGTTGAGGTTTTTGTTGAATTTGCTGGAGTTTTTCAATGTTGAGGTTGTTGTTGAATTTTTTGATGTTTTTCATTGTTGATGTTGTTGTTGAAATTGTTGCAGTTTTTCAATGTTGAGTTTGTTGTTGAATTTTTTGGTGTTTTTCATTGCTGATGTTGTTGTTGTTGAATTTTTTGATGTTATTCATTGATGAGGTTGTTGTTGAATTTGTTGATGTTTTTCATTGTTGAGGTCGTTGTTGAATTTGTTGGTAATTTTCAATATTGCGTTTGTTGTTGAATTTTTTTGGTGTTTTTCATTGTTGTGTTTATTGTTGTTGAATTTTTTGATGTTTTTCATTGTTGAGGTTTTAGTTGAATTGGTTGATGATTTTCAATATTGGGTTTGTTGTTGAATTTTTTGTTGTTTTTCATTGTAGAGGTCGTTGTTGTTGAATTATTGATGTTTTTCATTGCTGAGACTGTTGATGAATTTGTTGGTGATTTTCAATATAAAGGTTGTTGTTCAATTTTTTGGTTTTTTTCATTTCTGAGGTTGTTGTTGAAATTGTTAGAGATTTTCAAAGTTGAGGTTGTTGTTGAATTTGTTGGTGTTTTGCAATGTTGAGGTTGTTGTTGAATTTGTTGGTGATTTTCAATATTGAGGTTGTTGTTGAATTTATTGGTGTTATCAATGTTTTTTTAAAAACTTCTTTGTATTTTTCAAAGTTGAGGTTGCAGTTGAATTTGTTCGTGTTTTTGAATGTGGAGGTTGTTGAATTTGTCGGTGTTTTTCAAAGATGAGGTTGTTGTAGAATTGTTTGGTATTTTTCGTTGTTGAGTTTTTTATTGAATTTGTTGGTGTTTTTGAATGTTGAGGTTGTTGTTGAATTTGTTGGTGTTTTTCAAAGTTGAGGTTGTTTTTGAATTTTTTGGTGTTTTTCATTGTTGAGGTTTTTGTTGAATTTGTTGGTGTTTTTGATTGTTGAGGTTGTTGAATTTGTTGGTGTTTTTCAAAGTTGAGGTTGTTGTTGAATTTGTTGGTGATTTTCCACATTGAGGTTGTTGCTGAATCTGTGGTGTTTTTCAATGCTGGGGTTGTTGTTGAATTTCTTGGTACTTTTCATTGTTGAGGATTTTGTTGACTTTGTTGGTGTTTTTGAATGTTGAGGCTGTTGAAATTGTTGGTGTTTTTCAAAGATGAGGATGTTGAATTTTTTGGTGTTTTTCATAGTTGAGGTTTTTGTTGAATTTGTTGTTGTATTTGAATGTTGAGGTTGTTGTTGAATTTTTTGAGGTTTTTCATTGTTGAGGTTGATGTTGAATTTGTTGGTGATTTTCAATGATGAGGTTGTTGTTGAAAATTTTGATGTTTTTCATTGTTGAGTTCGTTGCTGTTGAATTTTTTGATGTTTTTCATTGTTGAGGTTGTTGATTAATTTGTTGATGATTTTCAATATTGAGGTTGTTGTTGAATTTATTGGTGTTATCAATGTTTTTTTTAAACCTTTTTTGTGTTTTTCAAAGTTGAGGTTGCAGTTGAATTTGCTGGTGTTTTTCAAAGTTGAGGTTCCTGTTGAATTTTTTGATGTTTTTCATTGTTGAGGTTGTTTTTGAATTTGTTGGTGATTTTCAATGTAGAGTTTGTTGTTGATTTTTTATGTGTTTTTCATTGTTGAGGTTGTTGTTGAATTTTTTGGTGTTTTTCATTGTTGAGGTTGTTGTTGAATTTGTTGGTTTTTTTCAAAGTTGAGGTTGCAGATGAATTTGTTGGCATTTTTATAAGATGAGGTTGTTGTTGAATTTTTTGATGCTTTTCAATGTTGAGGTCGTTGTTGAATTTGTTGGTAATTTTCAATATTGCATTTGTTGTTGAATTTTTAGGTGTTTTTCATTGTTGTGGTTGTTGTTGAATTTTTTGATTTTTTTCATAGTTTAGGTTGTTGTTGAAGTGGTTGATGATTTTCAATATTGAGGTTGTTGTTGAATTTATTGTTGTTATCAATGTTTTCTTATAAATTCTTTTTTAATTTTTCAAAGTTGAGGTTGCAGATGAATTTGTTGGTTTTTTTCAATGTTGAGTTTGTTGAATTTGTTAGTGTTTTTCAAAGTTGAGGTTGTTGTTGAATTTTTTGTTGTTTTTCATTGTTGAGGTTTTTGTTGAATTTGTTGGTGTTTTGCAATGTTGAGTTTGTTGTTGATTTTTTTGGTGTTTTTCATTGTTGAGGTCGTTGAATTTTTTGGTGTTTTTCATTGTTGAGGTTGTTGTTGAATTTGTTGGTTTTTTTCAAAGTTGAGGTTGCAGTTGAATTTGCTGGTGTTTTTCAAAGTTGAGGTTGCTGTTGAATTTTTTGATGTTTTTCATTGTTGAGGTTGTTGTTGAATTTGTTGGTGATTTTCAATGTAGAGTTTGTTGTTGATTTTTTAGGTGTTTTTCATTGTTGAGGTTGTTGTTGAATTTTTTGGTGTTTTTCATTGTTGAGGTTGTTGTTGAATTTGTTGGTGCTTTGCAATGTTGAGGTTGTTGTTGAATTTGTCGGTGATTTTCAATATTGAGGTTGTTGTTTAATTTATTGGTGTTATCAAAGGTTTTTTTTTTAATTTTTTGTATTTTTCAAAGTTGAGGATGCAGTTGAATTTGTTGGTGTTTTTCAATGTGGAGGTTGTTGAATTTGTCGGTGTTTTTCATAGATGAGGTTGTTGTTGAATTTTTTGGTGTTTTTCATTGTTGAGTGTTTTATTGAATTTGTTGGTGCTTTGCAATGTTGAGGTTGTTGTTGAATTTGTTCAATATTGACGTTGTTGTTGAATTTATTAGTGTTATCAATGGTTTTTTTTGAACTTTATTGTATATTTCAAAAGTTGAGGTTGCAGTTGAATTTGTTGGTGTTTTTAAATGAGGTTGTTGTTAAATTTATTGGTGTTTTTCATTGTTGAGGTTGTAGTTGAATTTGTTGGTGTTTTTCAATGCTGAGGTTGTTGAATTTGTTGGTGTTTTTGAATGTTGAGATTGTTTTTTAATTTTTTGGTGTTTTTCATTGTTCAGCTTGTTGAATTTGTTGGTGATTTTAAATACTGAGTTTGTAGTTGAATTTGTTGGTGTTTTTCAATGTTGAGGTTTTTGAATTTGCTGGTGATAATTTTGAATTTTGACTTGAATTTGATGGTGTTTTTGAACGTTGAGGTTGTTGTACAACTTTTTGATCTTATTCATTGTTGAGGTTTTTCTTGAATTTGTTGGTGATTTTCAATGTTGAGGTTGTTTTTGAATATTTTGGTGTTTTTTATTGTTGAGGTTGTTGTTGAATTTACTGGAGTTTTTCAATGTTGAGGTTGTTTTTGAATTTTTTGATGTTTTTAATTGTTGAGGTTGTTGTTGAATTTGTTCCTTATTTTCAATGTTGAGTTTGTTGTTTAATTTTTTGGTGTTTTTCATTGTTGATGTTGTTGTTGAAATTGTTGCAGTTTTTCAATGTTGAGGTTGTTGTTGAAATTTTTTTGTGTTTTTCATTGTTGAGGTTGTTGTTGTTGAACTTTTTGATGTTATTCATTGATGAGGTTGTTGTTGAATTTGTTGGTGATTTTCAATATTGAGGTTGTTGTTGAATTTATTGGTGGTATCAATGTTTTTTTTCAAACTTTTTTGTAGTTTTCAAAGTTGAGGTTGCCGTTGAATTGGTTGGTGTTTTTCAATGTTGAGGTTGTTGAATTTGTTGGTGTTTTTCAAAGATGAGGTTGTTGTTGAATTTGTTGATGATATTCAATATTGAGGTTTTGTTGAATTTGTTGGTGTTATCAATTTTTATTTTGTTGAACGTTTATGTATTTTTAAAAGTTGAGGTTATAGTTGAATTTGTTGGTGTTTTTCAAAGTTGAGGTTGTTGGTGAATTTGTTGGTGTTTTTGAATGTTGAGGTTGTTGTTGAACTTTATGGTGTTTTTCATTGTTGAGGTTGTTGTTGAATTTGTTGTGGTTTTTGAATGTTGAGGTTGTTGAATCTGTTGGTGTTTTTCAAAGTTGAGGTGGTTGTTGATTTTTTTGGTGTTTTTCATTGTTGAGGTTTTTGTTGAATTTGCTGGAGTTTTTCAATGTTGAGGTTGTTGTTGAATTTTTTGATGTTTTTCATTGTTGAGGTTCTGGTTGAATTTGTTCGTAATTTTCAATGTTGAGTTTGTTGTTGAATTTTTTGGTGTTTTTCATTGTTGATGTTGTTGTTGTTGAATTTTTTGATGTTATTCATTGATGAGGTTGTTGTTGAATTTGTTGATGTTTTTCATTGTTGAGGTCGTTGTTGAATTTGTTGGTAATTTTCAATATTGCGTTTGTTGTTGAATTTTTTGGTGTTTTTCATTGTTGTGTTTATTGTTGTTGAATTTTTTGATGTTTTTCATTGTTGAGGTTTTGTTGAATTGGTTGATGATTTTCAATATTGGGTTTGTTGTTGAATTTTTTGTTGTTTTTCATTGTAGAGGTCGTTGTTGTTGAATTATTGATGTTTTTCATTGCTGAGACTGTTGATGAATTTGTTGGTGATTTTCAATATAAAGGTTGTTGTTCAATTTTTTGGTTTTTTTCATTTCTGAGGTTGTTGTTGAAATTGTTAGAGATTTTCAAAGTTGAGGTTGTTGTTGAATTTGTTGGTGTTTTGCAATGTTGAGGTTGTTGTTGAATTTGTTGGTGATTTTCAATATTGAGGTTGTTGTTGAATTTATTGGTGTTATCAATGTTTTTTTAAAAACTTCTTTGTATTTTTCAAAGTTGAGGTTGCAGTTGAATTTGTTCGTGTTTTTGAATGTGGAGGTTGTTGAATTTGTCGGTGTTTTTCAAAGATGAGGTTGTTGTAGAATTGTTTGGTATTTTTCGTTGTTGAGTTTTTTATTGAATTTGTTGGTGTTTTTGAATGTTGAGGTTGTTGTTGAATTTGTTGGTGTTTTTCATTGTTGAGGTTGTTGTTGAATTTGTTGGTTTTTTTATCAAAGTTGAGGTTGTTGTTGAATTTTTTGGTGTTTTTCATTGTTGAGGTTTTTGTTGAATTTGTTGGTGTTTTTGATTGTTGAGGTTGTTGAATTTGTTGGTGTTTTTCAAAGTTGAGGTTGTTGTTGAATTTGTTGGTGTTTTTCAATGCTGGGGTTGTTGTTGAATTTCTTGGTACTTTTCATTGTTGAGGGTTTTGTTGACTTTGTTGGTGTTTTTGAATGATGAGGCTATTGAAATTGTTGGTGTTTTTCAAAGATGAGGATGTAGAATTTTTTGGTGTTTTTCATTGTTGTGGTTGTTGTTGTTGAATTTTTTGACGTTTTTCATTTTTGAGGTTGTTGTTGAATTGGTTGAGGATTTTCAATAATAAGGTTGATGTTGCAGATGAATTTCTTGTTGTTTTTCAATGTTGAGTTTGTTGAATTTGTTAGTGTTTTTCAAAGTTGAGGTTGTTGTTGAATTTTTTGTTGTTTTTCATTGTTGAGGTTTTTGTTGAATTTGTTGTTGTATTTGAATGTTGAGGTTGTTGTTGAATTTTTTGAGGTTTTTCATTGTTGAGGTTGATGTTGAATTTGTTGGTGATTTTCAATGATGAGGTGGTTGTTGAATTTTTTGGAGTTTTTCATTGTTGAGGTCGTTGCTGTTGAATTTTTTGATGTTTTTCACAGTTGAGGTTGTTGATTAATTTGTTGATGATTTTCAATATTGAGGTTGTTGTTGAATTTATTGGTGTTATCAATGTTTTTTTTTAAACTTTTTTGTGTTTTTCAAAGTTGAGGTTGCAGTTGAATTTGCTGGTGTTTTTCAAAGTTGAGGTTCCTGTTGAATTTTTTGGTGTTTTTCATTGTTGAGGTTGTTGTTGAATTTGTTGGTTTTTTTCAAAGTTGAGGTTGCAGTTGAAATTGTTGGCGTTTTTCAAAGATGAGGTTGTTGTTGAATTTTTTGATGCTTTTCAATGTTGAGATCGTTGTTGAATTTGTTGGTAATTTTCAATATTGCATTTGTTGTTGAATTTTTTGGTGTTTTTCATTGTTGTGGTTGTTGTTGTTCAATTTTTTGATGTTTTTCATATGTGAGGTTGTTGTTGAAGTGGTTGATGATTTTCAATATTGTGGTTGTTGTTGAATTTATTGGTGTTATCAATGTTTTTTTAAAAACTTTTTTTTATTTTTCAAAGTTGAGGTTGCAGTTGAATTTGTTGTTTATTTTCAATGTTGAGGTTGTTGAATTTGTTAGTGATTTTCAAAGTTGAGGTTGTTGTTGAACTTTTTGTTGTTTTTCATTGTTGAGGTTTTTGTTGAATTTGTTGGTGTTTTGCAATGTTGAGTTTGTTGTTGATTTTTTTGGTGTTTTTCATTGTTAAGGTTGTTGAATTTTTTGGTGTTTTTCATTGTTGAGGTTGTTGTTGAATTTGTTGGTTTCTTTCAAAGTTGAGGTTGCAGTTGAATTTGTTGGCGTTTTTCAACGATGAGGTTGTTGTTGAATTTTTTGATGTTTTTCATTGTTGAGGTCGTAGTTGAATTTGTTGGTACTTTTCAATATTGCGTTTGTTGTTGAATTTTTTGGTGTTTTTCATTGTTGTGGTTGTTGTTGTTGTATTTTTTGACGTTTTTCATTTTTGAGGTTGTTGTTGAATTGGTTGAGGATTTTCAATAATAAGGTTGTTGTTGAATTTATTGGTGTTATCAATGTTTTTTTTAAAACTTTTCTTTATTTTTCAAAATTGATGTTGCAGATGTGTGTTGGTGTTTTTCAATGTTGAGTTTGTTGAATTTGTTAGTGTTTTTCAAAGTTGAGGTTGTTGTTGAATTTTTTGTTGTTTTTCATTGTTGAGGTTTTTGTTGAATTTGTTGGTGTTTTGCAATGTTGAGGTTGTTGTTGAATATGCTGGTGACTTTCAATATTGAGGTTGTTGTTGAATTCATTGCTGTTATCCATGGTTTTTATTGAACTTTTTTGTATTTTTCAAAGTTGAGGTTGCAGTTGAATTTGTTGGTGTTTTTCAATGTTGAGGTTGTTGAATTTGTTGGTGTTTTTCAAAGTTGAGGTTGTTGTTGAATTTTTTAGTATTTTTCAATGAAGAGGTTTTTATTGAATTTGTTCGTGTTTTTGAATGTTGAGGTTGTTTTTCAATTTTTTGGTGTTTTTCATTGTTGTGGTTGTTGTTGAATGTGTTGGTGTTTTTCAAAGTTGAGGTTGTTGTTGGATTTTTTTGGTGTTTTTCATCGTTGAGGTTTTTGTTGAATTTGTTGGTGTTTTTGAATGTTGAGGTTGCTGAATTTGTGGGTGTTTTTCAAAGTTGAGGATGTAGTTGAATTCTTTGTTATTTTTCATTGTTCAGGATCTTGTTGAATATGCTACTCTTTTTCAATTTTGAGGTTGTTGATGAATTTGTTGGTGATTTTCAATATTGAGGTTTTGTAGAATTTGTTGGTGTTATCAATTTTTATTTTGTTGAACTTTTTTGTATTTTTAAAAGTTGTGGTTGTAGTTGAATTTTTTTGGTGTTTTTCAATGTTGAGGTTGTTGAATTTGTTGGTGTTTTTCACAGTTGAGGTTGAATTTGTTGGTGTTTTTGAATTTTGAGGTTGTTGTTGAATTTGTTGGTGATTTTCCACATTGAGGTTGTTGCTGAATCTGTTGGTGTTTTTCAATGCTGGGGTTGTTGCTGAATTTTTTGGTATTTTTCATTGTTGAGGGTTTTGTTGACTTGGCTGGTGTTTTTGAATGTTGAGGTTGTTGAAATTATTGGTGTTTTTCAAAGTTGAGGATGTTGAATTTTTTGGTGTTTTTCATAGTTGAGGTTTTTGTTGAATTTGTTGTTGTATTTGAATGTTGAGGTCGTTGTTGAATTTTTTGAGGTTTTTCATTGTTGAGGTTGTTGTTGAATTTGTTGGTGATTTTCAATGTTGAGTTTGTTGTTGAATTTTTTAGTGTTTTTCATTTTGGAGGTTGTTGTTGAAATTGTTGGAGATTTTCAATGATGAGGTTTATGTTGAATTTTTCGGTGTTTTTCATTGTTGATGTCGTTGCTGTTGAATTTTTTGATGTTTTGCACTGTTGAGGTTGTTGATTAATTTGTTGGTGATTTTCAATATTGAGGTTGTTGTTGAATTTATTGGTGTTATCAATGTTTTTTTTTAAACTTTTTTGTGTTTTTCAAAGTTGAGGTTGCAGTTGAATTCGCTGATGTTTTTCAAAGTTGAGGTTGTTGTTGAATGTTTTGATGTTTTTCATTGTTGAGGCTGTTTTTGAATTTGTTGGTGATTTTCAATGTAGAGTTTATTGTTGATTTTTTAGGTGTTTTTCATTGTTGAGGTTGTTGTTGAATTTTTTGGTGTTTTTCATTGTTGAGGTTGTTGTTGAATTTGTTGGTTTTTTTCAAAGTTGAGGTTGCAATTGAATTTGTTGGCGTTTTTCAAAGATGAGGTTGTTGTTGAATTTTTTGATGCTTTTCATTGTTGAGGTCGTTGTTGAATTTGTTGGTAATTTTCAATATTGCGTTTGTTGTTGAATTTTTTGGTGTTTTTCATTGTTGTGGTTGTTGTTGTTGAAATTTTTGATGTTTTTCATTGTTGAGGTTGTTGTTGAATTAGTTGATGATTTTCAATATTGAGGTTGTTGTTGAATTTATTGGTGTTACCAATGTTTTTTTAAAAACTTTTTTTTATTTTTCAAAGTTGAGGTTGCAGATGAATTTGTTGTTTATTTTCAATGTTGAGGTTGTTGAATTTGTTAGTGATTTTCAAAGTTGAGGTTGTTGTTGAACTTTTTGTTGTTTTTCATTGTTGAGGTTTTTGTTGAATTTGTTGGTGTTTTGCAATGTTGAGTTTGTTGTTGATTTTTTTGGTGTTTTTCATTGTTAAGGTTGTTGAATTTTTTGGTGTTTTTCATTGTTGAGGTTGTTGTTGAATTTGTTGGTTTCTTTCAAAGTTGAGGTTGCAGTTGAATTTGTTGGCGTTTTTCAACGATGAGGTTGTTGTTGAATTTTTTGATGTTTTTCATTGTTGAGGTCGTAGTTGAATTTGTTGGTACTTTTCAATATTGCGTTTGTTGTTGAATTTTTTGGTGTTTTTCATTGTTGTGGTTGTTGTTGTTGTATTTTTTGACGTTTTTCATTTTTGAGGTTGTTGTTGAATTGGTTGAGGATTTTCAATAATAAGGTTGTTGTTGAATTTATTGGTGTTATCAATGTTTTTTTTAAAACTTTTCTTTATTTTTCAAAATTGATGTTGCAGATGTGTGTTGGTGTTTTTCAATGTTGAGTTTGTTGAATTTGTTAGTGTTTTTCAAAGTTGAGGTTGTTGTTGAATTTTTTGTTGTTTTTCATTGTTGAGGTTTTTGTTGAATTTGTTGGTGTTTTGCAATGTTGAGGTTGTTGTTGAATATGCTGGTGACTTTCAATATTGAGGTTGTTGTTGAATTCATTGCTGTTATCCATGGTTTTTATTGAACTTTTTTGTATTTTTCAAAGTTGAGGTTGCAGTTGAATTTGTTGGTGTTTTTCAATGTTGAGGTTGTTGAATTTGTTGGTGTTTTTCAAAGTTGAGGTTGTTGTTGAATTTTTTAGTATTTTTCAATGAAGAGGTTTTTATTGAATTTGTTCGTGTTTTTGAATGTTGAGGTTGTTTTTCAATTTTTTGGTGTTTTTCATTGTTGTGTTTGTTGTTGAATGTGTTGGTGTTTTTCAAAGTTGAGGTTGTTGTTGGATTTTTTTGGTGTTTTTCATCGTTGAGGTTTTTGTTGAATTTGTTGGTGTTTTTGAATGTTGAGGTTGCTGAATTTGTGGGTGTTTTTCAAAGTTGAGGATGTAGTTGAATTCTTTGTTATTTTTCATTGTTCAGGATCTTGTTGAATATGCTACTCTTTTTCAATTTTGAGGTTGTTGATGAATTTGTTGGTGATTTTCAATATTGAGGTTTTGTAGAATTTGTTGGTGTTATCAATTTTTATTTTGTTGAACTTTTTTGTATTTTTAAAAGTTGTGGTTGTAGTTGAATTTTTTTGGTGTTTTTCAATGTTGAGGTTGTTGAATTTGTTGGTGTTTTTCACAGTTGAGGTTGAGGTTGAATTTGTTGGTGTTTTTGAATTTTGAGGTTGTTGTTGAATTTGTTGGTGATTTTCCACATTGAGGTTGTTGCTGAATCTGTTGGTGTTTTTCAATGCCGGGGTTGTTGCTGAATTTTTTGGTATTTTTCATTGTTGAGGGTTTTGTTGACTTGGCTGTTGTTTTTGAATGTTGAGGTTGTTGAAATTATTGGTGTTTTTCAAAGTTGAGGATGTTGAATTTTTTGGTGTTTTTCATAGTTGAGGTTTTTGTTGAATTTGTTGTTGTATTTGAATGTTGAGGTCGTTGTTGAATTTTTTGAGGTTTTTCATTGTTGAGGTTGTTGTTGAATTTGTTGGTGATTTTCAATGTTGAGTTTGTTGTTGAATTTTTTAGTGTTTTTCATTTTGGAGGTTGTTGTTGAAATTGTTGGAGATTTTCAATGATGAGGTTTATGTTGAATTTTTCGGTGTTTTTCATTGTTGATGTCGTTGCTGTTGAATTTTTTGATGTTTTGCACTGTTGAGGTTGTTGATTAATTTGTTGGTGATTTTCAATATTGAGGTTGTTGTTGAATTTATTGGTGTTATCAATGTTTTTTTTTTAAACTTTTTTGTGTTTTTCAAAGTTGAGGTTGCAGTTGAATTCGCTGATGTTTTTCAAAGTTGAGGTTGTTGTTGAATGTTTTGATGTTTTTCATTGTTGAGGCTGTTTTTGAATTTGTTGGTGATTTTCAATGTAGAGTTTATTGTTGATTTTTTAGGTGTTTTTCATTGTTGAGGTTGTTGTTGAATTTTTTGGTGTTTTTCATTGTTGAGGTTGTTGTTGAATTTGTTGGTTTTTTTCAAAGTTGAGGTTGCAATTGAATTTGTTGGCGTTTTTCAAAGATGAGGTTGTTGTTGAATTTTTTGATGCTTTTCATTGTTGAGGTCGTTGTTGAATTTGTTGGTAATTTTCAATATTGCGTTTGTTGTTGAATTTTTTGGTGTTTTTCATTGTTGTGGTTGTTGTTGTTGAAATTTTTGATGTTTTTCATTGTTGAGGTTGTTGTTGAATTAGTTGATGATTTTCAATATTGAGGTTGTTGTTGAATTTATTGGTGTTATCAATGTTTTTTTAAAAACTTTTTTTTATTTTTCAAAGTTGAGGTTGCAGATGAATTTGTTGTTTATTTTCAATGTTGAGGTTGTTGAATTTGTTAGTGATTTTCAAAGTTGAGGTTGTTGTTGAACTTTTTGTTGTTTTTCATTGTTGAGGTTTTTGTTGAATTTGTTGGTGTTTTGCAATGTTGAGTTTGTTGTTGATTTTTTTGGTGTTTTTCATTGTTAAGGTTGTTGAATTTTTTGGTGTTTTTCATTGTTGAGGTTGTTGTTGAATTTGTTGGTTTCTTTCAAAGTTGAGGTTGCAGTTGAATTTGTTGGCGTTTTTCAACGATGAGGTTGTTGTTGAATTTTTTGATGTTTTTCATTGTTGAGGTCGTAGTTGAATTTGTTGGTACTTTTCAATATTGCGTTTGTTGTTGAATTTTTTGGTGTTTTTCATTGTTGTGGTTGTTGTTGTTGTATTTTTTGACGTTTTTCATTTTTGAGGTTGTTGTTGAATTGGTTGAGGATTTTCAATAATAAGGTTGTTGTTGAATTTATTGGTGTTATCAATGTTTTTTTTAAAACTTTTCTTTATTTTTCAAAATTGATGTTGCAGATGTGTGTTGGTGTTTTTCAATGTTGAGTTTGTTGAATTTGTTAGTGTTTTTCAAAGTTGAGGTTGTTGTTGAATTTTTTGTTGTTTTTCATTGTTGAGGTTTTTGTTGAATTTGTTGGTGTTTTGCAATGTTGAGGTTGTTGTTGAATATGCTGGTGACTTTCAATATTGAGGTTGTTGTTGAATTCATTGCTGTTATCCATGGTTTTTATTGAACTTTTTTGTATTTTTCAAAGTTGAGGTTGCAGTTGAATTTGTTGGTGTTTTTCAATGTTGAGGTTGTTGAATTTGTTGGTGTTTTTCAAAGTTGAGGTTGTTGTTGAATTTTTTAGTATTTTTCAATGAAGAGGTTTTTATTGAATTTGTTCGTGTTTTTGAATGTTGAGGTTGTTTTTCAATTTTTTGGTGTTTTTCATTGTTGTGTTTGTTGTTGAATGTGTTGGTGTTTTTCAAAGTTGAGGTTGTTGTTGGATTTTTTTGGTGTTTTTCATCGTTGAGGTTTTTGTTGAATTTGTTGGTGTTTTTGAATGTTGAGGTTGCTGAATTTGTGGGTGTTTTTCAAAGTTGAGGATGTAGTTGAATTCTTTGTTATTTTTCATTGTTCAGGATCTTGTTGAATATGCTACTCTTTTTCAATTTTGAGGTTGTTGATGAATTTGTTGGTGATTTTCAATATTGAGGTTTTGTAGAATTTGTTGGTGTTATCAATTTTTATTTTGTTGAACTTTTTTGTATTTTTAAAAGTTGTGGTTGTAGTTGAATTTTTTTGGTGTTTTTCAATGTTGAGGTTGTTGAATTTGTTGGTGTTTTTCACAGTTGAGGTTGAGGTTGAATTTGTTGGTGTTTTTGAATTTTGAGGTTGTTGTTGAATTTGTTGGTGATTTTCCACATTGAGGTTGTTGCTGAATCTGTTGGTGTTTTTCAATGCCGGGGTTGTTGCTGAATTTTTTGGTATTTTTCATTGTTGAGGGTTTTGTTGACTTGGCTGGTGTTTTTGAATGTTGAGGTTGTTGAAATTATTGGTGTTTTTCAAAGTTGAGGATGTTGAATTTTTTGGTGTTTTTCATAGTTGAGGTTTTTGTTGAATTTGTTGTTGTATTTGAATGTTGAGGTCGTTGTTGAATTTTTTGAGGTTTTTCATTGTTGAGGTTGTTGTTGAATTTGTTGGTGATTTTCAATGTTGAGTTTGTTGTTGAATTTTTTAGTGTTTTTCATTTTGGAGGTTGTTGTTGAAATTGTTGGAGATTTTCAATGATGAGGTTTATGTTGAATTTTTCGGTGTTTTTCATTGTTGATGTCGTTGCTGTTGAATTTTTTGATGTTTTGCACTGTTGAGGTTGTTGATTAATTTGTTGGTGATTTTCAATATTGAGGTTGTTGTTGAATTTATTGGTGTTATCAATGTTTTTTTTTAAACTTTTTTGTGTTTTTCAAAGTTGAGGTTGCAGTTGAATTCGCTGATGTTTTTCAAAGTTGAGGTTGTTGTTGAATGTTTTGATGTTTTTCATTGTTGAGGCTGTTTTTGAATTTGTTGGTGATTTTCAATGTAGAGTTTATTGTTGATTTTTTAGGTGTTTTTCATTGTTGAGGTTGTTGTTGAATTTTTTGGTGTTTTTCATTGTTGAGGTTGTTGTTGAATTTGTTGGTTTTTTTCAAAGTTGAGGTTGCAATTGAATTTGTTGGCGTTTTTCAAAGATGAGGTTGTTGTTGAATTTTTTGATGCTTTTCATTGTTGAGGTCGTTGTTGAATTTGTTGGTAATTTTCAATATTGCGTTTGTTGTTGAATTTTTTGGTGTTTTTCATTGTTGTGGTTGTTGTTGTTGAAATTTTTGATGTTTTTCATTGTTGAGGTTGTTGTTGAATTAGTTGATGATTTTCAATATTGAGGTTGTTGTTGAATTTATTGGTGTTATCAATGTTTTTTTAAAAACTTTTTTTTATTTTTCAAAGTTGAGGTTGCAGATGAATTTGTTGTTGTTTTTCAATGTTGAGCTTGTTGAATTTGTTAGTATTTTTCAAAGTTGAGGAAGTTGTTGAATTCTTTGTTATTTTTCATTGTTCAGGTTGCTTTTGAATATGCTACTCTTTTTCAATATTGAGGTTGTTGAATTTTTTGGTGTTTTTCAAAGTTGAGGTTGTTGTTGAATTTGTTGGTGATATTCAATATTGAGGTTTTGTTGAATTTGTTG
Organism: Cetorhinus maximus; assembly: GCF_964194155.1. Classification (NCBI taxonomy): domain Eukaryota; kingdom Metazoa; phylum Chordata; class Chondrichthyes; order Lamniformes; family Cetorhinidae; genus Cetorhinus; species Cetorhinus maximus. Next base: position 19,248,832 of record NC_135917.1, on the reverse strand, counting down.
GGGTCATCAATTTTTATTTTGTTGAACGTTTTTGTATTTTTGAAAGTAGAGGTTGTAGTTGAATTTGTTGCTCTTTTTCAATGTTGAGGTTGTTGAATTTGTTGGTGTTTTTCAAAGTTGTGGTTCTTGTTGAATTTGTTGGTGATTTTCAATGTTGGGTTTGTTGTTGAATTTTTTAGTGTTTTTCATTTTGCATGTTGTTGTTGAAATTGTTGGAGATTTTCAATGATGAGGTTGTTGTTGAATTTTGTGGTGTTTTTCATTGTTGAGGTCGTTGCTGTTGAATTTTTTGATGTTTTTCATTGTTGAGGTTGTTGATTAATTTGTTGGTGATCTTCAATATTGAGGTTGTTGTTGAATTTATTGGTGTTATCAATGTTTTTTTTTAAACTTTTTTGTGTTTTTCAAAGTTGAGGTTGCAGATGAATTTGTTGGTTTTTTTCAATGTTGAGGTTGTTGAATTTGTCAGTGTTTTTCAAAGTTGAGGTTGTTGTTGAATTTTTTGTTGTTTTTCATTGTTGCGGTTTTTGTTGATTTTGTTGATGTTTTGCAATGTTGAGGTTGTTGTTGAATATGTTGGTGACTTTCAATATTGAGGTTGTTGTTGAATTTATTGGTGTTATCAATGGTTTTTATTGAATTTTTTTGTATTTTTCAAAGTTGAGGTTGCAGTTGAATTTGTTGGTGTTTTTCAATGTTGAAGTTGTTGAATTTGTTGGTGTTTTTCAAAGTTGAGGTTGTTGTTGAATTTTTTGGTATTTTTCATTGAGGAAGTTTTTATTGAATTTGTTCGGGTCTTTTGAATTTGTTGGTGATATTTAATATTGAGGTTTTGTTGAATTTGTTGGTGTTATCAATTTTTATTTTGTTTAACGTTTTTGTATTTTTAAAAGTTGATGTTGTAGTTGAATTTATTGGTGTTTTTCAATGTTGAGGTTGTTGAATTTGTTGGTGTTTTTCAAAGTTGAGGTTGTTGTTGAATTTGTTGGTGTTTTTGAATGTTGAGGTTGTTGTTGAATTTGTTGGTGATTTTCAACATTGAGGTTGTTGCTGAATCTATTGGTGTTTTTCAATGCTGGGCATGTTTTTGATTTTTTTGATGTTTTCATTGTTGAGGTTGTTGATTAATTTGTTGATGATTTTCAATATTGAGGTTGTTGTTGAATTTATTGGTGTTATCAATGTTTTTTCATAAACTTTTTTGTGTCTTTCAAAGGTGAGGTTGCAGTTGAATTTGCTGGTGTTTTTCAAAGTTGAGGTTGTTGTTGAATTTTTTGGTGTTTTTCATTGTTGAGGTATTTGTTGAATTTCTGGTGTTTTTGAATATTGAGGTTGATGTTAAATTTTTTGATGTTTTTCATTGTTGCGGTTTTTGTTGAATTGTTTGTGATTTTCAATGTTGAGTTTGTTGTTGAATTTTTTAGTGTTTTTCATTTTGGAGGTTGTTGTTGAAATTGTTGGAGTTTTTGAATGATGAGGTTGTTGTTGAATATTTTGATGTTTTTCATTGTTGAGGTTGTTGTTGTTGTATTTTTTGACGTTTTTCATTTTTGAGGTTGTTGTTGAATTGGTTGAGGATTTTCAATAATAAGGTTGTTGTTGAATTTATTGGTGTTATCAATGTTTTTTTTAAAACTTTTCTTTATTTTTCAAAATTGATGTTGCAGATGTGTGTTGGTGTTTTTCAATGTTGAGTTTGTTGAATTTGTTAGTGTTTTTCAAAGTTGAGGTTGTTGTTGAATTTTTTGTTGTTTTTCATTGTTGAGGTTTTTGTTGAATTTGTTGGTGTTTTGCAATGTTGAGGTTGTTGTTGAATATGCTGGTGACTTTCAATATTGAGGTTGTTGTTGAATTCATTGCTGTTATCCATGGTTTTTATTGAACTTTTTTGTATTTTTCAAAGTTGAGGTTGCAGTTGAATTTGTTGGTGTTTTTCAATGTTGAGGTTGTTGAATTTGTTGGTGTTTTTCAAAGTTGAGGTTGTTGTTGAATTTTTTAGTATTTTTCAATGAAGAGGTTTTTATTGAATTTGTTCGTGTTTTTGAATGTTGAGGTTGTTTTTCAATTTTTTGGTGTTTTTCATTGTTGTGTTTGTTGTTGAATGTGTTGGTGTTTTTCAAAGTTGAGGTTGTTGTTGGATTTTTTTGGTGTTTTTCATCGTTGAGGTTTTTGTTGAATTTGTTGGTGTTTTTGAATGTTGAGGTTGCTGAATTTGTGGGTGTTTTTCAAAGTTGAGGATGTAGTTGAATTCTTTGTTATTTTTCATTGTTCAGGATCTTGTTGAATATGCTACTCTTTTTCAATTTTGAGGTTGTTGATGAATTTGTTGGTGATTTTCAATATTGAGGATTTGTAGAATTTGTTGGTGTTATCAATTTTTATTTTGTTGAACTTTTTTGTATTTTTAAAAGTTGTGGTTGTAGTTGAATTTTTTTGGTGTTTTTCAATGTTGAGGTTGTTGAATTTGTTGGTGTTTTTCACAGTTGAGGTTGAGGTTGAATTTGTTGGTGTTTTTGAATTTTGAGGTTGTTGTTGAATTTGTTGGTGATTTTCCACATTGAGGTTGTTGCTGAATCTGTTGGTGTTTTTCAATGCCGGGGTTGTTGCTGAATTTTTTGGTATTTTTCATTGTTGAGGGTTTTGTTGACTTGGCTGGTGTTTTTGAATGTTGAGGTTGTTGAAATTATTGGTGTTTTTCAAAGTTGAGGATGTTGAATTTTTTGGTGTTTTTCATAGTTGAGGTTTTTGTTGAATTTGTTGTTGTATTTGAATGTTGAGGTCGTTGTTGAATTTTTTGAGGTTTTTCATTGTTGAGGTTGTTGTTGAATTTGTTGGTGATTTTCAATGTTGAGTTTGTTGTTGAATTTTTTAGTGTTTTTCATTTTGGAGGTTGTCGTTGAAATTGTTGGAGATTTTCAATGATGAGGTTTATGTTGAATTTTTCGGTGTTTTTCATTGTTGATGTCGTTGCTGTTGAATTTTTTGATGTTTTGCACTGTTGAGGTTGTTGATTAATTTGTTGGTGATTTTCAATATTGAGGTTGTTGTTGAATTTATTGGTGTTATCAATGTTTTTTTTTAAACTTTTTTGTGTTTTTCAAAGTTGAGGTTGCAGTTGAATTCGCTGATGTTTTTCAAAGTTGAGGTTGTTGTTGAATGTTTTGATGTTTTTCATTGTTGAGGCTGTTTTTGAATTTGTTGGTGATTTTCAATGTAGAGTTTATTGTTGATTTTTTAGGTGTTTTTCATTGTTGAGGTTGTTGTTGAATTTTTTGGTGTTTTTCATTGTTGAGGTTGTTGTTGAATTTGTTGGTTTTTTTCAAAGTTGAGGTTGCAATTGAATTTGTTGGCGTTTTTCAAAGATGAGGTTGTTGTTGAATTTTTTGATGCTTTTCATTGTTGAGGTCGTTGTTGAATTTGTTGGTAATTTTCAATATTGCGTTTGTTGTTGAATTTTTTGGTGTTTTTCATTGTTGTGGTTGTTGTTGTTGAAATTTTTGATGTTTTTCATTGTTGAGGTTGTTGTTGAATTAGTTGATGATTTTCAATATTGAGGTTGTTGTTGAATTTATTGGTGTTATCAATGTTTTTTTAAAAACTTTTTTTTATTTTTCAAAGTTGAGGTTGCAGATGAATTTGTTGTTGTTTTTCAATGTTGAGCTTGTTGAATTTGTTAGTATTTTTCAAAGTTGAGGAAGTTGTTGAATTCTTTGTTATTTTTCATTGTTCAGGTTGCTTTTGAATATGCTACTCTTTTTCAATATTGAGGTTGTTGAATTTTTTGGTGTTTTTCAAAGTTGAGGTTGTTGTTGAATTTGTTGGTGATATTCAATATTGAGGTTTTGTTGAATTTGTTGGGGTCATCAATTTTTATTTTGTTGAACGTTTTTGTATTTTTGAAAGTAGAGGTTGTAGTTGAATTTGTTGCTCTTTTTCAATGTTGAGGTTGTTGAATTTGTTGGTGTTTTTCAAAGTTGTGGTTCTTGTTGAATTTGTTGGTGATTTTCAATGTTGGGTTTGTTGTTGAATTTTTTAGTGTTTTTCATTTTGCATGTTGTTGTTGAAATTGTTGGAGATTTTCAATGATGAGGTTGTTGTTGAATTTTGTGGTGTTTTTCATTGTTGAGGTCGTTGCTGTTGAATTTTTTGATGTTTTTCATTGTTGAGGTTGTTGATTAATTTGTTGGTGATCTTCAATATTGAGGTTGTTGTTGAATTTATTGGTGTTATCAATGTTTTTTTTTAAACTTTTTTGTGTTTTTCAAAGTTGAGGTTGCAGATGAATTTGTTGGTTTTTTTCAATGTTGAGGTTGTTGAATTTGTCAGTGTTTTTCAAAGTTGAGGTTGTTGTTGAATTTTTTGTTGTTTTTCATTGTTGCGGTTTTTGTTGATTTTGTTGATGTTTTGCAATGTTGAGGTTGTTGTTGAATATGTTGGTGACTTTCAATATTGAGGTTGTTGTTGAATTTATTGGTGTTATCAATGGTTTTTATTGAATTTTTTTGTATTTTTCAAAGTTGAGGTTGCAGTTGAATTTGTTGGTGTTTTTCAATGTTGAAGTTGTTGAATTTGTTGGTGTTTTTCAAAGTTGAGGTTGTTGTTGAATTTTTTGGTATTTTTCATTGAGGAAGTTTTTATTGAATTTGTTCGGGTCTTTTGAATTTGTTGGTGATATTTAATATTGAGGTTTTGTTGAATTTGTTGGTGTTATCAATTTTTATTTTGTTTAACGTTTTTGTATTTTTAAAAGTTGATGTTGTAGTTGAATTTATTGGTGTTTTTCAATGTTGAGGTTGTTGAATTTGTTGGTGTTTTTCAAAGTTGAGGTTGTTGTTGAATTTGTTGGTGTTTTTGAATGTTGAGGTTGTTGTTGAATTTGTTGGTGATTTTCAACATTGAGGTTGTTGCTGAATCTATTGGTGTTTTTCAATGCTGGGCATGTTTTTGATTTTTTTGATGTTTTCATTGTTGAGGTTGTTGATTAATTTGTTGATGATTTTCAATATTGAGGTTGTTGTTGAATTTATTGGTGTTATCAATGTTTTTTCATAAACTTTTTTGTGTCTTTCAAAGGTGAGGTTGCAGTTGAATTTGCTGGTGTTTTTCAAAGTTGAGGTTGTTGTTGAATTTTTTGGTGTTTTTCATTGTTGAGGTATTTGTTGAATTTCTGGTGTTTTTGAATATTGAGGTTGATGTTAAATTTTTTGATGTTTTTCATTGTTGCGGTTTTTGTTGAATTGTTTGTGATTTTCAATGTTGAGTTTGTTGTTGAATTTTTTAGTGTTTTTCATTTTGGAGGTTGTTGTTGAAATTGTTGGAGTTTTTGAATGATGAGGTTGTTGTTGAATATTTTGATGTTTTTCATTGTTGAGGTCGTTTGCTGTTGAATTTTTTTGATGTTTTTCATTGTTGAAGTTGTTGATTAATTTGTTGGTGATTTTCAATATTGAGGTTGTTGTTGAATTTATTGGTGTTATCAATGTTTTTTTAAAAACTTTTTTGTGTTTTTCAAAGTTGAGGTTGCAGTTGAATTTGCTGGTGTTTTTCAAAGTTGAGGTTGTTGTTGAATTTTTTGGTGTTTTTCATTGTTGATGTATTTGTTGAATTTGTTGGTGAATTTCAATGTTAAGTTTGTTGTTGATTTTTTTGATGTTTTTCATTGTTGAGGATGTTGTTGAATTTTTGGTGTTTTTCATTGTTGAGGTTGTTGTTGAATTTGTTGGTGATTTTCAATGTTGTTGTTGTTGAATTTATTCGTAATTTTCAATATTGAGTTTGTTTTTGAATTTGTCGATGTTATCATTGGTTTTTTTTGAACTTTTTGTATTTTTCAAAGCTGAGGTTGCAGTTGAATTTGTTGTTGTTTTTCAATGTTGATGATGTTGAATTTGTTGGTGTTTTTCAAAGTTGAGGTTGTTGATGAATTTTTTGGCGTTTTTCATTGCTTGGTTTTTGTGGAATTTGTTGGTGTTTTTGTATGCTGAGGTTGCTGTTGAATTTCTTGATGTTTTTAATTGTTGAGGTTGTTGTTGAATTTGTTGGTGATATTCACTATTGAGGTTGTTGTTGAATTGGTTGGTGTTATCAAAGTTTTCTTTGAACTTTTTTGTATTTTTCAAAGTTGAGGTTGTAGTTGAATTTGTTGGTGTTTTTGAATATTAAGGTTGTTGTTGAAGTTTTTGGTGATTTTCAATGTGGAGGTTGTTCAGTTTGTTCTTGCTTTTCAAAGTTGAGGTTGTTGTTGAATTTTTTGGTGTTATTTCTATGTTGACTTTGTTGTTGAATTTGTTGATGATTTTCAGTGATGAGTTTGTTGAATGTGTTAGTAATTTTTAATATTGAGTTTGTGGTGCAATTTGTTGGTGTTAGCAATGGTTTTTTTCAACTTTTTTGCATTTTTCAAAGTTGAGGTTTAGTTGAATTTGTTGGTGTTTTTAAATGTTGATGTTGTTGTTGAATTTGTTGGTGATTTTCAAAGTGGAGGTTGTTGAATTTGTTGGTGTTTTTCAAAGTTGAGATTGTAGTTGAATTTGTTGGTGATTTTCAATGTTGAGTTTGTTGTTGAATTTTTTAGTGTTTTTCATTTTGGAGGTTGTTGTTGAAATTGTTGGAGATTTTCAATGATGAGGTTGTGTTGAATTTTTTGGTGTATTTCATGGTTGAGATCGTTGCTGTTGAATTTTTTGAAGTTTTTCATTGTTGAGGTTGTTGAGTAATTTGTTGGTGATTTTCAATATTGAGGTTCATGTTGAATTTATTGGTGTTATCAATGTTTTTTTAAAAACTTTTTTGTGTTTTTCATAGTTGAGGTTGCAGTTGAATGTGCTGGTGTTTTTCAAAGTTGAGGTTGTTGTTCAATTTTTTGGACTTTTTCATTCTTGAGGTATTTGTTAAATTTCTGGTGTTTTTGAATGTGAAGGTTGTTGTTGAGTTTTTTGATGTTTTTCATTGTTGAGGTTGTTGTTGAATTTGTTGTTGACTTTCAATGTTGAGTTTGTTGTTGATTTTTTTTATTGTTTTTCATTGTTGAGGTTGTTGTTGAATTTTTTGGTGTTTTTCATTGTTGAGGTTGTTGTTGAATTTGTTGGTTTTTTTCAAAGTTGAGGTTGCAATTGAATTTGTTGGCGGTTTTCAAAGTGAGGTTGTTGTTGAATTTTTTGATGTTTTTCATTGTTGTGGTTTTTGTTGAATTGGTTGATGATTTTCAATATTGAGGTTGTTGTTGAATTTAGTGGTGTTATCAATGTTTTTTTAAAAACTTTTTTTTATTTTTCAAAGTTGAGGTTGCAGGTGAATTTTTGGTGTTTTTCAATGTTTAGGTTGTTGAATTTGTTAGTGATTTTCAATGTTGAGGTTGTTGAATCTGTTGGTGATTTTCAAAGTTGAGGTTGTTGATGAATTTTTTGGTACTTTTCATTGCTGAGGTTGTTGTTGAATTTCTTGGTGCTTTTCAAAGTTGAGGTTGTTGTTGGATTTTTTTGGTGTTTTTCATTGTTGAGGTTGTGTTGAATTTGTTGGTGTATTTAATTGTTGAGGTTGTTGATTAATTTGTTGGTGATTTTGAATATTGAGGTTGTTGTTGAATTTGTTGGTGATTTTCAATATTGAGTTTGTTGTTGAATTTGTTGGTTTTTTTCATTGTTGAGGTTGTTGTTTAATTTGTTGGTGCTATTGAATGTTGAGGTTCTTGAATATGTTGTTATATTTCAAAGCTGAGGATGTTGTTGAATTTTTTGGTGTTTTTCATTGTTGAATTTGTTGATGTTTTAGAATATTAAGGTTGTTGTTGAATTTGTAGGTGATTTTCAATATTGAGGTTGTTGTTGAATATGTTGCTTTTTTTCATTGTAGAGGTTGTTGTTGAATTTCTTTGTGCTTTTGAATGTTCAGATTGTTGATTCTCTTGGTGTTTTTGAATATTGAGTTTGCTGTTGAATTTGTTGGTGATTTTCAACGTTGAGATTGTTGTTGAATTTTTTGGTGTTTTTCATTTCTGCGATTGTTGTTGAAATTATTGGAGTTATTCAATGTTGAGGTTGTTGTTGAATTTTTTGGTGTTTTGCATTGTTGAGGTTGTTGTTGAATTTTTTGGTGTTTTGCATTGTTGAGGTTGTTGTTGACTTTTTTGATGTTATTCATTGTTGAGGTTGTTGTTGAATTTGTTGGTGATTTTCAATATTGAGGTTGTTGTTGAATTTATTGGTGTTATCAATGTTTTTTTTTAAACTTTTTTGTATTTTTCAAAGTTGAGGTTGCAGTTGAATTTGTTGGCGTTTTGCAATGTTAAGGCTGTTGAAATTTTTGGTGTTTTTCAAAGTTGAAGATGTTGAATTTTATGGGTGTTTTTCATAGTAAAGTATTTTGTTGAATTTATTGTTGTATTTGAATGTTGAGGTTTTGTTGAATTTTTTGATGTTTTTCATTGTTGAGGTCGTTGTTGAATTTGTTGGTGATTTTCAATGTTGAGATAGTTGTTGAATTTTTTAGTGTTTTTCATTTTGGAGGTTGTTGTTGAAATTGTTGGAGTTTTTCAATGATGAGGTTGTTGTTGAATTTTTTGATGTTTTTCATTGTTGAGGTCGTTGCTGTTGAATTTTTTGATGTTTTTCATTGTTGAGCTGGTTGATTAATTTGTTGGTGATTTTCAATATTGAGGTTGTTGTTGAATTTATTGGTGTTATCAATGTTTTTTTTTGAACTTTTTTGTGTTTTTCAAAGTTGAGGTTGCAGTTGAATTTGCTGGTGTTTTTCATTGTTGAGGTTGTTGTTGAATTTTTTGATGTTATTCATTGTTGCGGTTGTTGTTGAAATTGTTGGACTTTCTCAATGTTGAGGTTGTTGTTGAATTTTTTGCTGTTTTTCAATGTTGTGGTTGTTCTTGAATTTGTTGGTGATTTTCAATATTGAGGTTGTTGTAGAATTTATTGGTGTTATCAATGGATTTGTTTTATCCCTTTTGTATTTTTCAAAATTGAGGTTGCAGTTGAATTTGTTGGTGTTTTTGAAAGTTGAGGTTGTTGTTGAATTTTTTGGTATTTTTCATTGTTGAGGTTTTTGTTGACTTTGTTGGGCTTTTAGAATGTTGAGATAGTTGAATTTGTTTGTGTTTTTCAAAGTTGATGTTGTTGTTGAAAATTTTTGTGTTTCATTGTTGAGGTTTTTGTTGAATTTGTTGGTGTTATTGAATCTTGAGGTTGTTGAATTAGTTGCTGTTTTTCATTCTTGAGGTTTTTGTTGAATTTGTTGGTGTTTTTCATTGTTGAGGTTATTGTTGAATTTGTTGCTGATTTTCAATGTTGAGTTCGTTGTTGAATTTTTTGTTGTATTTCATAGATGAGCTTGTTGTTAAAATTGTTGGAGTTTTTCAATGTTCAGGTTGTTGTTGAATTTTTTGGTGTTTTTCATTGTTGAGGTTATTGTTGAATTTGTTGCTGATTTTCAATGTTGAGTTCGTTGTTGAATTTTTTGTTGTATTTCATAGATGAGGTTGTTGTTAAAATTGTTGGAGTTTTCCAATGTTCAGGTTGTTGTTGAATTTATTGGTGTTATCAATGGTTTTTTTGGAACTTTTTTGGAATTTTTCAAAGTTGAGGTTTCAGTTGAATTTGTTGGTGTTTTTTAATGTTGAGGTTTTTGAATTTGTTGGTGTTATTCAATGTTGAGGTTGTTGTTGAATTTCTTGGAGTTTTTAAATGTTGAGGTTGTTGAATTTGTTGGTGTTTTTCAAACTTGAGGATGATGTTGATTTTTTTTTATTTTTCATTGTTAAGGTTGTTGTTGAATATGCTGCTCTTTTTCAATGTTGAGGTTGTTGAATTAGTTGGTGTTTTTCAAAGTTGAGGTTGTTGTTGAATTTGTTGCTGATATTCAATATTGAGGTTGTTGTTGAATTTGTTGGTGTTTTTCATTATTGAGGTTGTTGTTGTTGAATTTTTTGTTGTTATTCATTGTTGAGGGTGATGTTGAATTTGTTGGTGATTTTGAATATTGAGGTTGTTGTTGAATTTATTGGTGTCATCAATGGTTATTTTTGAACTTTTTTGTATTATTCAAAGTTGAGATTGCAGTTGATCTTGTTGTTGTTTTTCCATGTTGAGGTTGTTGAATTTGTTGGTGTTTTTGAATGTTGAGTTTGTTGTTGAATTTTTTGGTGTTTTTCATTGTTGAGGTTGTTGTTGAATTCGTTGGTGTTTTGCAATGTTGAGGTTGTTGTTGACTTTGTTGGTGATTTTCAATATTGAGGTTGTTGTTGAATTTATTGGTGTTATCAATGATTTTTTATTGAACCCTTATGTATTTTTCAAAGTTGAGGTTGCAGTTGAATTTGTTGGTGTTTTTCAAAGTTGAGGTTGTTGTTGAATTTGCTGCTCTTTTTCAATGTTGAGGTTGTTGAATTTGTTGGTGTTTTTGAAAGTTGAGGTTGATGTTGAATTTTTTGGTGATATTCAATATTCAGGTTGTTGTTGAATTTGTTGGTGTTATCAATTTTTATTTTGTTGAACTTTTTTGTATTTTTAAAAGTTGAGGTTGTTGTTGAATTTGTTGGTGTTTTTCAATGTTGAGGTTGATGAATTTGTTGGTGTTTTTGGATGTTGAGGTTGTTGTTCAATTTGTTGGTGATTTTCAATATTGAGGTTGTTGTTGTATCTGTTGGTGTTTTTCAATGCTGGGGTTGTTGTTTAATTTTTTGGTATTTTTCATTGTTGAGGTTTTTGTTGACATTGTTGGTGTTTGTGAATGTTGAGTTTGTTGAATCTGTTGGCATTTTTCAAAGTTGAGGTTGTTGTTGAATTTGTTGGTGATATTCAATATTGAGGTTGTTGTTGAATTTTTTGATGTTTTTCGTTGTTGAAGTTGTTGTTGAATTTGTTGTTGATTTTCAATGTTGAGTTTGATGTTGAATTTTTTGTAGTTTTTCATAGGTGAGGTTGTTGTTGAAATGGTTGGAGCTTTTCAATGTTGAGGCTGTTGTTGAATTTTCTGGTGTTTTTCATTGTTGAGTTTGTTGTTGTTGAATTTTTCGATGTTGTTCATTGTTGGGGTTGCTGATGAATTTTTGGTTTTTCAAATTTTCAATTTGAATTCAATTTTTTGGAGTTTTTCATTGTTGCGGTTTTTGTTCAATTTGTTGGTGTTTTTGAATGTTGAGGTTGTTGTTTGAATATTTTGATGTTTTCCATTGTTGAGGTTGTTGTTGAATTTGTTGGTGTTTTTGAATGTTGAGCTTGTTGTTGAATTTTTTGGTGTTTTTCATTGTTGAGGTTGTTGTTAAATTTTTTGATGTTATTCATTGTTGAGGATGTTGTTGAAATTGTTGGAGTTTCTCAATGTTGAGGTTGTTGTTGAATTTTTTGGTGTTTTTCATTGTTGAGGTTGTTCATGAATTTGTTAATGATTTTCAATATTGAGGTTGTTGTTGAATTTATTGGTGTTATCAATGGTTTTTTTGGAACTTTCTTGGAATTTTTCAAAGTTGAGGTTTCAGTTGAATTTGTTGGTGTTTTTTAATGTTGAGGTTTTTGAATTTGTTGGTGTTATTCAATGTTGAGATTGTTGTTGAATTTGTTGGTGTTTTTCAAACTTGAGGATGATGTTGAATTTTTTTTTATTTTTCATTGTTAAGGTTGTTGTTGAACATGCTGCTCTTTTTCAATGTTGAGGTTGTTGAATTTTTTGGTGTTTTTCAAAGTTGAGGTTGTTGTTGAATTTGCTGCTGATACTCAATATTGAGGTTGCTGTTGAATTTGTTGGTGTTATCAATTTTTATTTTGTTGAAGTTTTTTGTATTTTTAAAAGTTGAGGTTGTTGTTGAAATTTTTGGTGTTTTTCATTATTGAGGTTGTTGTTGTTGAATTTTTTGTTGTTATTCATTGTTGAGGTTGATGTTGAATTTGTTGGTGATTTTCAATATTGAGGTTGTAGTTGAATTTATTGGTGTCATCAATGGTTATTTTTGAACTTTTTTGTATTTTTCAAAGTTGAGATTGCAGTTGATCTTGTTGTTGTTTTTCCATGTTGAGGTTGTTGAATTTGTTGGTGATTTTCAATATTGAGGTTGTTGTTGAATTTATTGGTGTTATCAATGGTTTTTTATTGAACCCTTATGTATTTTTCAAAGTTGAGGTTGCAGTTGAATTTGTTGGTATTTTTCAAAGTTGAGGTTGTTGAATTTGTTGCTCTTTTTCAATGTTGAGGTTGTTGAATTTGTTGGTGTTTTTGAAAGTTGAGGTTGATGTTGAATTTTTTGGTGATATTCAATATTCAGGTTGTTGTTGAATTTGTTGGTGTTATCAATTTTTATTTTGTTGAACTTTTTTGTATTTTTAAAAGTTGAGGTTGTTGTTGAATTTGTTGGTGTTTTTCAATGTTGAGGTTGATGAATTTGTTGGTGTTTTTGGAAGTTGAGGTTGTTGTTGAATCTGTTGATGTTTTTCAATGTAGGGGTTGTTGTTGAATTTTTTGGTATTTTTCATTGTTCAGGTTTTTGTTGAATAGGTTGGTTTTTTTCAATGTTGAGGTTGTTGAATTTTTTGGTGTTTTTCATTGTTGCGGTTTTTGTTCAATTTGTTGGTGTTTTTGAATGTTGAGGTTGTTGTTTGAATATTTTGATGTTTTCCATTGTTGAGGTTGTTGTTGAATTTGCTGCTCTTTTTCAATGTTGAGGTTGTTGAATTTGTTGGTGTTTTTGAAAGTTGAGGTTGATGTTGAATTTTTTGGTGATATTCAATATTCAGGTTGTTGTTGAATTTGTTGGTGTTATCAATTTTTATTTTGTTGAACTTTTTTGTATTTTTAAATGTTGAGGTTGTTGTTGAATTTGTTGGTGTTTTTCAATGTTGAGGTTGATGAATTTGTTAGTGTTTTTGGAAGTTGAGGTTGTTGTTGAATCTGTTGATGTTTTTCACTGTAGGGGTTGTTGTTGAATTTTTTGGTATTTTTCATTGTTCAGGTTTTTGTTGAATAGGTTGGTTTTTTTCAATGTTGAGGTTGTTGTTGAATTTTTGATGTTTTTCATTGTTGAAGTTGTTGTTGAATTTGTTGGTGATATTCAATATTGTGGTTGCTGTTGAATTTTTTGATGTTTTTCATTGTTGAATTTGTTGTTGATTTTCAATGTTGAGTTTGTTGTTGAATTTTTGGTAGTTCATCATAGGTGAGGTTGTTGTTGAAATGGTTGCAGCTTTTCAACGTTGAGGCTGTTGTTGAATTTTTTGGTGTTTTTCATTGTTGAGTTTGTTGTTGTTGAATTTTTTGATGTTATTTATTGTTGAGGTTGTTGTTTACTTTGTTGGTGATTTTCAATATTGAGGTTGTTGTTGAATTTATTCATGTTATCAATGGTTTCTTTTGAACCCTTTTCTATTTTTCAAAGTGGAGGTTGCATTTGTTGATGTTTTTCAATGTTGGGGTTGTTGTTGAATTTTTGGTTTTTCAAATTTTCAATTTGAATTCAATTTTTTGGAGTTTTTCATTGTTGCGGTTTTTGTTCAATTTGTTGGTGTTTTTGAATGTTGAGGTTGTTGTTTGAATATTTTGATGTTTTCCATTGTTGAGGTTGTTGTTGAATTTGTTGGTGTTTTTGAATGTTGAGGTTGTTGTTGAATTTTTTGGTGTATTTCATTTTTGAGGTTGTTGTTAAATTTTTTGATGTTATTCATTGTTGAGGATGTTGTTTGAAATTATTGGAGTTTCTCAATGTTGAGGTTGTTGTTGAATTTTTTGGTGTTTTTCATTGTTGAGGTTGTTCTTGAATTTGTTAATGATTATTAACATTGAGGTTGTTTTTGAATTTATTGGTGTTATCAATGGTTTTTTTGGAACTTTCTTGGAATTTTTCAAAGTTGAGGTTTCAGTTGAATTTGTTGGTGTTTTTTAATGTTGAGGTTTTTGAATTTGTTGGTGTTGTTCAATGTTGAAGTTGTTGTTGAATTTCTTGGAGTATTTAAATGTTGAGGTTGTTGAATTTGTTGGTGTTTTTCAAACTTGAGGATGATGTTGAATTTTTTTTTATTTTTCATTGTTAAGGTGTTTGTTGAATATGCTGCTCTTTTTCAATGTTGAGGTTGTTGAATTTGTTGGTGTTTTTCAAAGTTGAGGCTGTTGTTGAATTTGTTGCTGATATTCAATATTGAGTTTGTTTTTGAATTTGTTGGTGTTATCAATTTTTATTTTGTTGAACTTTTTTGTATTTTTAAAAGTTGAAGTTGTTGTTGAATTTTTTGATGTTTTTCATTGTTGAGGTTGTTGTTATATTTATTGATGTTTTTCATTGTTGAGGTTGTTGTTGAATTTGCTGCTCTTTTTGAATGTCGAGGTTGTTGAACTTGTTGGTGTTTTTCAAAGTTGAGGTTGTTGTTGAATTTGTTGGTGATATTCAATATTGAGGTTGTTGTTGAATTTGTTGGTGTTATCAACTTTGAGGTTGTTGTTGAATCTGTTGGTGTTTTTCAATGTTGGGGTTGTTGTTGAATATTTTGTTATTTTTCATTGTTGAGGTTTTTGTTGACTTTGTTGGTCTTTTTGAATGTTGAGGTTGTTGATTCTGTTGGTGTTTTTTCAAAGTTGAGCTTGTTGTTGAATTTATTGCTATTTTTCATTGTTGAGGTTTTTTTTGAATTTGTTGCTGTTTTTGAATGTTGAGGTTGTTGTTGAATTTTTTGATGTTTTTTATTGTTGAAGTTGTTGTTGAATTTGTTGGTGATTTTCAATGCAGTGTTTGTGTTGAATTTTTGGTTGTTTTTCATAGTTGAGGTTGTTGCAGAAATTGTTGGAGCTTTTCAATGTTGAGGTTGTTGTTGAATTTTTTGGTGTTTTTCATTGTTAAGTTTGTTGTTGATGAATTTTTTGATGTTATTCATTGTTGAGGTTGTTTATTGAATTTGTTGCTGATTTTTAATATTGAGGTTGTTGTTGAATTTATTGGTGTTATCAATGGATTTTTTGTACTTTTTTGTATTTTTCAAAATTGAGATTGCAGTTGAATTAGTTGGTGTTATTCAATGATGAGGTTGTTGATTTTGTTGGTGTTTTTCATTGTTGATGTTTATGTTGAATTCCTGGGTGATTTTGAATTTTGTTGTTGAATTTTGAGGTTGTTGTTGATTTTGTTGGTGATTTTCAATGTTGAGTTTGTTGTTGAATTTACTGGTGTTATCAATGGTTTTGTTTTAACCCTTTCGTATTTTTCAAAGTTGAGGTTGCAGTTGAATTCGTTGGATTTTTTGAAAGTTGAGGTCCTTGTTGAATATTTTGATGTTTTTCATTGTTGAGGTTGTTGTTGAAGTTGATGCTCTTTTTGAATGTTGAGGTTGTTGAATTTGTTGGTGTTTTTCAAAGTTGAGGTTGTTGTTGAATTTGTTGGTGTTATCAATTTTTATTTTGTTGAACATCTTTGTATTTTTAAAAGTTGAGGTTGTTGTTGAATTTGTTGGTGTTTTTCAATGTTGAGGTTGTTGAATTTGTTGGTGTTTTTCAAATTTCAGGTTGTTATTGGATTTGTTGGTGTTTTTGAATGTTGAGGTTGTTGTTGAATTTGGTTGTTGATTTTCAATATTGTGATTGTTGTTCAATTTGTTGATGTTTTTCATTGTTGAGGTTGTTGTTGAATTTGTTGCTGATTTTCAATGTTGAGTTTGTTGTTGAATTTTTTCTTACTTTTCATAGTTGAGGTTGTTGTTGAATTTTTTGGTGTTTTTCATTGTTGTGGTTGTTGTTGTTGAATTTTTTAATGTCATTCATTGTTGAGGTTGTTGTTGAATTTGTTGGTGATTTTCAATATTGAGGTTGTTGTTGAATTTAACGGTGTTATCAATTGTGTTTTATGTACTTTTTTGTATTTTTCAAAGTTGAGATTGCAGTTGAAATTGTTGGTATTTTTCATTGTTGAGGTTGTTGTTGAATTTTTTGATTTATTCATTGTTAAGGTTGATGTTGAATTTTTTGGTGATTTTTAATATTGAGGTTGTTGTTGAATTTGTTGGTGTTATCAATGGTTTTTTTTGAACTTTTTTGTATTTTTCAAAGTTGAGGTTGCAGTTGAATTTGTTGGTGTTTTTCAATGTTGAGGTTGTTGAATTTGTTAGTGTTTTTCAATGTTGAGGTTGTCGTTGAATTTTTTGGTGTTAATCATTGCTGAGGTTGTTGTAGAATTTTTGAATGTTTTTCATTATTGAGGTTGTTGTTGAACTTGCTGCTCTTTTTCAATGTTGAGGTTGTTGAATTTGTTGGTGTTGTTGAAAGTTGAGGTTGTTGTTGAATTTGTTGGTGATATTCAATATCAATTTTTATTTTGTTGAACGTTTTTGTATTTTTAAAAGTTGAGGTTCTTGTTGAATTTGTGGGAGTTTATCAATGTTGAGGTTGTTGAACTTGTTGGTGCTTTTCAAAGTTGAGGTTGTTGTTGAATTTGTTGGTGTTCTTGAATGTTGAGGTTCTTCTTCAATTTGTTGTTGATTTTCAATATTGAGGTTGTTGTTGAATCTCTTGGTGTTTTTCAATGCTGGGGTTGTTGTTTAATTATTTGGTATTTTTCATTGTTGAGGTTTTTGTTGACATTGTTGTTGTTTTTGAATGTTGAGGTTGTCGAATCTGTTGGCATTTTTCAAAATTGAGGTTGTTGTTGAATGTGTTGGTGATTTTCAATATTGAGGTTGTTGTTGAATTTTTTGATGTTTTTCATTGTTGAAGTTGTTGTTGAATTTGTTGGTGATTTTCAATGTTGAGTTTGTTGTTGAATTTTTGGTTGTTTTTCATATTTGAGGTTGTTGTTGAAATGATTGGTGCTTTTCAATGTTGTGGTTGTTGTTGAATTTTTTGGTGTTTTTCATTGTTGAGTTTGTTGTTGTTGAATTTTTTGATGTTATTCATTGTTGAGGTTGTTGTTTACTTTGTTGGTGATTTTCAATATTGAGGTTGTTGTTGAATTTATTGGTTTTATCAATGGTTTCTTTTGAACCCTTTTCTATTTTTTAAAGTTGAGGTTGCAGTTGAATTTGTTGGTGATTTTCATTGTTGGGGTTGTGTTGAATTTTTTGGTGTTTTTCATTGTTGCGGTTTTTGTTGAATTTGTTGGTGTTTTTGAATGTTCAGGTTGTTGTTTGAATATTTTGATGTTTTCCATTGTTGAGGTTGTTGTTGAATTTGTTGGTGTTTTTGAATGTTGAGGTTGTTGTTGAATTTATTGGTGTTTTTCATTGTTGAGGTTGTTGTTGAATTTTTTGATGTTATTCATTGTTGAGGTTGTTGTTGAAATTGTTGGACTTTCTCAATGTTGAGGTTGTTGTTGAATTTTTTGGTATTTTCCAGTGTTGTGGTTGTTCTTGAATTTGTTGGTGATTTTCAATATTGAGGTTGTTGTTCAATTTATTGCTGTTATCAATGGTTTTGTTTTAACCATTTTGTATTTTTTAACGTTGAGGTTGCAGTTGAATTTGTTGGTGTTTTTGAAAGTTGAAGTTGTTGAATTTTTTGGTATTTTTCATTGTTGAGGATTTTGTTGACTTTGTTGGGCTTTTAGAATGTTGAGTTTGTTGAATTTGTTGTTGTTTTTCATTCTTGACGTTCTGGTTGAATTTGTTGGTGTTTTTCATTGTTGAGATTATTGTTGAATTTGTTGCTGATTTTCAATGTTGAGTTCGTTGTTGAATTTTTTGTTGTATTTCATAGATGAGGTTGTTGTTAAAATTGTTGGAGTTATTCAATGTTCAGGATGTTGTTGAATTTTTTGGTGTTTTTGATTGTTGAGGTTGTTGTTGTTGAATTTTTTGATGTCATTCATTGTTGAGGTTCTTGTTGAATTTCTTGGTGATTTTCAATATTGAAGTTGTTGTTGAATGTATTCGTGTTATCAATGCTTTTTCATGACCTTTTTGTATTTTTCAAAGTCGAGGTTGCAGGTGAATTTGTTGGTACTTTTCAATGTTGAGGTTGTTGAATTTGTTGGTGTTTTTTAAAGTTGAAGTTGTTGTTGAATTTTTCGGTGTTTTTCATTGTTGAGGTTTTTGTTGAATTTGTTGGTGTTTTGAATGTTGAGATGGTTTTTGAATTTTTTGATGTTTTTCATTTTTGAGGTTGTTGTTGAATTTGTTGTTGATTTTCAATGTTGAGTTTGTTGCTGAATTTTTGGGTGTTTTCCATTGTTGAGGTTGCTGTTGAAATTGTTGGTGTTTTTCAATGTTGAGGTTGTTGAATTTGTTGGTGCTTTTGAAAGTTGAGGTTGTTGTTGAATATGTTTGTGTTTTTCATTGTTGAGGTTGTTGTTGTTGAATTTTTGGACGTCTTTCCTTGTTGAGGTTTTTGTTGAATTTGTTGGTGTTTTGCAATGTTGAGGTTGATGTTGAATTTGTAGGTGATTTTAAATATTGACGTTGTTGTTGAATTTATTAGTGTTATCAATGGTTTTTTTTGAACTTTATTGTATTTTTCAAAAGTTGAGGTTGCAGTTGAATTTGTTGTTATTTTTTAATGTTGAGGTTCTTGTGGAATTTTTTGGTGTTTTTCATTGTTGAGGTTGTTGTTGAATTTGTTGGTGTTTTTCAAAGTTGAGGTTGTTGTTGAATTTTTTGCTGTTTATCATTGTTGATGTTTTTGTTGAATTTGTTGGTGCTTTGCAATGTTGAGCTTGTTGTTGAATTTGTCGGTGATTTTCAATATTGAGGTTGTTGTTGTATTTATTGGTGGTATCAATGGTTTTTTTTAAACTTTTCGTATTTTTCAAAGTTGAGGTTGCAGTTGAATTTGTTGGTGTTTCTGAATGTTGAGGTTTTGTTGAATTTTTTGGTATTTTTCATTGAGGAAGTTTTTATTGAATTTGTTCGTGTTTTTGAATGTTGAGGCTGTTGTTGAATTTTGGTGTTTTTCTTTGTTGAGGTCGTTGCTGTTGAATTTTTTGATGTATTTCATTGTTGAGCTGGTTGATTAATTTGTTGGTGATTTTCAATATTGAGGTTATTGTTGAATTTATTAGTGTTATCAATGTTTTTTTTTAAGCTTTTTTGTGTTTTTCAAAGTTGAGGTTGCAGTTGAATTTGCTGGTGTTTTTCAAAGTTGAGGTTGTTGTTGAATTTTTTGGTGTTTTTCATTGTTGAGGTATTTGTTGATGAATTTGTTTGTGCTTTTGAATGTTCAGATTGTTGAATCTCTTGGTGTTTTTGAATTTTAAGTTTGTTGTTGAATTTGTTGGTGATTTTCAACGTTGAGATTATTGTTCAATTTTTTGGTGTTTTTCATTTCTGCGGTTGTTGTTGAAATTATTGGAGTTTTTCAATGTTGAGGTTGTTGTTGAATTTTTTGGTGTTTTGCATTGTTGAGGTATTTGTTGAATTTGTGGTGTTTTTGAATGTTGAAGTTGTTGTTGAAATTTTTGATGTTTTTCATTGTTGAGGTTGTTGTTGAATTTTTTGGTGTTGTTCATTGTTGAGGTTGTGGTTGAATTTGTTGGTTTTTTTCAAAGTTGAGGTTGCAGTTGAATTTGTTGGCGTTTTGCAAAGATGAGGTTGTTGTTGATTTTTTTGGTGTTTTTCATTGTTGAGGTTGTTGTTGAATTTTTGGATGTTTTTCCTTGTTGAGGTTTTTGTTGAATTTGTTGGTGTTTTGCAATGTTGAGGTTGATTTTGAATTTGTAGGTGATTTTAAATATTGAGGTTGTTGTTGAATTTATTGGTGGTATCAATGTTTTTTTTTAAACTTTTTTGTAGTTTTCAAAGTTGAGGTTGCCGTTGAATTGGTTGGTGTTTTTCAATGTTGAGGTTGTTGAATTTGTTGGTGTTTTTCAAAGATGAGGTTGTTGTTGAATTTGTTGATGATATTCAATATTGAGGTTTTGTTGAATTTGTTGGTGTTATCAATTTTTATTTTGTTGAACGTTTATGTATTTTTAAAAGTTGAGGTTATAGTTGAATTTGTTGGTGTTTTTCAAAGTAGAGGTTGTTGGTGAATTTGTTGGTGTTTTTGAATGTTGAGGTTGTTGTTGAACTTTATGGTGTTTTTCATTGTTGAGGTTGTTGTTGAATTTGTTGTGGTTTTTGAATGTTGAGGTTGTTGAATCTGTTGGTGTTTTTCAAAGTTGAGGTGGTTGTTGATTTTTTTGGTGTTTTTCATTGTTGAGGTTTTTGTTGAATTTGCTGGAGTTTTTCAATGTTGAGGTTGTTGTTGAATTTTTTGATGTTTTTCATTGTTGAGGTTCTGGTTGAATTTGTTCGTAATTTTCAATGTTGAGTTTGTTGTTGAATTTTTTGGTGTTTTTCATTGTTGATGTTGTTGTTGTTGAATTTTTTGATGTTATTCATTGATGAGGTTGTTGTTGAATTTGTTGATGTTTTTCATTGTTGAGGTCGTTGTTGAATTTGTTGGTAATTTTCAATATTGCGTTTGTTGTTGAATTTTTTGGTGTTTTTCATTGTTGTGTTTATTGTTGTTGAATTTTTTGATGTTTTTCATTGTTGAGGTTTTAGTTGAATTGGTTGATGATTTTCAATATTGGGTTTGTTGTTGAATTTTTTGTTGTTTTTCATTGTAGAGGTCGTTGTTGTTGAATTATTGATGTTTTTCATTGCTGAGACTGTTGATGAATTTGTTGGTGATTTTCAATATAAAGGTTGTTGTTCAATTTTTTGGTTTTTTTCATTTCTGAGGTTGTTGTTGAAATTGTTAGAGATTTTCAAAGTTGAGGTTGTTGTTGAATTTGTTGGTGTTTTGCAATGTTGAGGTTGTTGTTGAATTTGTTGGTGATTTTCAATATTGAGGTTGTTGTTGAATTTAATGGTGTTATCAATGTTTTTTTTTAAACTTTTTTGTATTTTTCAAAGTTGAGGTTGCAGTTGAATTTGTTGGCGTTTTGCAATGTTAAGGCTGTTGAAATTTTTGGTGTTTTTCAAAGTTGAAGATGTTGAATTTTATGGGTGTTTTTCATAGTTGAGTATTTTGTTGAATTTATTGTTGTATTTGAATGTTGAGGTTTTGTTGAATTTTTTGATGTTTTTCATTGTTGAGGTCGTTGTTGAATTTGTTGGTGATTTTCAATGTTGAGATAGTTGTTGAATTTTTTAGTGTTTTTCATTTTGGAGGTTGTTGTTGAAATTGTTGGAGTTTTTCAATGATGAGGTTGTTGTTGAATTTTTTGATGTTTTTCATTGTTGAGGTCGTTGCTGTTGAATTTTTTGATGTTTTTCATTGTTGAGCTGGTTGATTAATTTGTTGGTGATTTTCAATATTGAGGTTGTTGTTGAATTTATTGGTGTTATCAATGTTTTTTTTTGAACTTTTTTGTGTTTTTCAAAGTTGAGGTTGCAGTTGAATTTGCTGGTGTTTTTCAAAGTTGAGGTTGTTGTTGAGTTTTTTGGTGTTTTTCATTGTTGAGGTATTTGTTGAATTTGTGGTGTTTTTGAATGTTGAGGTTGTTGTTGAAATTTTTGATGTTTTTCATTGTTGAGGTTGTTGTTGAATTTTTTGGTGTTGTTCATTGTTGAGGTTGTGGTTGAATTTGTTGGTTTTTTTCAAAGTTGAGGTTGCAGTTGAATTTGTTGGCGTTTTGCAAAGATGAGGTTGTTGTTGATTTTTTTGGTGTTTTTCATTGTTGAGGTTGTTGTTGAAATTTTGGATGTTTTTCCTTGTTGAGGTTTTTGTTGAATTTGTTGGTGTTTTGCAATGTTGAGGTTGATTTTGAATTTGTAGGTGATTTTAAATATTGAGGTTGTTGTTGAATTTATTGGTGGTATCAATGTTTTTTTTTAAACTTTTTTGTAGTTTTCAAAGTTGAGGTTGCCGTTGAATTGGTTGGTGTTTTTCAATGTTGAGGTTGTTGAATTTGTTGGTGTTTTTCAAAGATGAGGTTGTTGTTGAATTTGTTGATGATATTCAATATTGAGGTTTTGTTGAATTTGTTGGTGTTATCAATTTTTATTTTGTTGAACGTTTATGTATTTTTAAAAGTTGAGGTTATAGTTGAATTTGTTGGTGTTTTTCAAAGTTGAGGTTGTTGGTGAATTTGTTGGTGTTTTTGAATGTTGAGGTTGTTGTTGAACTTTATGGTGTTTTTCATTGTTGAGGTTGTTGTTGAATTTGTTGTGGTTTTTGAATGTTGAGGTTGTTGAATCTGTTGGTGTTTTTCAAAGTTGAGGTGGTTGTTGATTTTTTTGGTGTTTTTCATTGTTGAGGTTTTTGTTGAATTTGCTGGAGTTTTTCAATGTTGAGGTTGTTGTTGAATTTTTTGATGTTTTTCATTGTTGAGGTTCTGGTTGAATTTGTTCGTAATTTTCAATGTTGAGTTTGTTGTTGAATTTTTTGGTGTTTTTCATTGTTGATGTTGTTGTTGTTGAATTTTTTGATGTTATTCATTGATGAGGTTGTTGTTGAATTTGTTGATGTTTTTCATTGTTGAGGTCGTTGTTGAATTTGTTGGTAATTTTCAATATTGCGTTTGTTGTTGAATTTTTTGGTGTTTTTCATTGTTGTGTTTATTGTTGTTGAATTTTTTGATGTTTTTCATTGTTGAGGTTTTAGTTGAATTGGTTGATGATTTTCAATATTGGGTTTGTTGTTGAATTTTTTGTTGTTTTTCATTGTAGAGGTCGTTGTTGTTGAATTATTGATGTTTTTCATTGCTGAGACTGTTGATGAATTTGTT
The DNA here is from genome assembly GCF_964194155.1 of Cetorhinus maximus. Lineage (NCBI taxonomy): Eukaryota > Metazoa > Chordata > Chondrichthyes > Lamniformes > Cetorhinidae > Cetorhinus > Cetorhinus maximus. The sequence goes on along the minus strand of NC_135917.1, from coordinate 19,226,211 downwards.
GGTGATTTTCAATATAAAGGTTGTTGTTCAATTTTTTGGTTTTTTTCATTTCTGAGGTTGTTGTTGAAATTGTTAGAGATTTTCAAAGTTGAGGTTGTTGTTGAATTTGTTGGTGTTTTGCAATGTTGAGGTTGTTGTTGAATTTGTTGGTGATTTTCAATATTGAGGTTGTTGTTGAATTTAATGGTGTTATCAATGTTTTTTTTTAAACTTTTTTGTATTTTTCAAAGTTGAGGTTGCAGTTGAATTTGTTGGCGTTTTGCAATGTTAAGGCTGTTGAAATTTTTGGTGTTTTTCAAAGTTGAAGATGTTGAATTTTATGGGTGTTTTTCATAGTTGAGTATTTTGTTGAATTTATTGTTGTATTTGAATGTTGAGGTTTTGTTGAATTTTTTGATGTTTTTCATTGTTGAGGTCGTTGTTGAATTTGTTGGTGATTTTCAATGTTGAGATAGTTGTTGAATTTTTTAGTGTTTTTCATTTTGGAGGTTGTTGTTGAAATTGTTGGAGTTTTTCAATGATGAGGTTGTTGTTGAATTTTTTGATGTTTTTCATTGTTGAGGTCGTTGCTGTTGAATTTTTTGATGTTTTTCATTGTTGAGCTGGTTGATTAATTTGTTGGTGATTTTCAATATTGAGGTTGTTGTTGAATTTATTGGTGTTATCAATGTTTTTTTTTGAACTTTTTTGTGTTTTTCAAAGTTGAGGTTGCAGTTGAATTTGCTGGTGTTTTTCAAAGTTGAGGTTGTTGTTGAGTTTTTTGGTGTTTTTCATTGTTGAGGTATTTGTTGAATTTGTGGTGTTTTTGAATGTTGAGGTTGTTGTTGAAATTTTTGATGTTTTTCATTGTTGAGGTTGTTGTTGAATTTTTTGGTGTTGTTCATTGTGGAGGTTGTGGTTGAATTTGTTGGTTTTTTTCAAAGTTGAGGTTGCAGTTGAATTTGTTGGCATTTTGCAAAGATGAGGTTGTTGTTGATTTTTTTGGTGTTTTTCATTGTTGAGGTTGTTGTTGAATTTTTGGATGTTTTTCCTTGTTGAGGTTTTTGTTGAATTTGTTGGTGTTTTGCAATGTTGAGGTTGATTTTGAATTTGTAGGTGATTTTAAATATTGAGGTTGTTGTTGAATTTATTGGTGGTATCAATGTTTTTTTTTATTCTTTTTGTATTTTTCAAAGTTGAGGGTGCAGTTGAATTTGTTGGAGTTTTTCAACGTTGAGATTGTTGTTGAATTTTTTGCTGTTTTTCATTGTAGAGGTTTTTGTGAATTTGTTGGTGTTTTTGAATGTTGAGGTTCTTGTTCAATTTGTTGGTGATTTTCAATATTGAGGTGTTGTTGAATTTTTTGGTGTTTTTCATTGTTGAGGTTGTTGTTGTTAAATTTTTTGATGTTATTCACTGTCGAGGTTGTTGTTGAATTTTTTGATGTTTTTCATTGTTGAGGTTTTTCTTGAATTTGGTGATGATTTTCAGTATTGAGGTTGTTGTTGAATTTATTGGTGTTATCAATGGATTTTTTGGAACTTTTTTGGAATTTTTCAAAGTTGAGGTTGCAGTTGAAATTGCTGGTGTTTTTTAATGTTGAGGTTTTTGAATTTGTTGGTGTTATTCAATGTTGAGGTTGTTGTTGAATTTCTTGGAGTTTTTAAATGTTGAGATTGTTGAATTTGTTGGTGTTTTTCAAACTTGAGAATGATGTTGAATTTTTTTTTAATTTTCATTGTTAAGGTTGTTGTTGAATATGCTGCTCTTTTTCAATGTTGAGGTTGTTGAATTTGTTGGTGTTTTTCAAAGTTGAGGTTGTTGTTGAATTTGTTGCTGATATTCAATATTGAGGTTGTTGTTGAATTTGTTGGTGTTATCAATTTATATTTTGTTGAACTTTTTTGTATTTTTAAAAGTTGAGGTTGTTGTTGAAATTTTTGGTGTTTTTCATTAGTGAGGTTGTTGTTGAATTTTTTGTTGTTATTCATTGTTGAGGTTGATGTTGAATTTGTTGGTGATTTTCAATATTGAGGTTGTTGTTGAATTTATTGGTGTCATCAATGGTTATTTTTGAACTTTTATGTATATTTCAAAGTTGAGATTGCAGTTGATCTTGTTGTTGTTTTTCCATGTTGAGGTTGTTGAATTTGTTGGTGTTTTTGAATGTTGAGTTTGTTGTTGAATTTTTTAGTGTTTTTCATTGTTGACGTTGTTGTTGAATTGGTTGGTGTTTTGCAATGTTGAGGTTGCTGTTGACTTTGTTGGTGATTTTCAATATTGAGGTTGTTCTTGAACTTATTGGTGTTACCAATGGTTTTTTTTGAACCCTTATGTATTTTTCAAAGTTGAGGTTGCAGTTGAATTTGTTGGTATTTTTCAAAGTTGAGGTTGTTGTGGAATTTGCTGCTCTTTTTGAATGTTGAGGTTGTTGAATTTGTTGGTGTTTTTGAAAGTTGAGGTTGATGTTGAATTTTTTATTGATATTCAATATTGAGGTTGTTGTTGAATTTTTTGGTGTTATCAATTTTTATTTTGTTGAACTTTTTTGTATTTTTAAAAGTTGAGGTTGTTGTTGAATTTGTTGGTGTTTTTCAATGTTGAGGTTGATGAATTTGTTGGTGTTTTTGGATGTTGAGGTTGTTGTTGAATTTTTTGGTGTTTTTCAAAGTTGATGTTGTTGTTGAATCTGTTGATGTTTTTCAATGTTGGGGTTCTTGTTGAATTTTTGGGTATTTTTCATTGTTCAGGTTTTTGTTGAATCGGTTGGTGTTTTTGAATGTTGAGGTTGTTTTTGAATTTTTTGATGTTTTTCATTGTAGAAGTTGTTGTTGAATTTGTTGGTGATTTTCAATATTGAGTTTGTTGTTGAATTTTTGTTTGTTTTTCATAGTTGAGGTTGTTGTTGAAATTGTTGGAGCTTTTCAATGTTGAGGTTGTTGTTGAATTTTTTGGTGTTTTTCATTGTTGAGTTTGTTGTTGATGAATTTATGGTGTTATTCATTGTTGAGGTTGTTCTTGAATTTGTTGGTGATTTTCAATATTGAGGTTGTTGTTGAATTTATTGGTGTTATCAATGGTTTTTTTATACTTATTAGTATTTTTCAAAATTGAGGTTACAGTCGAATTTGTTCGTGATTTTCAATGTTGAGGTTGTTGAATTTGTTGGTGTTTTTCATTGTTTAGGTTTTTGTTGAATTCGTTGGTGTTTTTGAATGTTGAGGTTGTTGTTGAATTTTTTGATGTTCTTGAATGTTCAGGTTGTTGTTCAATTTGTTGGTGATTTTCAATGTTGATTTGGTTGTTGAATTTTTGGTTGTTTTTCATATTTGCGGTTGTTGTTGAAATGGTTGGAGCTTTTCAATGTTGTGGTTGTCGTTGAATTGTTTGGTGTTTTTCATTGTTGAGTTTGTTGTTTTTTGAATTTTTTGATGTTATTCATTGTTGAGGTTGTTGTTGACTTTGTTGGAGATTTTCAATATTGAGGTTGTTGTTGAATTTATTGGTGTTATCATTGGTTTGTTTTGAACGCTTTTCTATTTTTCAAATTTGAGGTTGCAGTTGAATTTGTTGTTGTTGAATTTTTTGGTGTTTTTCATTGTTGCGGTTTTTGTTGAATTTGTTGGTGTTTTTGAATGTTAAGGTTGTGGTTTGAATATTTTGATGTTTTCCATTGTTGAGGTTGTTGTTGAATTTGTTGGTGCTTTTGAATGTTGAGGTTGTCGTTGAATTTATTGGTGTTTTTCATTGTTGAGGTTGTTGTTGAATTTTTTGATGTTATTCATTGTTGCGGTTGTTGTTGAAATTGTTGGACTTTCTCAATGTTGAGGTTGTTGTTGAATTTTTTGCTGTTTTTCAATGTTGTGGTTGTTCTTGAATTTGTTGGTGATTTTCAATATTGAGGTTGTTGTAGAATTTATTGGTGTTATCAATGGATTTGTTTTATCCCTTTTGTATTTTTCAAAATTGAGGTTGCAGTTGAATTTGTTGGTGTTTTTGAAAGTTGAGGTTGTTGTTGAATTTTTTGGTATTTTTCATTGTTGAGGTTTTTGTTGACTTTGTTGGGCTTTTAGAATGTTGAGATAGTTGAATTTGTTTGTGTTTTTCAAAGTTGATGTTGTTGTTGAAAATTTTTGTGTTTCATTGTTGAGGTTTTTGTTGAATTTGTTGGTGTTATTGAATCTTGAGGTTGTTGAATTAGTTGCTGTTTTTCATTCTTGAGGTTTTTGTTGAATTTGTTGGTGTTTTTCATTGTTGAGGTTATTGTTGAATTTGTTGCTGATTTTCAATGTTGAGTTCGTTGTTGAATTTTTTGTTGTATTTCATAGATGAGGTTGTTGTTAAAATTGTTGGAGTTTTTCAATGTTCAGGTTGTTGTTGAATTTTTTGGTGTTTTTCATTGTTGAGGTTATTGCTGAATTTGTTGCTGATTTTCAATGTTGAGTTCGTTGTTGAATTTTTTGTTGTATTTCATAGATGAGGTTGTTGTTAAAATTGTTGGAGTTTTTCAATGTTCAGGTTGTTGTTGAATTTATTGGTGTTATCAATGGTTTTTTTGGAACTTTTTTGGAATTTTTCAAAGTTGAGGTTTCAGTTGAATTTGTTGGTGTTTTTTAATGTTGAGGTTTTTGAATTTGTTGGTGTTATTCAATGTTGAGGTTGTTGTTGAATTTCTTGGAGTTTTTAAATGTTGAGGTTGTTGAATTTGTTGGTGTTTTTCAAACTTGAGGATGATGTTGATTTTTTTTTATTTTTCATTGTTAAGGTTGTTGTTGAATATGCTGCTCTTTTTCAATGTTGAGGTTGTTGAATTAGTTGGTGTTTTTCAAAGTTGAGGTTGTTGTTGAATTTGTTGCTGATATTCAATATTGAGGTTGTTGTTGAATTTGTTGGTGTTTTTCATTATTGAGGTTGTTGTTGTTGAATTTTTTGTTGTTATTCATTGTTGAGGGTGATGTTGAATTTGTTGGTGATTTTGAATATTGAGGTTGTTGTTGAATTTATTGGTGTCATCAATGGTTATTTTTGAACTTTTTTGTATTATTCAAAGTTGAGATTGCAGTTGATCTTGTTGTTGTTTTTCCATGTTGAGGTTGTTGAATTTGTTGGTGTTTTTGAATGTTGAGTTTGTTGTTGAATTTTTTGGTGTTTTTCATTGTTGAGGTTGTTGTTGAAATCGTTGGTGTTTTGCAATGTTGAGGTTGTTGTTGACTTTGTTGGTGATTTTCAATATTGAGGTTGTTGTTGAATTTATTGGTGTTATCAATGATTTTTTATTGAACCCTTATGTATTTTTCAAAGTTGAGGTTGCAGTTGAATTTGTTGGTGTTTTTCAAAGTTGAGGTTGTTGTTGAATTTGCTGCTCTTTTTCAATGTTGAGGTTGTTGAATTTGTTGGTGTTTTTGAAAGTTGAGGTTGATGTTGAATTTTTTGGTGATATTCAATATTCAGGTTGTTGTTGAATTTGTTGGTGTTATCAATTTTTATTTTGTTGAACTTTTTTGTATCTTTAAAAGTTGAGGTTGTTGTTGAATTTGTTGGTGTTTTTCAATGTTGAGGTTGATGAATTTGTTGGTGTTTTTGGATGTTGAGGTTGTTGTTCAATTTGTTGGTGATTTTCAATATTGAGGTTGTTGTTGTATCTGTTGGTGTTTTTCAATGCTGGGGTTGTTGTTTAATTTTTTGGTATTTTTCATTGTTGAGGTTTTTGTTGACATTGTTGGTGTTTGTGAATGTTGAGTTTGTTGAATCTGTTGGCATTTTTCAAAGTTGAGGTTGTTGTTGAATTTGTTGGTGATATTCAATATTGAGGTTGTTGTTGAATTTTTTGATGTTTTTCGTTGTTGAAGTTGTTGTTGAATTTGTTGTTGATTTTCAATGTTGAGTTTGATGTTGAATTTTTTGTAGTTTTTCATAGGTGAGGTTGTTGTTGAAATGGTTGGAGCTTTTCAATGTTGAGGCTGTTGTTGAATTTTCTGGTGTTTTTCATTGTTGAGTTTGTTGTTGTTGAATTTTTCGATGTTGTTCATTGTTGGGGTTGCTGATGAATTTTTGGTTTTTCAAATTTTCAATTTGAATTCAATTTTTTGGAGTTTTTCATTGTTGCGGTTTTTGTTCAATTTGTTGGTGTTTTTGAATGTTGAGGTTGTTGTTTGAATATTTTGATGTTTTCCATTGTTGAGGTTGTTGTTGAATTTGTTGGTGTTTTTGAATGTTGAGCTTGTTGTTGAATTTTTTGGTGTTTTTCATTGTTGAGGTTGTTGTTAAATTTTTTGATGTTATTCATTGTTGAGGATGTTGTTGAAATTGTTGGAGTTTCTCAATGTTGAGGTTGTTGTTGAATTTTTTGGTGTTTTTCATTGTTGAGGTTGTTCATGAATTTGTTAATGATTTTCAATATTGAGGTTGTTGTTGAATTTATTGGTGTTATCAATGGTTTTTTTGGAACTTTCTTGGAATTTTTCAAAGTTGAGGTTTCAGTTGAATTTGTTGGTGTTTTTTAATGTTGAGGTTTTTGAATTTGTTGGTGTTATTCAATGTTGAGATTGTTGTTGAATTTGTTGGTGTTTTTCAAACTTGAGGATGATGTTGAATTTTTTTTTATTTTTCATTGTTAAGGTTGTTGTTGAACATGCTGCTCTTTTTCAATGTTGAAGTTGTTGAATTTTTTGGTGTTTTTCAAAGTTGAGGTTGTTGTTGAATTTGCTGCTGATACTCAATATTGAGGTTGCTGTTGAATTTGTTGGTGTTATCAATTTTTATTTTGTTGAAGTTTTTTGTATTTTTAAAAGTTGAGGTTGTTGTTGAAATTTTTGGTGTTTTTCATTATTGAGGTTGTTGTTGTTGAATTTTTTGTTGTTATTCATTGTTGAGGTTGATGTTGAATTTGTTGGTGATTTTCAATATTGAGGTTGTTGTTGAATTTATTGGTGTCATCAATGGTTATTTTTGAACTTTTTTGTATTTTTCAAAGTTGAGATTGCAGTTGATCTTGTTGTTGTTTTTCCATGTTGAGGTTGTTGAATTTGTTGGTGTTTTTGAATGTTGAGTTTGTTGTTGAATTTTTTGGTGTTTTTCATTGTTGAGGTTGTTGTTGAATTCGTTGGTGTTTTGCAATGTTGAGGTTGTTGTTGACTTTGTTGGTGATTTTCAATATTGAGGTTGTTGTTGAATTTATTGGTGTTATCAATGATTTTTTATTGAACCCTTATGTATTTTTCAAAGTTGAGGTTGCAGTTGAATTTGTTGGTGTTTTTCAAAGTTGAGGTTGTTGTTGAATTTGCTGCTCTTTTTCAATGTTGAGGTTGTTGAATTTGTTGGTGTTTTTGAAAGTTGAGGTTGATGTTGAATTTTTTGGTGATATTCAATATTCAGGTTGTTGTTGAATTTGTTGGTGTTATCAATTTTTATTTTGTTGAACTTTTTTGTATTTTTAAAAGTTGAGGTTGTTGTTGAATTTGTTGGTGTTTTTCAATGTTGAGGTTGATGAATTTGTTGGTGTTTTTGGATGTTGAGGTTGTTGTTCAATTTGTTGGTGATTTTCAATATTGAGGTTGTTGTTGTATCTGTTGGTGTTTTTCAATGCTGGGGTTGTTGTTTAATTTTTTGGTATTTTTCATTGTTGAGGTTTTTGTTGACATTGTTGGTGTTTGTGAATGTTGAGTTTGTTGAATCTGTTGGCATTTTTCAAAGTTGAGGTTGTTGTTGAATTTGTTGGTGATATTCAATATTGAGGTTGTTGTTGAATTTTTTGATGTTTTTCGTTGTTGAAGTTGTTGTTGAATTTGTTGTTGATTTTCAATGTTGAGTTTGATGTTGAATTTTTTGTAGTTTTTCATAGGTGAGGTTGTTGTTGAAATGGTTGGAGCTTTTCAATGTTGAGGCTGTTGTTGAATTTTCTGGTGTTTTTCATTGTTGAGTTTGTTGTTGTTGAATTTTTCGATGTTGTTCATTGTTGGGGTTGCTGATGAATTTTTGGTTTTTCAAATTTTCAATTTGAATTCAATTTTTTGGAGTTTTTCATTGTTGTGGTTTTTGTTCAATTTGTTGGTGTTTTTGAATGTTGAGGTTGTTGTTTGAATATTTTGATGTTTTCCATTGTTGAGGTTGTTGTTGAATTTGTTGGTGTTTTTGAATGTTGAGCTTGTTGTTGAATTTTTTGGTGTTTTTCATTGTTGAGGTTGTTGTTAAATTTTTTGATGTTATTCATTGTTGAGGATGTTGTTGAAATTGTTGGAGTTTCTCAATGTTGAGGTTGTTGTTGAATTTTTTGGTGTTTTTCATTGTTGAGGTTGTTCATGAATTTGTTAATAATTTTCAATATTGAGGTTGTTGTTGAATTTATTGGTGTTATCAATGGTTTTTTTGGAACTTTTTTGGAATTTTTCAAAGTTGAGGTTTCAGTTGAATTTGTTGGTGTTTTTTAATGTTGAGGTTTTTGAATTTGTTGGTGTTATTCAATGTTGAGATTGTTGTTGAATTTGTTGGTGTTTTTCAAACTTGAGGATGATGTTGAATTTTTTTTTATTTTTCTTTGTTAAGGTTGTTGTTGAACATGCTGCTCTTTTTCAATGTTGAGGTTGTTGAATTTTTTGGTGTTTTTCAAAGTTGAGGTTGTTGTTGAATTTGCTGCTGATACTCAATATTGAGGTTGCTGTTGAATTTGTTGGTGTTATCAATTTTTATTTTGTTGAAGTTTTTTGTATTTTTAAAAGTTGAGGTTGTTGTTGAAATTTTTGGTGTTTTTCATTATTGAGGTTGTTGTTGTTGAATTTTTTGTTGTTATTCATTGTTGAGGTTGATGTTGAATTTGTTGGTGATTTTCAATATTGAGGTTGTAGTTGAATTTATTGGTGTCATCAATGGTTATTTTTGAACTTTTTTGTATTTTTCAAAGTTGAGATTGCAGTTGATCTTGTTGTTGTTTTTCCATGTTGAGGTTGTTGAATTTGTTGGTGATTTTCAATATTGAGGTTGTTGTTGAATTTGCTGCTCTTTTTCAATGTTGAGGTTGTTGAATTTGTTGGTGTTTTTGAAAGTTGAGGTTGATGTTGAATTTATTGGTGTTATCAATGGTTTTTTATTGAACCCTTATGTATTTTTCAAAGTTGAGGTTGCAGTTGAATTTGTTGGTATTTTTCAAAGTTGAGGTTGTTGTTGAATTTGCTGCTCTTTTTCAATGTTGAGGTTGTTGAATTTGTTGGTGTTTTTGAAAGTTGAGGTTGATGTTGAATTTTTTGGTGATATTCAATATTCAGGTTGTTGTTGAATTTGTTGGTGTTATCAATTTTTATTTTGTTGAACTTTTTTGTATTTTTAAAAGTTGAGGTTGTTGTTGAATTTGTTGGTGTTTTTCAATGTTGAGGTTGATGAATTTGTTGGTGTTTTTGGAAGTTGAGGTTGTTGTTGAATCTGTTGATGTTTTTCAATGTAGGGGTTGTTGTTGAATTTTTTGGTATTTTTCATTGTTCAGGTTTTTGTTGAATAGGTTGGTTTTTTTCAATGTTGAGGTTGTTGAATTTTTGGTGTTTTTCATTGTTGCGGTTTTTGTTCAATTTGTTGGTGTTTTTGAATGTTGAGGTTGTTGTTTGAATATTTTGATGTTTTCCATTGTTGAGGTTGTTGTTGAATTTGCTGCTCTTTTTCAATGTTGAGGTTGTTGAATTTGTTGGTGTTTTTGAAAGTTGAGGTTGATGTTGAATTTTTTGGTGATATTCAATATTCAGGTTGTTGTTGAATTTGTTGGTGTTATCAATTTTTATTTTGTTGAACTTTTTTGTATTTTTAAATGTTGAGGTTGTTGTTGAATTTGTTGGTGTTTTTCAATGTTGAGGTTGATGAATTTGTTAGTGTTTTTGGAAGTTGAGGTTGTTGTTGAATCTGTTGATGTTTTTCACTGTAGGGGTTGTTGTTGAATTTTTTGGTATTTTTCATTGTTCAGGTTTTTGTTGAATAGGTTGGTTTTTTTCAATGTTGAGGTTGTTGTTGAATTTTTGATGTTTTTCATTGTTGAAGTTGTTGTTGAATTTGTTGGTGATATTCAATATTGTGGTTGCTGTTGAATTTTTTGATGTTTTTCATTGTTGAATTTGTTGTTGATTTTCAATGTTGAGTTTGTTGTTGAATTTTTGGTAGTTTATCATAGGTGAGGTTGTTGTTGAAATGGTTGCAGCTTTTCAATGTTGAGGCTGTTGTTGAATTTTTTGGTGTTTTTCATTGTTGAGTTTGTTGTTGTTGAATTTTTTGATGTTATTTATTGTTGAGGTTGTTGTTTATTTTGTTGGTGATTTTCAATATTGAGGTTGTTGTTGAATTTATTCATGTTATCAATGGTTTCTTTTGAACCCTTTTCTATTTTTCAAAGTGGAGGTTGCATTTGTTGATGTTTTTCAATGTTGGGGTTGTTGTTGAATTTTTGGTTTTTCAAATTTTCAATTTGAATTCAATTTTTTGGAGTTTTTCATTGTTGCGGTTTTTGTTCAATTTGTTGGTGTTTTTGAATGTTGAGGTTGTTGTTTGAATATTTTGATGTTTTCCATTGTTGAGGTTGTTGTTGAATTTGTTGGTGTTTTTGAATGTTGAGGTTGTTGTTGAATTTTTTGGTGTATTTCATTTTTGAGGTTGTGGTTAAATTTTTTGATGTTATTCATTGTTGAGGATGTTGTTTGAAATTATTGGAGTTTCTCAATGTTGAGGTTGTTGTTGAATTTTTTGGTGTTTTTCATTGTTGAGGTTGTTCTTGAATTTGTTAATGATTATTAACATTGAGGTTGTTTTTGAATTTATTGGTGTTATCAATGGTTTTTTTGGAACTTTCTTGGAATTTTTCAAAGTTGAGGTTTCAGTTGAATTTGTTGGTGTTTTTTAATGTTGAGGTTTTTGAATTTGTTGGTGTTGTTCAATGTTGAAGTTGTTGTTGAATTTCTTGGAGTATTTAAATGTTGAGGTTGTTGAATTTGTTGGTGTTTTTCAAACTTGAGGATGATGTTGAATTTTTTTTTATTTTTCATTGTTATGGTGTTTGTTGAATATGCTGCTCTTTTTCAATGTTGAGGTTGTTGAATTTGTTGGTGTTTTTCAAAGTTGAGGCTGTTGTTGAATTTGTTGCTGATATTCAATATTGAGTTTGTTTTTGAATTTGTTGGTGTTATCAATTTTTATTTTGTTGAACTTTTTTGTATTTTGAAGTTGTTGTTGAATTTTTTGATGTTTTTCATTGTTGAGGTTGTTGTTATATTTATTGATGTTTTTCATTGTTGAGGTTGTTGTTGAATTTGCTGCTCTTTTTGAATGTCGAGGTTGTTGAACTTGTTGGTGTTTTTCAAAGTTGAGGTTGTTGTTGAATTTGTTGGTGATATTCAATATTGAGGTTGTTGTTGAATTTGTTGGTGTTATCAACTTTGAGGTTGTTGTTGAATCTGTTGGTGTTTTTCAATGTTGGGGTTGTTGTTGAATATTTTGTTATTTTTCATTGTTGAGGTTTTTGTTGACTTTGTTGGTCTTTTTGAATGTTGAGGTTGTTGATTCTGTTGGTGTTTTTTCAAAGTTGAGCTTGTTGTTGAATTTATTGCTATTTTTCATTGTTGAGGTTTTTTTTGAATTTGTTGCTGTTTTTGAATGTTGAGGTTGTTGTTGAATTTTTTGATGTTTTTTATTGTTGAAGTTGTTGTTGAATTTGTTGGTGATTTTCAATGCAGAGTTTGTGTTGAATTTTTGGTTGTTTTTCATAGTTGAGGTTGTTGCAGAAATTGTTGGAGCTTTTCAATGTTGAGGTTGTTGTTGAATTTTTTGGTGTTTTTCATTGTTAAGTTTGTTGTTGATGAATTTTTTGATGTTATTCATTGTTGAGGTTGTTTATTGAATTTGTTGCTGATTTTTAATATTGAGGTTGTTGTTGAATTTATTGGTGTTATCAATGGATTTTTTGTACTTTTTTGTATTTTTCAAAATTGAGATTGCAGTTGAATTAGTTGGTGTTATTCAATGATGAGGTTGTTGATTTTGTTGGTGTTTTTCATTGTTGATGTTTATGTTGAATTCCTGGGTGATTTTGAATTTTGTTGTTGAATTTTGAGGTTGTTGTTGATTTTGTTGGTGATTTTCAATGTTGAGTTTGTTGTTGAATTTACTGGTGTTATCAATGGTTTTGTTTTAACCCTTTCGTATTTTTCAAAGTTGAGGTTGCAGTTGAATTCGTTGGATTTTTTGAAAGTTGAGGTCCTTGTTGAATATTTTGATGTTTTTCATTGTTGAGGTTGTTGTTGAAGTTGATGCTCTTTTTGAATGTTGAGGTTGTTGAATTTGTTGGTGTTTTTCAAAGTTGAGGTTGTTGTTGAATTTGTTGGTGTTATCAATTTTTATTTTGTTGAACATCTTTGTATTTTTAAAAGTTGAGGTTGTTGTTGAATTTGTTGGTGTTTTTCAATGTTGAGGTTGTTGAATTTGTTGGTGTTTTTCAAATTTCAGGTTGTTATTGGATTTGTTGGTGTTTTTGAATGTTGAGGTTGTTGTTGAATTTGGTTGTTGATTTTCAATATTGTGATTGTTGTTCAATTTGTTGATGTTTTTCATTGTTGAGGTTGTTGTTGAATTTGTTGCTGATTTTCAATGTTGAGTTTGTTGTTGAATTTTTTCTTACTTTTCATAGTTGAGGTTGTTGTTGAATTTTTTGGTGTTTTTCATTGTTGTGGTTGTTGTTGTTGAATTTTTTAATGTCATTCATTGTTGAGGTTGTTGTTGAATTTGTTGGTGATTTTCAATATTGAGGTTGTTGTTGAATTTAACGGTGTTATCAATTGTGTTTTATGTACTTTTTTGTATTTTTCAAAGTTGAGATTGCAGTTGAAATTGTTGGTATTTTTCATTGTTGAGGTTGTTGTTGAATTTTTTGATTTATTCATTGTTAAGGTTGATGTTGAATTTTTTGGTGATTTTTAATATTGAGGTTGTTGTTGAATTTGTTGGTGTTATCAATGGTTTTTTTTGAACTTTTTTGTATTTTTCAAAGTTGAGGTTGCAGTTGAATTTGTTGGTGTTTTTCAATGTTGAGGTTGTTGAATTTGTTAGTGTTTTTCAATGTTGAGGTTGTCGTTGAATTTTTTGGTGTTAATCATTGCTGAGGTTGTTGTAGAATTTTTGAATGTTTTTCATTATTGAGGTTGTTGTTGAACTTGCTGCTCTTTTTCAATGTTGAGGTTGTTGAATTTGTTGGTGTTGTTGAAAGTTGAGGTTGTTGTTGAATTTGTTGGTGATATTCAATATCAATTTTTATTTTGTTGAACGTTTTTGTATTTTTAAAAGTTGAGGTTCTTGTTGAATTTGTGGGAGTTTATCAATGTTGAGGTTGTTGAACTTGTTGGTGCTTTTCAAAGTTGAGGTTGTTGTTGAATTTGTTGGTGTTCTTGAATGTTGAGGTTCTTCTTCAATTTGTTGTTGATTTTCAATATTGAGGTTGTTGTTGAATCTCTTGGTGTTTTTCAATGCTGGGGTTGTTGTTTAATTATTTGGTATTTTTCATTGTTGAGGTTTTTGTTGACATTGTTGGTGTTTTTGAATGTTGAGGTTGTCGAATCTGTTGGCATTTTTCAAAATTGAGGTTGTTGTTGAATGTGTTGGTGATTTTCAATATTGAGGTTGTTGTTGAATTTTTTGATGTTTTTCATTGTTGAAGTTGTTGTTGAATTTGTTGGTGATTTTCAATGTTGAGTTTGTTGTTGAATTTTTGGTTGTTTTTCATATTTGAGGTTGTTGTTGAAATGGTTGGTGCTTTTCAATGTTGTGGTTGTTGTTGAATTTTTTGGTGTTTTTCATTGTTGAGTTTGTTGTTGTTGAATTTTTTGATGTTATTCATTGTTGAGGTTGTTGTTGACTTTGTTGGAGATTTTCAATATTGAGGTTGTTGTTGAATTTATTGGTTTTATCAATGGTTTCTTTTGAACCCTTTTCTATTTTTTAAAGTTGAGGTTGCAGTTGAATTTGTTGGTGATTTTCATTGTTGGGGTTGTGTTGAATTTTTTGGTGTTTTTCATTGTTGCGGTTTTTGTTGAATTTGTTGGTGTTTTTGAATGTTCAGGTTGTTGTTTGAATATTTTGATGTTTTCCATTGTTGAGGTTGTTGTTGAATTTGTTGGTGTTTTTGAATGTTGAGGTTGTTGTTGAATTTATTGGTGTTTTTCATTGTTGAGGTTGTTGTTGAATTTTTTGATGTTATTCATTGTTGAGGTTGTTGTTGAAATTGTTGGACTTTCTCAATGTTGAGGTTGTTGTTGAATTTTTTGGTATTTTCCAGTGTTGTGGTTGTTCTTGAATTTGTTGGTGATTTTCAATATTGAGGTTGTTGTTCAATTTATTGCTGTTATCAATGGTTTTGTTTTAACCATTTTGTATTTTTTAACGTTGAGGTTGCAGTTGAATTTGTTGGTGTTTTTGAAAGTTGAAGTTGTTGTTGAATTTTTTGGTATTTTTCATTGTTGAGGATTTTGTTGACTTTGTTGGGCTTTTACAATGTTGAGTTTGTTGAATTTGTTGTTGTTTTTCATTCTTGACGTTCTGGTTGAATTTGTTGGTGTTTTTCATTGTTGAGATTATTGTTGAATTTGTTGCTGATTTTCAATGTTGAGTTCGTTGTTGAATTTTTTGTTGTATTTCATAGATGAGGTTGTTGTTAAAATTGTTGGAGTTATTCAATGTTCAGGATGTTGTTGAATTTTTTGGTGTTTTTGATTGTTGAGGTTGTTGTTGTTGAATTTTTTGATGTCATTCATTGTTGAGGTTCTTGTTGAATTTCTTGGTGATTTTCAATATTGAAGTTGTTGTTGAATGTATTCGTGTTATCAATGCTTTTTCATGACCTTTTTGTATTTTTCAAAGTCGAGGTTGCAGGTGAATTTGTTGGTACTTTTCAATGTTGAGGTTGTTGAATTTGTTGGTGTTTTTTAAAGTTGAAGTTGTTGTTGAATTTTTCGGTGTTTTTCATTGTTGAGGTTTTTGTTGAATTTGTTGGTGTTTTGAATGTTGAGATGGTTTTTGAATTTTTTGATGTTTTTCATTTTTGAGGTTGTTGTTGAATTTGTTGTTGATTTTCAATGTTGAGTTTGTTGCTGAATTTTTGGGTGTTTTCCATTGTTGAGGTTGCTGTTGAAATTGTTGGTGTTTTTCAATGTTGAGGTTGTTGAATTTGTTGGTGCTTTTGAAAGTTGAGGTTGTTGTTGAATATGTTTGTGTTTTTCATTGTTGAGGTTGTTGTTGTTGAATTTTTGGACGTCCTTCCTTGTTGAGGTTTTTGTTGAATTTGTTGGTGTTTTGCAATGTTGAGGTTGATGTTGAATTTGTAGGTGATTTTAAATATTGACGTTGTTGTTGAATTTATTAGTGTTATCAATGGTTTTTTTTGAACTTTATTGTATTTTTCAAAAGTTGAGGTTGCAGTTGAATTTGTTGTTATTTTTTAATGTTGAGGTTCTTGTGGAATTTTTTGGTGTTTTTCATTGTTGAGGTTGTTGTTGAATTTGTTGGTGTTTTTCAAAGTTGAGGTTGTTGTTGAATTTTTTGCTGTTTATCATTGTTGATGTTTTTGTTGAATTTGTTGGTGCTTTGCAATGTTGAGCTTGTTGTTGAATTTGTCGGTGATTTTCAATATTGAGGTTGTTGTTGTATTTATTGGTGGTATCAATGGTTTTTTTTAAACTTTTCGCATTTTTCAAAGTTGAGGTTGCAGTTGAATTTGTTGGTGTTTCTGAATGTTGAGGTTTTGTTGAATTTTTTGGTATTTTTCATTGAGGAAGTTTTTATTGAATTTGTTCGTGTTTTTGAATGTTGAGGCTGTTGTTGAATTTTGGTGCTTTTCAGTGTTGTGATTGTTGTTGAAATTGTTGGAGTTTTTCAATGATGAGGTTGATGTTGAATTTTTTGGTGTTTTTCTTTGTTGAGGTCGTTGCTGTTGAATTTTTTGATGTATTTCATTGTTGAGCTGGTTGATTAATTTGTTGGTGATTTTCAATATTGAGGTTATTGTTGAATTTATTAGTGTTATCAATGTTTTTTTTTAAGCTTTTTTGTGTTTTTCAAAGTTGAGGTTGCAGTTGAATTTGCTGGTGTTTTTCAAAGTTGAGGTTGTTGTTGAATTTTTTGGTGTTTTTCATTGTTGAGGTATTTGTTGATGAATTTGTTTGTGCTTTTGAATGTTCAGATTGTTGAATCTCTTGGTGTTTTTGAATTTTAAGTTTGTTGTTGAATTTGTTGGTGATTTTCAACGTTGAGATTATTGTTCAATTTTTTGGTGTTTTTCATTTCTGCGGTTGTTGTTGAAATTATTGGAGTTTTTCAATGTTGAGGTTGTTGTTGAATTTTTTGGTGTTTTGCATTGTTGAGGTTGTTGTTGACTTTTTTGACGTTATTCATTGTTGAGGTTGTTGTTGAATTTGTTGGTGGTTTTCAATATTGAGGTTTTTGTTGAATTTATTGGTGTTGTCAATGTTTTTTTTTAAACATTTTTGTATTTTTCAAAGTTGAGGTTGCAGTTGAATTTGTTGGTGTTTTTGAATGTTGAGGTTTTGTTGAATTTTTTGATGTTGTTCATTGTTGAGGTTGTTTTTAAATTTGTTGGTGATTTTCAATGTTGAGTTTGTGGTTGAATTTTTTAGTGTTTTTCATTTTGGAGATTGTTGTTGAAATTGTTGGAGTTTTTCAAAGATGAGGTTGTTGTTGAATTTTTTGGTGTTTTTCATTGTTGAGGTCGTTGCTGTTGAATTTTTTAATGTATTTCATTGTTGAGCTGGTTGATTAATTTGTTGGTGATTTTCAATATTGAGGTTATTGTTGAATTTATTTGCTGGTGTTTTTCAAAGTTGAGGTTGCTGTTGAATTTTTTGGTGTTTTTCATTGTTGAGGTATTTGTTGAATTTCTGGTGTTTTTGAATGTTGAGGTTGTTGTTGAATTTTTTGATGTTTTTCATAGTTGAGGTTGTTGTTGAATTGTTTGATGTTTTTCATTGTTGAGGTTGCTGTTGAATTTGTTGGTTTTTTACAAAGTTGTGGTTGCAGTTGAATTTGTTGGCGTTTTTCAAAGATGAGGTTGTTGTTGAATTTTTTGGTGTCTTTCATTGTTGGGGTTGTTGTTGTTGTTGAATTTTTGGATGCTTTTCCTTGTTGAGGTTTTTGTTGAATTTGTTGGTGTTTTGCAATGTTGTGGTTGATGTTGAATTTGTAGGTGATTTTGAATATTGAGGTTGTTGTTGAATTTATTGGTGTTATCAATGGTTTTTATTTTACTTTTTTGAATTTTTCAAAGTTGAGGATGCAGTTGAATTTGTTGATGTTTTTCAATGTGGAGGTTGTTGAATTTGTCGGTGTTTTTCAAAGATGAGGTTGTTGCTGAATTTTTTGGTGTTATTCATTGCTGAGTTTTTTATTGAATTTGTTGGTGCTTTGCAATGTTGAGGTTGTTGTTGAATTTGTTGGTGATTTTCAATATTAACGTTGTTGTTGAATTTATTAGTGTTATCAATGTTTTTTTTGAACTTTATTGTATTTTTCAAAAGTTGAGGTGGCAGTTGAATTTGTTGGTATTTTTTAATGTTGAGGTTGTTGTTGAATTTTTTGGTGTTTTTCAGTGTTGAAGTTTTTGTTGAATTTGTTGGTGCTTTGCAATGTTGAGCTTGCTGTTGAATTTGTCGGTGATTTTCAATATTGAGGTTGTTGTTGAATTTATTGGTGGTATCAATGGTTTTTTTTAAACTTTTTGTATTTTTCAAAGTTGAGGTTGCAGTTGAATGTGTTGGTGTTTTTGAATGTTGAGGTTTTGTTGAATTTTTTGGTATTTTTCATTGAGGAAGTTTTTATTGAATTTGTTCGTGTTTTTGAATGTTGAGGCTGTTGTTGAATTTTGGTGCTTTTCATTGGTGATATTCAATATTGAGGTTTTGTTGAATTTGTTGGTGTTATCAATTTTTATTTTGTTGAACTTTTTTGTATTTTGAAAAGATGAGGTTGTTGTTGAATTTCTTGGTGATTTTGAATGTTGAGGTTGTTGTTGAATATGTTGGTCATTTTCAACATTGAGGTTGTTGCTGAATTTTTTGGTATTTTTCATTGTTGAGGTTTTTGTTGACTTTGTTGGTCTTTTTGAATGTTGAGGTTGTTGAATCTGTTGGTGATTTTCAAAGTTCAGGTTGTTGTTGAATTTTTTGTATTTTTCATTGTTGAGGTTTTTGTTGAATTTGTTCGTATTTTTCATTGTTGAAGTTGTTGGTGAATTTCAATGTTGAATTTGTTGTTGAATTCTTGTTTATTTTTCATAGTTGAGGTTGTTGTTGAAATTGTTGGAGCTTTTCAATGTTGACGTTGTTGTTGCATTTTTTGGTGTTTTACATTGTTGAGTTTGTTGTTGATTATTTTTTTGATGTTATTCATTTTTGAAGTTGTTGTTGAATTTGTTGCTGATTTTCAATATTGAGGTTGTTGTTGATTTTATTGGTGTTATCAATGGTTTTTTTGTACTTTATTGTATTTTTCCAAATTGAGGTTGCAGTTGAATTCGTTGGTGTTTTTGAATGTTGAGGTTTTTGTTGAATTTTTTGATGTTTTTCATTTTTGAGGTTGTTGTTGAATTTGTTGGTGATTTTCAATGTTGAGTTGGTTGTTGAATTTTTTGGTGTTTTTCATTGTTGAGTTTGTTGTTGAAATTGCTGGAGTTTTTCAATGTTGAGGTTATTGTTGAATTTTTTGATGTTTTTCATTGTTGTGGTTGTTGATGAATTTGTTGGTGTTTTGCAATGTTGTGGTTGTTGTTGAATTTTTTGGTGTATTTCATTGTTGAGGTTTTTGTTATATTTGTTGGTGATTTTCAAAGTTGAGTTTGTTACTGAATTTTTTGTTGTTATTCATTGTTGAGGTAGATGTTCAAAATTCTTGGAGTTTTTCAATGTCGAGGTTGTTGAATTAGTTGGTGTTTTTCAAAGTTGAGGTTGTTGTTGAATTTTTTGGTGTCTTTCATTGTTGAGGTTTTTGTTGAATTTTTAGGTGTTTTTCATTGTTGAGGTTGTTGTTGAATTTTTTGATTTATTCATTGTTGAGGTTGATGTTGAATTTGTTGGTGATTTTCGATATTGAGGTTGTTGTTGAATTTGTTGGTGTTATCAATGGTTTTTTTTGAACTTTTTTGTACTTTTCAAAGTTGAGTGTTGCAGTTGAATTTTTTGGTGTTTTTCAATGTTGAGGTTGTTGAATTTGTTAGTGTTTTTCAAAGTTCAGGTTGTTGAATTTATTGGTGTCTTTCATTGTTGAGGTTTTTGTTGAATTTGTTGGTGTTTTTCAATGTTGTGGTTGTTGTTGAATTTTTTGGTGTTAATCATTGCTGAGGTTGTTGTAGAATTTTTGAATGTTTTTCATTGTTGAGGTTGATGTTGAATTTGCTGCTCTTTTTCAATGTTGAGGTTGTTGAATTTGTTGGTGTTTTTGAAAGTTGAGGTTGTTGTTGAATTTGATGGTGATATTCAATATCAATTTTTATTTTGTTGAACGTTTTTGTATTTTTAAAAGTTGAGGTTCTTGTTGAATTTGTGGGAGTTTATGAATGTTGAGGTAGTTGAATTTGTTGGTGCTTTTCAAAGTTGAGGTTGTTGTTGAATTTGTTGGTGTTCTTGAATGTTGAGGTTCTTGTTCAATTTGTTGTTGATTTTCAATATTGAGGTTGTTGTTGAATCTGTTGGTCTTTTTCAATGCTGGGGTTGTTGTTTAATTGTTTGATATTTTTCATTGTTGAGGTTTTTGTTGACATTGTTGGTGTTTTTGAATGTTGAGGTTGTTGAATCTTTTGGCATTTTTCAAAGTTGAGGTTGTTGTTGAATTTGTTGGTGATATTCAATATTGAGGTTGTTGTTGAATTTTTTGATGTTTTTCATTGTTGAGGTTCTTGTTGAATTTGTTGGTGATTTTCTATATTGAAGTTGTTGTTGAATTTATTCGTGTTATCAATGCTTTTTCATGAACTTTTTTGTATTTTTCAAAGTCGAGGTTGCAGGTGAATTTGTTCGTACTTTTCAATGTTGAGGTTGTTGAATTTGTTGGTGTTTTTTAAAGTTGAAGTTGTTGTTGAATTTTCCGGTGTTTTTCATTGTTGAAGTTTTTGTTGAATTTCTTGGTGTTTTGAATGTTGAGGTTTTTGTTGAATTTTGTGATGTTTTTCATTTTTGAGGTTGTTGTTGAATTTGTTGTTGATTTTCAATGTTGAGTTTGTTGCTGAATTTTTGGGTGTTTTCCATTGTTGAGGTTGCAGTTGAATTTGTTGGTGTTTTTCAATGTTGAGGTTGTTGTTGAATGTTTTGATGTTTTTCATTGTTGAGTTTGTTGAATTTGCTGCTCTTTTTCAATGTTGAGGTTGTTGAATTTGTTGATGTTTTTGAAAGTTGAGGTTGTTGTTGAATTTGTTAGTGATATTCAATATTGAGGTTGTTGAATTTGTTCGTGATTTTCAATATTGAGGTTGCTGAATTTGTTGGTGATTTTCAATATTGAGGTTGTTGTTGAATTTGTTTGTGATTTTCAATGTTGGGGTTGTTGTTGAATTTTTTGGTGTTTTTCAAAGTTGAGGTTGTTGTTGAATTTGTGGGTGATATTCAATATTGAGGTTTTGTTGAATTTGTTGGTGTTATCAATTTTTATTTTGTTGAACTTTTTTGTATTTTTAAAAGTTGAGGTTGCTGTTGAATTTGTGGGAGTTTTTCAAAGTTGAGGTTGTTGAATTTGTTGGTGTTTTTCAAAGATGAGGTTGTTGTTGAATTTGTTGGTGTTCTTGAATGTTCAGATTGTTGTTCAATTTGTTGGTGATTTTCATTATTGAGGTTGTTGTTGAATCTGTTGGTGTTTTTCAATGCTGGGGTTGTTGTTTAATTTTTTGGTATTTTTCATTGTTGAGGTTTTTGTTGACATTGTTGGTGCTTTTGAATGTTGAGATTGTTGAATCTGTTGGCATTTTTCAAAGTTGAGGTTGTTGTTGAATTTGTTGCTGATATTCAATGTTGAGGTTGTTGTTGAATTTTTTGATGTTTTTCATTGTTGAGGTTGTTGTTGAAATGGTTGGAGCTTTTCAATGCTGAGGTTGTTGTTGAATTTTTTTATGTTTTTCATTGTTGAGGTTGTTGTTGAAATGGTTGGAGCTTTTCAATGCTGAGGTTGTTGTTGAATTTTCTGGTGTTTTTCGTTTTTGAATTTGTTGTTGTTGAATTTTTTGATGTTATTTGACTTTGTTGGTGATTTTCAATATTGAGGATGTTGTTGAATTGATTCATGTTATCAATGGTTTCTTTTGAACCCTTCTCTATTTTTCAAAGTTGAGTTGTATTTGTTGGTGTTTTTCAATGTTGGGGTTGTTGTTGAATTTTTGGTTATTCAAATTTTCAATTTGAATTGAATTTTTTGGTGTTTTTCATTGTTGCGGTTTTTGTTGAATTTTTAAGTGTTTTTGAATGTTGAGGTTGTTGTTGAATTTTTTAGTGTTTTTCATTGTTGAGGTTGTTGTTAATTTTTTTGATGTTATTCATTGTTGAGGTTGTTGTTGAAATTGTTGGAGTTTCTCAATGTTGAGGTTGTTGTTGAATTTTTTGGTGTTATTCATTATTGAGGTTGTTCTTGAATTTGTTGACGATTTTCAGTATTGAGTTTGTTGTTGAATTTATTGGTGTTATTGGTTTTTTTGGAACTTTTTTGGAATTTTTCAAAGTTGAGGTTGCAGTTGAATTTGTTGGAGTTTTTTAATGTTGAGGTTTTTGAATTTGTTGGTGTTATTCAATGTTGAGGTTGTTGTTGAATTTCTTGGCGTTTTTAAATGTTGAGGTTGTTGAATTTGTTGGTGTTTTTCATTGTTGAGGTTTTTGTTGAATTCGTTGGTCTTTTTGAATGTTGAGGTTGTTGTTGAATTTTTTGATGTACTTGAATGTTCAGGTTGTTGTTCAATTTGTTGGTGTTATTCAATGTTGAGGTTGTTGTTAAATTTCTTGGTGTTTTAAAATGTTGAGGATGTTGAATTTGTTGGTGTTTTTCAAACTTGAGGATGATGTTGAATTTTTTTTTATTTTTCATTGTTCAGGTTGTTGTTGAATATGCTGCAGTTTTTCAATGCTGAGGTTGTTGAATTTGTTGGTGTTTTTCAAAGTTGCGGTTGTTGTTGAATTTGTTGGTGATATTCAATATTGAGGTTTTGTTGATTTTGTTGGTGTTATCAATTTTTATTTTGTTGAACTATTTTGTTTTTTTAAAAGTTGAGGTTGTTGAAATTTTTGGTGTTTTTCAATATTGAGGTTGTTGTTGTTGAATTTTTTGTTCTTATTCATTGTTGAGGTTGATGTTGAATTTGTTGGTGATTTTCAATATTGAGGTTGTAGTTGAATTTATTGGTGTCATCAATGGTTATTTTTGAACTTTTTTGTATTTTTCAAAGTTGAGATTGCAGTTGATCTTGTTGTTGTTTTGCAATGTTGAGGTTGTTGAATTTGTTGGTGTTTTTGAAAGTTGGGGTTGATGTTGAATTTTTTGGTGATATTCAATATTGAGGTTGTTGTTGAATTTGTTGGTGTTATCAATTTTTATTTTGTTGAACTTTTTTGTATTTTTAAAAGTTGAGGTTGTTGTTGAATTTGTTGGCGTTTTGCAATGTTGAGGTTGATGAATTTTTTGGTGTTTTTGGATGTTGAGGTTGTTGTTGAATTTTTTGGTGTTTTTCAAAGTTGAAGTTGTTGTTGAATCTGTTGAAGTCTTTCAATGTTGTGGTTGTTGTTGAATTATTTGGTATTTTTCATTGTTCAGGTTTTTGTTGAATAGCTTGGTGTTTTGAATGTTGAGGTTGTTTTTGAATTTTTTGATTGTTTTCATTGTTGAAGTTGTCGTTGAATTTGTTGGTGATTTTCAATATTGAGTCTGTTGTTGAATTTTTGGTTGTTTTTCATCGTTGAGGTTGTTGTTGAAATTGTTGGAGCTTTTCAATGCTGAGGTTGTTGTTGAATTGTTTGGTGTTTTTCATTGTTGAGTTTGTTGTTGATGAATTTTTGATGTTATTCATTGTTTTGAGGTTGTTCTTGAATTTGTTGTTGATTTTCAATATTGAGGTTGTTGTTGAATTTATTGTTGTTATCAATGTTTTTTTTGTACTTATTTGTATTTTTCAAAATTGAGGTTGCAGTCGAATTTGTTGGTGTTTTTCAATGTTGAGGTTGTAGAATTTTTGATGTTTTTCATTGTTGAGGTTTTTGTTGAATTCCTTGGTGTTTTTGAATGTTGAGGTTGTTGTTAAACTTTTTGATGTTCTTGAATGTTCAGGTTGTTGTTCAATTTGTTGGTGATTTTCAATATTGAGGTTGTTGTTGAATCTGTTGGTGTTTTTCAGTGCTGGGGTTATTGTTTAATTTTTTGGTATTTTTCATTGTTGAGGTTTTTGTTGACATTGTTGGTGTTTTTGAATGTTGAGATTGTTGAATCTGTTGGCATTTTTCAAAGTTGAGGTTGTTGTTGAATTTGTTGCTGTTTTTGAATGTTGAGGTTGTTGTTGAATTTTTTGATGTTTTTCATTGTTGAAGTTGTTGTTGAATTTGTTGGTGATTTTCAATGTTGAGTTTGTTGTTGAATTTTTGGTAGTTTTTCATAGTTGAGGTTGTTGTTGAAATGGTTGAAGCTTTTCAATGTTGAGGTTGTTGTTGACTTTTTTGGTGTTTTTCATTGTTGAGTTTGTTGTTGTTGAATTTTACTTTGTTGGTGATTTTCAATATTGAGGTTGTTGTTGAATTTATTCATTTTATCAAAGGTTTCTTTTGAACCCTTTTCTATTTTTCAAAGTGGAGGTTGCATTTGTTGATGTTTTTCAATGTTGGGGTTGTTGTTGAATTTTTGGTTTTTCAAATTTTCAATTTGAATTGAATTTTTTGGTGTTTTTCATTGTTGCGGTTTTTGTTGAAGTTGTTGGTGTTTTTGAATGTTGAAGTTGTTGTTTGAATATTTTGATGTTTTCCATTGTTGAGGTTGTTGTTGAATTTGTTGGTGTTTTTGAATGTTGAGGTTGCTGTTGAATTTTTTGGTGTTTTTCATTGTTGAGGTTGTTGTTGTTAAATGTTTTGATGTCATTCATTGTTGAGGTTGTTGCTGAAATTGTTGGAGTTTCTCAATGTTGAGGTTGTTGTTGAATTTTTTGGTGTTTTTCATTGTTGAGGTTGTTCTTGAATTTGTTGATGATTTTCATTATTGAGGTTGTTGTTGAATTTATTGGTGTTATCAATGGTTTTTTTTGAACTTTTTTTTGAATTTTTCAAAGTTGAGCTTGCAGTTGAATTTTTTGGTGTTTTTTAATGTTGAGGTTTTTGAATTTGTTGGTGTTATTCAAAGTTGTGGTTGTTGAATTTTTTTGTGTTTTTCATTCTTGAGGTTTTTGTTGAATTTGTTGGTGTTTTTGAATGTTGAGGTAATTGTTGAATTTTTTGGTGTTTTTCATTGTTGATGTTGTTGTTGAATTTGCTGCTCTTTTTAATGTTGAGGTTGTTTAATTTGTTGGAGATTTTGAAAGTTGAGGTTGTTGTTTATTTTGTTGGTGATATTCAATGTTGAGGTTGTTGTTGAATTTGTTGGTGATATTCAATATTGAGGTTTTGTTGATTTTGTTGGTGTTAACACATTTTTATTTTGTTGAACTATTTTGTTTTTTTAAAAGTTGAGGTTGTTGAAATTTTTGGTGTTTTTCAATATTGAGGTTGTTGGTGTTGAATTTTTTGTTCTTATTCATTGTTGAGGTTGATGTTGAATTTGTTGGTGATTTTCAATATTGAGGTTGTAGTTGAATTTATTGGTGTCATCAATGGTTATTTTTGAACTTTTTTGTATTTTTCAAAGTTGAGATTGCAGTTGATCTTGTTGTTGTTTTGCAATGTTGAGGTTGTTGAATTTGTTGGTGTTTTTGAAAGTTGGGGTTGATGTTGAATTTTTTGGTGATATTCAATATTGAGGTTGTTGTTGAATTTGTTGGTGTTATCAATTTTTATTTTGTTGAACTTTTTTGTATTTTTAAAAGTTGAGGTTGTTGTTGAATTTGTTGGCGTTTTGCAATGTTGAGGTTGATGAATTTTTTGGTGTTTTTGGATGTTGAGGTTGTTGTTGAATTTTTTGGTGTTTTTCAAAGTTGAAGTTGTTGTTGAATCTGTTGAAGTCTTTCAATGTTGTGGTTGTTGTTGAATTATTTGGTATTTTTCATTGTTCAGGTTTTTGTTGAATAGCTTGGTGTTTTGAATGTTGAGGTTGTTTTTGAATTTTTTGATTGTTTTCATTGTTGAAGTTGTCGTTGAATTTGTTGGTGATTTTCAATATTGAGTCTGTTGTTGAATTTTTGGTTGTTTTTCATCGTTGAGGTTGTTGTTGAAATTGTTGGAGCTTTTCAATGCTGAGGTTGTTGTTGAATTGTTTGGTGTTTTTCATTGTTGAGTTTGTTGTTGATGAATTTTTGATGTTATTCATTGTTTTGAGGTTGTTCTTGAATTTGTTGTTGATTTTCAATATTGAGGTTGTTGTTGAATTTATTGTTGTTATCAATGTTTTTTTTGTACTTATTTGTATTTTTCAAAATTGAGGTTGCAGTCGAATTTGTTGGTGTTTTTCAATGTTGAGGTTGTAGAATTTTTGATGTTTTTCATTGTTGAGGTTTTTGTTGAATTCCTTGGTGTTTTTGAATGTTGAGGTTGTTGTTAAACTTTTTGATGTTCTTGAATGTTCAGGTTGTTGTTCAATTTGTTGGTGATTTTCAATATTGAGGTTGTTGTTGAATCTGTTGGTGTTTTTCAGTGCTGGGGTTATTGTTTAATTTTTTGGTATTTTTCATTGTTGAGGTTTTTGTTGACATTGTTGGTGTTTTTGAATGTTGAGATTGTTGAATCTGTTGGCATTTTTCAAAGTTGAGGTTGTTGTTGAATTTGTTGCTGTTTTTGAATGTTGAGGTTGTTGTTGAATTTTTTGATGTTTTTCATTGTTGAAGTTGTTGTTGAATTTGTTGGTGATTTTCAATGTTGAGTTTGTTGTTGAATTTTTGGTAGTTTTTCATAGTTGAGGTTGTTGTTGAAATGGTTGAAGCTTTTCAATGTTGAGGTTGTTGTTGACTTTTTTGGTGTTTTTCATTGTTGAGTTTGTTGTTGTTGAATTTTACTTTGTTGGTGATTTTCAATATTGAGGTTGTTGTTGAATTTATTCATTTTATCAAAGGTTTCTTTTGAACCCTTTTCTATTTTTCAAAGTGGAGGTTGCATTTGTTGATGTTTTTCAATGTTGGGGTTGTTGTTGAATTTTTGGTTTTTCAAATTTTCAATTTGAATTGAATTTTTTGGTGTTTTTCATTGTTGCGGTTTTTGTTGAAGTTGTTGGTGTTTTTGAATGTTGAAGTTGTTGTTTGAATATTTTGATGTTTTCCATTGTTGAGGTTGTTGTTGAATTTGTTGGTGTTTTTGAATGTTGAGGTTGCTGTTGAATTTTTTGGTGTTTTTCATTGTTGAGGTTGTTGTTGTTAAATGTTTTGATGTCATTCATTGTTGAGGTTGTTGCTGAAATTGTTGGAGTTTCTCAATGTTGAGGTTGTTGTTGAATTTTTTGGTGTTTTTCATTGTTGAGGTTGTTCTTGAATTTGTTGATGATTTTCATTATTGAGGTTGTTGTTGAATTTATTGGTGTTATCAATGGTTTTTTTTGAACTTTTTTTTGAATTTTTCAAAGTTGAGCTTGCAGTTGAATTTTTTGGTGTTTTTTAATGTTGAGGTTTTTGAATTTGTTGGTGTTATTCAAAGTTGTGGTTGTTGAATTTTTTTGTGTTTTTCATTCTTGAGGTTTTTGTTGAATTTGTTGGTGTTTTTGAATGTTGAGGTAATTGTTGAATTTTTTGGTGTTTTTCATTGTTGATGTTGTTGTTGAATTTGCTGCTCTTTTTAATGTTGAGGTTGTTTAATTTGTTGGAGATTTTGAAAGTTGAGGTTGTTGTTTATTTTGTTGGTGATATTCAATGTTGAGGTTGTTGTTGAATTTGTTGGTGATATTCAATATTGAGGTTTTGTTGATTTTGTTGGTGTTATCACATTTTTATTTTGTTGAACTATTTTGTTTTTTTAAAAGTTGAGGTTGTTGAAATTTTTGGTGTTTTTCAATATTGAGGTTGTTGGTGTTGAATTTTTTGTTCTTATTGATTGTTGAGGTTGATGTTGAATTTGTTGGTGATTTTCAATATTGAGGTTGTAGTTGAATTTATTGGTGTCATCAATGGTTATTTTTGAACTTTTTTGTATTTTTCAAAGTTGAGATTGCAGTTGATCTTGTTGTTGTTTTGCAATGTTGAGGTTGTTGAATTTGTTGGTGTTTTTTAATGTTGAGGTTGTTGTTGAATTTGTTGGTGTTTTGCATTTTTGAGGTTGTTGTTGAATTTATTGGTGTTATCAATGGTTTTTTTTGAAGCCTTATGTATTTTTCAAAGTTGAGGTTGCAGTTGAATTTGTTGGTGTTTTTCAAAGTTGAGGTTGTTGTTGAATTTGCTGCTCTTTTTCAATGTTGAGGTTGTTGAATTTGTTGGTGTTTTTGAAAGTTGGGGTTGATGTTGAATTTTTTGGTGATATTCAATATTGAGGTTGTTGTTGAATTTGTTGGTGTTATCAATTTTTATTTTGTTGAACTTTTTTGTATTTTTAAAAGTTGAGGTTGTTGTTGAATTTGTTGGTGTTTTGCAATGTTGAGGTTGATGAATTTTTTGGTGTTTTTGGATGTTGAGGTTGTTGTTGAATTTTTTGGTGTTTTTCAAAGTTGAGGTTGTTGTTGAATCTGTTGAAGTCTTTCAATGTTGTGGTTGTTGTTGAATTTTTTGGTATTTTTCATTGTTCAGGTTTTTGTTGAATAGCTTGGTGTTTTTGAATGTTGAGGTTGTTTTTGAATTTTTTGATGTTTTTCATTGTTGAAGTTGTTGTTGAATTTGTTGGTGATTTTCAATATTGAATTTGTTGTTGAATTTTTGGTTGTTTTTCATAGTTGAGGTTGTTGTTGAAATTGTTGGAGCTTTTCAATGTTGAGGTTGTTGTTGAATTTTTTGGTGTTTTTCATTGTTGAGTTTGTTGTTGATGAATTTTTGATGTTATTCATTGTTGAGGTTGTTCTTGAATTTGTTGGTGATTTTCAATATTGAGGTTGTTGTTGAATTTATTGTTGTTATCAATGTTTTTTTTGTACTTATTTGTATTTTTCAAAATTGAGGTTGCAGTCGAATTTGTTGGTGCTTTTCATTGTTGAGGTTTTAGTTGAATTCGTTGGTGTTTTTGAATGTTGAGGTTGTTGTTGAATTTTTGATGTTCTTGAATGTTCAGGTTGTTGTTGAATTTGATGGTGATATTCAATATTGAGGTTGTTGTTGAATTTTTTGATGTTTTTCATTGTTGAAGTTGTTGTTGAATTTGTTGTTGATTTTCAATGTTGAGCTTGTTGTTGAATTTTTGGTAGTTTTTCATAGTTGAGGTTGTTGTTGAAATGGAGCTTTTCAATATTTAGGTTGTTGTTGAATTTTTTGGTGTTTTTCATTGTTGAGTTTGTTGTTGTAAAATTTTTTATGTTATTCATTGTTGAGGTTGTTGTTTACTTTGTTGGTGATTTTCAATATTGAGGTTGTTGTTGAATTTATTCATGTTATCAATGGTTTCTTTTGAACCCTTTTCTATTTTTCAAAGTGGAGGTTGCATTTGTTGATGTTTTTCAATGTTGGGGTTGTTGTTGAATTTTTGGTTTTTCAAATTTTCAATTTGAATTGAATTTTTTGGTGTTTTTCATTGTTGCGGTTTTTGTTGAAGTTGTTGGTGTTTTTGAATGTTGAGGTTGATGTTGAATTTTTTGGTGTCTTTCATTGTTGAGGTTGTTGTTGAATTTGTTGGTGTTTTTGAATGTTGAGGTTGCTGTTGAATTTTTTGGTGTTTTTCATTGTTGAGGTTGTTGTTGTTAAATGTTTTGATGTCATTCATTGTTGAGGTTGTTGCTGAAATTGTTGGAGTTTCTCAATGTTGAGGTTGTTGTTGAATTTTTTGGTGTTTTTCATTGTTGAGGTTGTTCTTGAATTTGTTGATGATTTTCAGTATTGAGGTTGTTGTTGAATTTATTGGTGTTATCAATGGTTTTTTTTGAACTTTTTTTTGAATTTTTCAAAGTTGAGCTTGCAGTTGAATTTTTTGGTGTTTTTTAATGTTGAGGTTTTTGAATTTGTTGGTGTTATTCAAAGTTGTGGTTGTTGAATTTTTTTGTGTTTTTCATTCTTGAGGTTTTTGTTGAATTTGTTGGTGTTTTTGAATGTTGAGGTAATTGTTGAATTTTTTGTTGTTTTTCATTGTTGATGTTGTTGTTGAATTTGCTGCTCTTTTTAATGTTGAGGTTGTTTAATTTGTTGGAGATTTTGAAAGTTGAGGTTGTTGTTTATTTTGTTGGTGATATTCAATGTTGAGGTTGTTGTTGAATTTGTTGGTGATATTCAATATTGAGGTTTTGTTGATTTTGTTGGTGTTATCACATTTTTATTTTGTTGAACTATTTTGTTTTTTTAAAAGTTGAGGTTGTTGAAATTTTTGGTGTTTTTCAATATTGAGGTTGTTGGTGTTGAATTTTTTGTTCTTATTGATTGTTGAGGTTGATGTTGAATTTGTTGGTGATTTTCAATATTGAGGTTGTAGTTGAATTTATTGGTGTCATCAATGGTTATTTTTGAACTTTTTTGTATTTTTCAAAGTTGAGATTGCAGTTGATCTTGTTGTTGTTTTGCAATGTTGAGGTTGTTGAATTTGTTGGTGTTTTTTAATGTTGAGGTTGTTGTTGAATTTGTTGGTGTTTTGCATTTTTGAGGTTGTTGTTGAATTTATTGGTGTTATCAATGGTTTTTTTTGAAGCCTTATGTATTTTTCAAAGTTGAGGTTGCAGTTGAATTTGTTGGTGTTTTTCAAAGTTGAGGTTGTTGTTGAATTTGCTGCTCTTTTTCAATGTTGAGGTTGTTGAATTTGTTGGTGTTTTTGAAAGTTGGGGTTGATGTTGAATTTTTTGGTGATATTCAATATTGAGGTTGTTGTTGAATTTGTTGGTGTTATCAATTTTTATTTTGTTGAACTTTTTTGTATTTTTAAAAGTTGAGGTTGTTGTTGAATTTGTTGGTGTTTTGCAATGTTGAGGTTGATGAATTTTTTGGTGTTTTTGGATGTTGAGGTTGTTGTTGAATTTTTTGGTGTTTTTCAAAGTTGAGGTTGTTGTTGAATCTGTTGAAGTCTTTCAATGTTGTGGTTGTTGTTGAATTTTTTGGTATTTTTCATTGTTCAGGTTTTTGTTGAATAGCTTGGTGTTTTTGAATGTTGAGGTTGTTTTTGAATTTTTTGATGTTTTTCATTGTTGAAGTTGTTGTTGAATTTGTTGGTGATTTTCAATATTGAATTTGTTGTTGAATTTTTGGTTGTTTTTCATAGTTGAGGTTGTTGTTGAAATTGTTGGAGCTTTTCAATGTTGAGGTTGTTGTTGAATTTTTTGGTGTTTTTCATTGTTGAGTTTGTTGTTGATGAATTTTTGATGTTATTCATTGTTGAGGTTGTTCTTGAATTTGTTGGTGATTTTCAATATTGAGGTTGTTGTTGAATTTATTGCTGTTATCAATGTTTTTTTTGTACTTATTTGTATTTTTCAAAATTGAGGTTGCAGTCGAATTTGTTGGTGCTTTTCATTGTTGAGGTTTTAGTTGAATTCGTTGGTGTTTTTGAATGTTGAGGTTGTTGTTGAATTTTTGATGTTCTTGAATGTTCAGGTTGTTGTTGAATTTGATGGTGATATTCAATATTGAGGTTGTTGTTGAATTTTTTGATGTTTTTCATTGTTGAAGTTGTTGTTGAATTTGTTGTTGATTTTCAATGTTGAGCTTGTTGTTGAATTTTTGGTAGTTTTTCATAGTTGAGGTTGTTGTTGAAATGGAGCTTTTCAATATTTAGGTTGTTGTTGAATTTTTTGGTGTTTTTCATTGTTGAGTTTGTTGTTGTAAAATTTTTTATGTTATTCATTGTTGAGGTTGTTGTTTACTTTGTTGGTGATTTTCAATATTGAGGTTGTTGTTGAATTTATTCATGTTATCAATGGTTTCTTTTGAACCCTTTTCTATTTTTCAAAGTGGAGGTTGCATTTGTTGATGTTTTTCAATGTTGGGGTTGTTGTTGAATTTTTGGTTTTTCAAATTTTCAATTTGAATTGAATTTTTTGGTGTTTTTCATTGTTGCGGTTTTTGTTGAAGTTGTTGGTGTTTTTGAATGTTGAGGTTGATGTTGAATTTTTTGGTGTCTTTCATTGTTGAGGTTGTTGTTGAATTTGTTGGTGTTTTTGAATGTTGAGGTTGCTGTTGAATTTTTTGGTGTTTTTCATTGTTGAGGTTGTTGTTGTTAAATGTTTTGATGTCATTCATTGTTGAGGTTGTTGCTGAAATTGTTGGAGTTTCTCAATGTTGAGGTTGTTGTTGAATTTTTTGGTGTTTTTCATTGTTGAGGTTGTTCTTGAATTTGTTGATGATTTTCAGTATTGAGGTTGTTGTTGAATTTATTGGTGTTATCAATGGTTTTTTTTGAACTTTTTTTTGAATTTTTCAAAGTTAAGCTTGCAGTTGAATTTTTTGGTGTTTTTTAATGTTGAGGTTTTTGAATTTGTTGGTGTTATTCAAAGTTGTGGTTGTTGAATTTTTTTGTGTTTTTCATTCTTGAGGTTTTTGTTGAATTTGTTGGTGTTTTTGAATGTTGAGGTAATTGTTGAATTTTTTGGTGTTTTTCATTGTTGATGTTGTTGTTGAATTTGCTGCTCTTTTTAATGTTGAGGTTGTTTAATTTGTTGGAGATTTTGAAAGTTGAGGTTGTTGTTTATTTTGTTGGTGATATTCAATGTTGAGGTTGTTGTTGAATTTGTTGGTGATATTCAATATTGAGGTTTTGTTGATTTTGTTGGTGTTATCACATTTTTATTTTGTTGAACTATTTTGTTTTTTTAAAAGTTGAGGTTGTTGAAATTTTTGGTGTTTTTCAATATTGAGGTTGTTGGTGTTGAATTTTTTGTTCTTATTCATTGTTGAGGTTGATGTTGAATTTGTTGGTGATTTTCAATATTGAGGTTGTAGTTGAATTTATTGGTGTCATCAATGGTTATTTTTGAACTTTTTTGTATTTTTCAAAGTTGAGATTGCAGTTGATCTTGTTGTTGTTTTGCAATGTTGAGGTTGTTGAATTTGTTGGTGTTTTTTAATGTTGAGGTTGTTGTTGAATTTGTTGGTGTTTTGCATTTTTGAGGTTGTTGTTGAATTTATTGGTGTTATCAATGGTTTTTTTTGAAGCCTTATGTATTTTTCAAAGTTGAGGTTGCAGTTGAATTTGTTGGTGTTTTTCAAAGTTGAGGTTGTTGTTGAATTTGCTGCTCTTTTTCAATGTTGAGGTTGTTGAATTTGTTGGTGTTTTTGAAAGTTGGGGTTGATGTTGAATTTTTTGGTGATATTCAATATTGAGGTTGTTGTTGAATTTGTTGGTGTTATCAATTTTTATTTTGTTGAACTTTTTTGTATTTTTAAAAGTTGAGGTTGTTGTTGAATTTGTTGGTGTTTTGCAATGTTGAGGTTGATGAATTTTTTGGTGTTTTTGGATGTTGAGGTTGTTGTTGAATTTTTTGGTGTTTTTCAAAGTTGAGGTTGTTGTTGAATCTGTTGAAGTCTTTCAATGTTGTGGTTGTTGTTGAATTTTTTGGTATTTTTCATTGTTCAGGTTTTTGTTGAATAGCTTGGTGTTTTTGAATGTTGAGGTTGTTTTTGAATTTTTTGATGTTTTTCATTGTTGAAGTTGTTGTTGAATTTGTTGGTGATTTTCAATATTGAATTTGTTGTTGAATTTTTGGTTGTTTTTCATAGTTGAGGTTGTTGTTGAAATTGTTGGAGCTTTTCAATGTTGAGGTTGTTGTTGAATTTTTTGGTGTTTTTCATTGTTGACTTTGTTGTTGATGAATTTTTGATGTTATTCATTGTTGAGGTTGTTCTTGAATTTGTTGGTGATTTTCAATATTGAGGTTGTTGTTGAATTTATTGTTGTTATCAATGTTTTTTTGTACTTATTTGTATTTTTCAAAATTGAGGTTGCAGTCGAATTTGTTGGTGCTTTTCATTGTTGAGGTTTTAGTTGAATTCGTTGGTGTTTTTGAATGTTGAGGTTGTTGTTGAATTTTTGATGTTCTTGAATGTTCAGGTTGTTGTTGAATTTGATGGTGATATTCAATATTGAGGTTGTTGTTGAATTTTTTGATGTTTTTCATTGTTGAAGTTGTTGTTGAATTTGTTGTTGATTTTCAATGTTGAGCTTGTTGTTGAATTTTTGGTAGTTTTTCATAGTTGAGGTTGTTGTTGAAATGGAGCTTTTCAATATTTAGGTTGTTGTTGAATTTTTTGGTGTTTTTCATTGTTGAGTTTGTTGTTGTAAAATTTTTTATGTTATTCATTGTTGAGGTTGTTGTTTACTTTGTTGGTGATTTTCAATATTGAGGTTGTTGTTGAATTTATTCATGTTATCAATGGTTTCTTTTGAACCCTTTTCTATTTTTCAAAGTGGAGGTTGCATTTGTTGATGTTTTTCAATGTTGGGGTTGTTGTTGAATTTTTGGTTTTTCAAATTTTCAATTTGAATTGAATTTTTTGGTGTTTTTCATTGTTGCGGTTTTTGTTGAAGTTGTTGGTGTTTTTGAATGTTGAGGTTGATGTTGAATTTTTTGGTGTCTTTCATTGTTGAGGTTGTTGTTGAATTTGTTGGTGTTTTTGAATGTTGAGGTTGCTGTTGAATTTTTTGGTGTTTTTCATTGTTGAGGTTGTTGTTGTTAAATGTTTTGATGTCATTCATTGTTGAGGTTGTTGCTGAAATTGTTGGAGTTTCTCAATGTTGAGGTTGTTGTTGAATTTTTTGGTGTTTTTCATTGTTGAGGTTGTTCTTGAATTTGTTGATGATTTTCAGTATTGAGGTTGTTGTTGAATTTATTGGTGTTATCAATGGTTTTTTTTGAACTTTTTTTTGAATTTTTCAAAGTTGAGCTTGCAGTTGAATTTTTTGGTGTTTTTTAATGTTGAGGTTTTTGAATTTGTTGGTGTTATTCAAAGTTGTGGTTGTTGAATTCTTTTGTGTTTTTCATTCTTGAGGTTTTTGTTGAATTTGTTGGTGTTTTTGAATGTTGAGGTAATTGTTGAATTTTTTGGTGTTTTTCATTGTTGATGTTGTTGTTGAATTTGCTGCTCTTTTTAATGTTGAGGTTGTTTAATTTGTTGGAGATTTTGAAAGTTGAGGTTGTTGTTTATTTTGTTGGTGATATTCAATGTTGAGGTTGTTGTTGAATTTGTTGGTGATATTCAATATTGAGGTTTTGTTGATTTTGTTGGTGTTATCACATTTTTATTTTGTTGAACTATTTTGTTTTTTTAAAAGTTGAGGTTGTTGAAATTTTTGGTGTTTTTCAATATTGAGGTTGTTGGTGTTGAATTTTTTGTTCTTATTCATTGTTGAGGTTGATGTTGAATTTGTTGGTGATTTTCAATATTGAGGTTGTAGTTGAATTTATTGGTGTCATCAATGGTTATTTTTGAACTTTTTTGTATTTTTCAAAGTTGAGATTGCAGTTGATCTTGTTGTTGTTTTGCAATGTTGAGGTTGTTGAATTTGTTGGTGTTTTTTAATGTTGAGGTTGTTGTTGAATTTGTTGGTGTTTTGCATTTTTGAGGTTGTTGTTGAATTTATTGGTGTTATCAATGGTTTTTTTTGAAGCCTTATGTATTTTTCAAAGTTGAGGTTGCAGTTGAATTTGTTGGTGTTTTTCAAAGTTGAGGTTGTTGTTGAATTTGCTGCTCTTTTTCAATGTTGAGGTTGTTGAATTTGTTGGTGTTTTTGAAAGTTGGGGTTGATGTTGAATTTTTTGGTGATATTCAATATTGAGGTTGTTGTTGAATTTGTTGGTGTTATCAATTTTTATTTTGTTGAACTTTTTTGTATTTTTAAAAGTTGAGGTTGTTGTTGAATTTGTTGGTGTTTTGCAATGTTGAGGTTGATGAATTTTTTGGTGTTTTTGGATGTTGAGGTTGTTGTTGAATTTTTTGGTGTTTTTCAAAGTTGAGGTTGTTGTTGAATCTGTTGAAGTCTTTCAATGTTGTGGTTGTTGTTGAATTTTTTGGTATTTTTCATTGTTCAGGTTTTTGTTGAATAGCTTGGTGTTTTTGAATGTTGAGGTTGTTTTTGAATTTTTTGATGTTTTTCATTGTTGAAGTTGTTGTTGAATTTGTTGGTGATTTTCAATATTGAATTTGTTGTTGAATTTTTGGTTGTTTTTCATAGTTGAGGTTGTTGTTGAAATTGTTGGAGCTTTTCAATGTTGAGGTTGTTGTTGAATTTTTTGGTGTTTTTCATTGTTGACTTTGTTGTTGATGAATTTTTGATGTTATTCATTGTTGAGGTTGTTCTTGAATTTGTTGGTGATTTTCAATATTGAGGTTGTTGTTGAATTTATTGCTGTTATCAATGTTTTTTTTGTACTTATTTGTATTTTTCAAAATTGAGGTTGCAGTCGAATTTGTTGGTGCTTTTCATTGTTGAGGTTTTAGTTGAATTCGTTGGTGTTTTTGAATGTTGAGGTTGTTGTTGAATTTTTGATGTTCTTGAATGTTCAGGTTGTTGTTGAATTTGATGGTGATATTCAATATTGAGGTTGTTGTTGAATTTTTTGATGTTTTTCATTGTTGAAGTTGTTGTTGAATTTGTTGTTGATTTTCAATGTTGAGCTTGTTGTTGAATTTTTGGTAGTTTTTCATAGTTGAGGTTGTTGTTGAAATGGAGCTTTTCAATATTTAGGTTGTTGTTGAATTTTTTGGTGTTTTTCATTGTTGAGTTTGTTGTTGTAAAATTTTTTATGTTATTCATTGTTGAGGTTGTTGTTTACTTTGTTGGTGATTTTCAATATTGAGGTTGTTGTTGAATTTATTCATGTTATCAATGGTTTCTTTTGAACCCTTTTCTATTTTTCAAAGTGGAGGTTGCATTTGTTGATGTTTTTCAATGTTGGGGTTGTTGTTGAATTTTTGGTTTTTCAAATTTTCAATTTGAATTGAATTTTTTGGTGTTTTTCATTGTTGCGGTTTTTGTTGAAGTTGTTGGTGTTTTTGAATGTTGAGGTTGATGTTGAATTTTTTGGTGTCTTTCATTGTTGAGGTTGTTGTTGAATTTGTTGGTGTTTTTGAATGTTGAGGTTGCTGTTGAATTTTTTGGTGTTTTTCATTGTTGAGGTTGTTGTTGTTAAATGTTTTGATGTCATTCATTGTTGAGGTTGTTGCTGAAATTGTTGGAGTTTCTCAATGTTGAGGTTGTTGTTGAATTTTTTGGTGTTTTTCATTGTTGAGGTTGTTCTTGAATTTGTTGATGATTTTCAGTATTGAGGTTGTTGTTGAATTTATTGGTGTTATCAATGGTTTTTTTTGAACTTTTTTTTGAATTTTTCAAAGTTGAGCTTGCAGTTGAATTTTTTGGTGTTTTTTAATGTTGAGGTTTTTGAATTTGTTGGTGTTATTCAAAGTTGTGGTTGTTGAATTTTTTTGTGTTTTTCATTCTTGAGGTTTTTGTTGAATTTGTTGGTGTTTTTGAATGTTGAGGTAATTGTTGAATTTTTTGGTGTTTTTCATTGTTGATGTTGTTGTTGAATTTGCTGCTCTTTTTAATGTTGAGGTTGTTTAATTTGTTGGAGATTTTGAAAGTTGAGGTTGTTGTTTATTTTGTTGGTGATATTCAATGTTGAGGTTGTTGTTGAATTTGTTGGTGATATTCAATATTGAGGTTTTGTTGATTTTGTTGGTGTTATCACATTTTTATTTTGTTGAACTATTTTGTTTTTTTAAAAGTTGAGGTTGTTGAAATTTTTGGTGTTTTTCAATATTGAGGTTGTTGGTGTTGAATTTTTTGTTCTTATTGATTGTTGAGGTTGATGTTGAATTTGTTGGTGATTTTCAATATTGAGGTTGTAGTTGAATTTATTGGTGTCATCAATGGTTATTTTTGAACTTTTTTGTATTTTTCAAAGTTGAGATTGCAGTTGATCTTGTTGTTGTTTTGCAATGTTGAGGTTGTTGAATTTGTTGGTGTTTTTTAATGTTGAGGTTGTTGTTGAATTTGTTGGTGTTTTGCATTTTTGAGGTTGTTGTTGAATTTATTGGTGTTATCAATGGTTTTTTTTGAAGCCTTATGTATTTTTCAAAGTTGAGGTTGCAGTTGAATTTGTTGGTGTTTTTCAAAGTTGAGGTTGTTGTTGAATTTGCTGCTCTTTTTCAATGTTGAGGTTGTTGAATTTGTTGGTGTTTTTGAAAGTTGGGGTTGATGTTGAATTTTTTGGTGATATTCAATATTGAGGTTGTTGTTGAATTTGTTGGTGTTATCAATTTTTATTTTGTTGAACTTTTTTGTATTTTTAAAAGTTGAGGTTGTTGTTGAATTTGTTGGTGTTTTGCAATGTTGAGGTTGATGAATTTTTTGGTGTTTTTGGATGTTGAGGTTGTTGTTGAATTTTTTGGTGTTTTTCAAAGTTGAGGTTGTTGTTGAATCTGTTGAAGTCTTTCAATGTTGTGGTTGTTGTTGAATTTTTTGGTATTTTTCATTGTTCAGGTTTTTGTTGAATAGCTTGGTGTTTTTGAATGTTGAGGTTGTTTTTGAATTTTTTGATGTTTTTCATTGTTGAAGTTGTTGTTGAATTTGTTGGTGATTTTCAATATTGAATTTGTTGTTGAATTTTTGGTTGTTTTTCATAGTTGAGGTTGTTGTTGAAATTGTTGGAGCTTTTCAATGTTGAGGTTGTTGTTGAATTTTTTGGTGTTTTTCATTGTTGACTTTGTTGTTGATGAATTTTTGATGTTATTCATTGTTGAGGTTGTTCTTGAATTTGTTGGTGATTTTCAATATTGAGGTTGTTGTTGAATTTATTGTTGTTATCAATGTTTTTTTGTACTTATTTGTATTTTTCAAAATTGAGGTTGCAGTCGAATTTGTTGGTGCTTTTCATTGTTGAGGTTTTAGTTGAATTCGTTGGTGTTTTTGAATGTTGAGGTTGTTGTTGAATTTTTGATGTTCTTGAATGTTCAGGTTGTTGTTGAATTTGATGGTGATATTCAATATTGAGGTTGTTGTTGAATTTTTTGATGTTTTTCATTGTTGAAGTTGTTGTTGAATTTGTTGTTGATTTTCAATGTTGAGCTTGTTGTTGAATTTTTGGTAGTTTTTCATAGTTGAGGTTGTTGTTGAAATGGAGCTTTTCAATATTTAGGTTGTTGTTGAATTTTTTGGTGTTTTTCATTGTTGAGTTTGTTGTTGTAAAATTTTTTATGTTATTCATTGTTGAGGTTGTTGTTTACTTTGTTGGTGATTTTCAATATTGAGGTTGTTGTTGAATTTATTCATGTTATCAATGGTTTCTTTTGAACCCTTTTCTATTTTTCAAAGTGGAGGTTGCATTTGTTGATGTTTTTCAATGTTGGGGTTGTTGTTGAATTTTTGGTTTTTCAAATTTTCAATTTGAATTGAATTTTTTGGTGTTTTTCATTGTTGCGGTTTTTGTTGAAGTTGTTGGTGTTTTTGAATGTTGAGGTTGATGTTGAATTTTTTGGTGTCTTTCATTGTTGAGGTTGTTGTTGAATTTGTTGGTGTTTTTGAATGTTGAGGTTGCTGTTGAATTTTTTGGTGTTTTTCATTGTTGAGGTTGTTGTTGTTAAATGTTTTGATGTCATTCATTGTTGAGGTTGTTGCTGAAATTGTTGGAGTTTCTCAATGTTGAGGTTGTTGTTGAATTTTTTGGTGTTTTTCATTGTTGAGGTTGTTCTTGAATTTGTTGATGATTTTCAGTATTGAGGTTGTTGTTGAATTTATTGGTGTTATCAATGGTTTGTTTTGAACTTTTTTTTGAATTTTTCAAAGTTGAGCTTGCAGTTGAATTTTTTGGTGTTTTTTAATGTTGAGGTTTTTGAATTTGTTGGTGTTATTCAAAGTTGTGGTTGTTGAATTTTTTTGTGTTTTTCATTCTTGAGGTTTTTGTTGAATTTGTTGGTGTTTTTGAATGTTGAGGTAATTGTTGAATTTTTTGGTGTTTTTCATTGTTGATGTTGTTGTTGAATTTGCTGCTCTTTTTAATGTTGAGGTTGTTTAATTTGTTGGAGATTTTGAAAGTTGAGGTTGTTGTTTATTTTGTTGGTGATATTCAATGTTGAGGTTGTTGTTGAATTTGTTGGTGATATTCAATATTGAGGTTTTGTTGATTTTGTTGGTGTTATCACATTTTTATTTTGTTGAACTATTTTGTTTTTTTAAAAGTTGAGGTTGTTGAAATTTTTGGTGTTTTTCAATATTGAGGTTGTTGGTGTTGAATTTTTTGTTCTTATTGATTGTTGAGGTTGATGTTGAATTTGTTGGTGATTTTCAATATTGAGGTTGT
This sequence comes from Cetorhinus maximus, assembly GCF_964194155.1. NCBI lineage: Eukaryota > Metazoa > Chordata > Chondrichthyes > Lamniformes > Cetorhinidae > Cetorhinus > Cetorhinus maximus. The sequence continues at coordinate 19,186,731 of NC_135917.1, read as the reverse complement.
AGTTGAATTTATTGGTGTCATCAATGGTTATTTTTGAACTTTTTTGTATTTTTCAAAGTTGAGATTGCAGTTGATCTTGTTGTTGTTTTGCAATGTTGAGGTTGTTGAATTTGTTGGTGTTTTTTAATGTTGAGGTTGTTGTTGAATTTGTTGGTGTTTTGCATTTTTGAGGTTGTTGTTGAATTTATTGGTGTTATCAATGGTTTTTTTTGAAGCCTTATGTATTTTTCAAAGTTGAGGTTGCAGTTGAATTTGTTGGTGTTTTTCAAAGTTGAGGTTGTTGTTGAATTTGCTGCTCTTTTTCAATGTTGAGGTTGTTGAATTTGTTGGTGTTTTTGAAAGTTGGGGTTGATGTTGAATTTTTTGGTGATATTCAATATTGAGGTTGTTGTTGAATTTGTTGGTGTTATCAATTTTTATTTTGTTGAACTTTTTTGTATTTTTAAAAGTTGAGGTTGTTGTTGAATTTGTTGGTGTTTTGCAATGTTGAGGTTGATGAATTTTTTGGTGTTTTTGGATGTTGAGGTTGTTGTTGAATTTTTTGGTGTTTTTCAAAGTTGAGGTTGTTGTTGAATCTGTTGAAGTCTTTCAATGTTGTGGTTGTTGTTGAATTTTTTGGTATTTTTCATTGTTCAGGTTTTTGTTGAATAGCTTGGTGTTTTTGAATGTTGAGGTTGTTTTTGAATTTTTTGATGTTTTTCATTGTTGAAGTTGTTGTTGAATTTGTTGGTGATTTTCAATATTGAATTTGTTGTTGAATTTTTGGTTGTTTTTCATAGTTGAGGTTGTTGTTGAAATTGTTGGAGCTTTTCAATGTTGAGGTTGTTGTTGAATTTTTTGGTGTTTTTCATTGTTGACTTTGTTGTTGATGAATTTTTGATGTTATTCATTGTTGAGGTTGTTCTTGAATTTGTTGGTGATTTTCAATATTGAGGTTGTTGTTGAATTTATTGTTGTTATCAATGTTTTTTTTGTACTTATTTGTATTTTTCAAAATTGAGGTTGCAGTCGAATTTGTTGGTGCTTTTCATTGTTGAGGTTTTAGTTGAATTCGTTGGTGTTTTTGAATGTTGAGGTTGTTGTTGAATTTTTGATGTTCTTGAATGTTCAGGTTGTTGTTGAATTTGATGGTGATATTCAATATTGAGGTTGTTGTTGAATTTTTTGATGTTTTTCATTGTTGAAGTTGTTGTTGAATTTGTTGTTGATTTTCAATGTTGAGCTTGTTGTTGAATTTTTGGTAGTTTTTCATAGTTGAGGTTGTTGTTGAAATGGAGCTTTTCAATATTTAGGTTGTTGTTGAATTTTTTGGTGTTTTTCATTGTTGAGTTTGTTGTTGTAAAATTTTTTATGTTATTCATTGTTGAGGTTGTTGTTTACTTTGTTGGTGATTTTCAATATTGAGGTTGTTGTTGAATTTATTCATGTTATCAATGGTTTCTTTTGAACCCTTTTCTATTTTTCAAAGTGGAGGTTGCATTTGTTGATGTTTTTCAATGTTGGGGTTGTTGTTGAATTTTTGGTTTTTCAAATTTTCAATTTGAATTGAATTTTTTGGTGTTTTTCATTGTTGCGGTTTTTGTTGAAGTTGTTGGTGTTTTTGAATGTTGAGGTTGATGTTGAATTTTTTGGTGTCTTTCATTGTTGAGGTTGTTGTTAAATTTTTTGATGTTATTCATTGTTGAGGTTGTTGTTGAAATTGTTGGAGTTTCTCAATGTTGAGGTTGTTGTTGAATTTTTTGGTGTTTTTAATTGTTGAGGTTGTTCTTGAATTTGTTGATGATTTTCAATATTGAGGTTGTTGTTGAATTTATTGGTGTTTTCAATGGTTTTATTTTGAACTTTTTTGGAATTTTTCAAAGTTGAGCTTGCAGTTGAATTTGTTGGTGTTTTTTAATGTTGAGGTTTTTGAATTTATTAGTGTTATTCAAAGTTGAGGTAGTTGTGGAATTTTTTGGTGTTTTTCATTCTTGAGGTTTTTGTTGAATTTGTTGGTGTTTTTGAATGTTGAGGTAATTGTTGAATTTTTTGGTATTTTTCATTGTTGATGTTGTTGTTGAATTTGCTGCTCGTTTTCAATGTTGAGGTTGTTGAATTTGTTGGAGTTTTTGAAAGTTGAGGTTGATGTTTAAATTGTTGGTGATATTCAATATTGAGGTTGTTGTTGAATTTGTTGGTGTTATCAATTTTTATTTTGTTGAACTTTTTTCTATTTTTAGAAGTTGAGATTGTTGTTGAATTTGTTGGTGTTTTTCAATGTTGAGGTTTTTGTTGAATTTGTTGGTGATTTTCGACATTGAGGATTTGTTGAATTTGTTTGTGTTTTTCAATGTTGGGGTTGTTGTTGTTAAATTTTTTGATGTTATTCAATGTTGAGGTTGTTGTTTACTTTGTTGGTGATTTTCAATATTGAGGTTGTTGTTGAATTTATTCATGTTATCAATGGTTTCTTTTGAACCCTTTTCTATTTTTCAAAGTGGAGGTTGCATTTGTTGATGTTTTTCAATGTTGGGGTTGTTGTTGAATTTTTGGTTTTTCAAATTTTCAATTTGAATTGAATTTTTTGGTGTTTTTCATTGTTGCGGTTTTTGTTGAAGTTGTTGGTGTTTTTGAATGTTGAAGTTGTTGTTTGAATATTTTGATGTTTTCCATTGTTGAGGTTGTTGTTGAATTTGTTGGTGTTTTTGAAAGTTGAGGTTGTTGTTGAATTTTTTGGTGTTTTTCATTGTTGAGGTTGTTGTTGAAATTGTTGGAGTTTCTCAATGTTGTGGTTGCTGTTGAATTTTTTGGTGTTTTTAATTGTTGAGGTTGTTCTTGAATTTGTTGATGATTTTCAATATTGAGGTTGTTGTTGAGTTTATTGGTATTATCAATGGTTTTTTTAACTTTTTTTGGAATTTTTCAAAGTTGAGGTTGCAGTTGAATCTGTTGGTGTTTTTTAATGTTGAGGTTTTTGAATTTGTTGGTGTTATTCAAAGTTGAGGTCGTTGTGGAATTTTTTGGTGTTTTTCATTGTTGAGGTTTTTGTTGAATTTGATGGTGTTTTTGAATGTTGAGGTAATTGTTGAATTTTTTGGTGTTTTTCATTGTTGATCTTGTTGTTGAATTTGCTGCTCTTTTTCAATATTGAGGTTGTTGAATTTGTTGGAGTTTTTGAAAGTTGAGGTTGTTGTTTAATTTGTTGGTGATATTCAATATTGAGGTTGTTGTTGAATTTTTTGGTGTTATCAATTTTTATTTTGTTGAACCTTTTTGTATTTTTAAAAGTTGAGGTTGTTGTTGAATTTGTTTGTGTTTTTCAATGTTGAGGTTTTTGTTGAATTTGTTGGTGATTTTTAACATTGAGGTTGTTGTTGAATTTGTTTGTGTTTTTCAATGTTGGGGTTGTTGTTGAAATTTTTTGTGTTTTTCATTGTTGATGTTGTTGTTGAATTTCTTGGAGTTTTTAAATTTTGAGGTTGTTGAATTTGTTGGTGTTTTTCAAAATTGAGGATGATGTTGAATTTTTTTTTATTTTTCATTGTTCAGGTTGTTGTTGAATATGCTGCTCTTTTTCAATGTTGAGGTTGTTGAATTTGTTGGTGTTTTTCCAAGTTGAGGTTGTTGTTGAATTTGTTGGTGATATTCAATATTGAGGTTTTGTTGAATTTGTTGGTGTTATTCAATATTGAGATTGTTGTTGAATATGTTGGTGTTACCAATTCTTATTTTGTTGAACTTTGTTGTATTTTTGAAAGTTGAGGTTGTTGTTGAATTTGTTGGGTTTATGTCAATGTTGAGGTTGTTGAATTTGTTGTTTTTTTTCAAAGTTCAGGTTGTTGTTGAATTTGTTGGTGTTTTTGAATGTTGAGGTTGTTGTTGAATTTTTTGGTGTTTTTCATTGTTGAGGTTGTTGTTGAATTTGTTGGTGTTTTGCAATGTTGAGGTTGTTGTTGACTTTGTTAGTGATTTTCAATATTGAGGTTGTTGTTGAATTTATTGGTGTTATCAATGGTTTTTTTTGAACCCTTATGTATTTTTCAAAGTTGATGTTGCAGTTGAATTTGTTGGTGTTTTTCAAAGTTGAGGTTGTTGTGGAATTTGCTGCTCCTTTTCAATGTTGAGGTTGTTGAATTTGTTGGTGTTTCTGAAAGTTGAGGTTGATGTTGAATTTTTTGGTGATAGTCTATGTTGAGGTTGTTGTTGAATTTGTTGGTGTTTTTGGATGTTGAGGTTGTTGTTGAATTTTTTGGTGTTTTTCAAAGTTGAGGTTGTTGTTGAATCTGTTGATGTTTTTCAATGTTGAAGTTGTTTTTGAATTTGTTGGTGATTTTCAATATTGATTTTGTTGCTGAATGTTTGGTTGCTTTTCATAATTGAGGTTGTTGTTGAAATTTTTGGAGCTTTTCAATGCTGAGGTTGTTGTTGAATTTTTTGGTGTTTTTCATTGTTGAGTTTGTTGTTGATGAATTTTTGATGATATTCATTGTTGAGGTTGTTCTTGAATTTGTTGGTGATTTTCAATATTGAGGTTGATGTTGAATTTATTGGTGTTATCAATGTTTTTTTGTACTTATTTGTATTTTTCAAAATTGAGGATGCAGTCGAATTTGTTGGTGTTTTTCAATGTTGAGGTTGTTGAATTTGTTGGTGTTTTTCATTGTTGAGGTTTTTGTTGAATTCGTTGGAGTTTTTGAATATTGAGGTTGTTGTTGAATTTTTTGATGTTTTTCATTGTTGAGGTTGTTGTTGTATTTATTGATGTTTTTCATTGTTGAGGTTGTTGTTGAATTTGATGTTCTTTTTGAATGTCGAGGTTGTTGAACTTGTTGGTGTTTTTCAAAGTTGAGGTTTTTGTTGAATTTGTTGGTGTTTTTCAATGTTGGGGTTGTTGTTGAATTTTTTGGTATTTTTCATTGTTGAGGTTTTTGTTGACTTTGTTGGTCTTTTTGAATGTTGAGGTTGTTGATTCTGTTGGTGTTTTTCAAAGTTGAGCTTGTTGTTGAATTTATTGCTATTTTTCAATGTTGAGGTTTTTGTTGAATTTTTTGCTGTTTTTGAATGTTGAGGTTGTTGTTGAATTTTTTGATGTTTTTCATTGTTGAAGTTGTTGTTGAATTTGTTGGTGATTTTCAATGCATAGTTTGTGTTGAAGTTTTGGTTGTTTTTCATAGTTGAGGTTGTTGCTGAAATTGTTGGAGCTTTTCAATGTTGAGGTTGTTGTTGAATTTTTTGGTGTTTTTCATTGTTAAGTTTGTTGTTGATGAATTTTTTGATGTTATTCATCGTTGAGGTTGTTTATTGAATTTGTTGCTGATTTTCAATATTGAGGTTGTTCCTGAATTTGTTGGTGTTATCAATGGATTTTATGTACTTTTTTGTATTTTTCAAAATTGAGGTTGCAGTTGAATTAGTTGGTGTTATTCATTGTTGAGGTTTTTGAATAGGTTAGTGTTTTTCATTGTTGGGGGTTTTGTTGAATTCCGTGGTGTTTTTGAATTTTGATGTTGAATTTTGAGGTTGTTGTTGAATTTTTTGAGGTTTCTAATTTTTGATGTTGTTGTTGAATTTGTTGGTGATTTTCAATGTTGACTTTGTTGTTGAATTTATTGGTGTTATCAATGGTTTTGTTTTAACACTTTTGTACTTTTCAAAGTTGTGGTTGCAGTTGAATTCGTTGGATTTTATGAAAGTTGAGGTTCTTTTTGAATATTTTGATGTTTTTCATTGTTGAGGTTGTTGTTGAATTTGATGCTCGTTTTGAATGTTGAAGTTGTTGAATTTGTTGGTGTTTTTCAAAGTTGAGGTTGTTGTTGAATTTGTTGGTGATATTTAACATTGAGGTTGTTGTTGTATTTGTTGGTGTTATCAATTTTTATTTTGTTGTACTTCTTTGTATTTTTAAAAGTTGAGGTTGTTGTTGAATTTGTTGGTGTTTTTCAATGTTGAGGTTGTTGAATTTGTTGGTGTTTTTCAAAGTTGAGGTTGTTATTGAATTTGTTGGTGTTTTTGAATGTTGAGGTTGTTGTTGAATTTGTTTGGTGATTTTGAATATTGAGGTTGTTGTTGAATTTGTTGATGTTTTTCATTGTTGAGGTTGTTGTTGAATTTGTTGCTGAATTTCAATGTTGAGTTTGTTGTGAATTTTTTCTTACTTTTCATAGTTGAGGTTGTTGTTGAAATTGATGGAGCTTTTCAATGTTGAGGTTGTTGTGGAATTTTTTGGTGTTTTTCATTGTTGTGGTTGTTGTTGTTGAATTTTTTGGTGTTTTTCATTGTTGAGGTTGTTGTTGAATTTGTTGGTGATTTTCAATATTGAGGTTGTTGTTGAATTTATTGGTGTTATCAATTGTTTTTTATGTACTTTTTTGTATTTTTCAAAGTTGAGATTTCCGTTGAATTTGTTGGTATTTTTCAATGTTGAGGTTCTTGACTTTGTTGGTGTTTTTTAAAGTTGAGGTTTTGTTGAATTTTTTGGTGTTTTTCATTGTTGAGGTTTTTGTTGAATATTTCGATGTTTTTGAATGTTGTGGTTTTTATTGAATTTTTAGATGATTTTCATTTTTGAGGTTGTTGTTGAATTTGTTGGAGATTTTCAATTTTGAGATTGTTGTTGAATTTTTTGCTGTTTCTCTTAGTTGAGGTTGTTGTTGAAATTGATGGAGCTTTTCAGTGTTGAGGTGGGTGTTGAATTATTTGGTGTTTTTCATTGTTGAGTTTGTTGTTGCTGATTTATTTGATGTTATTCACTGTTGAGGTTGTTGTTGAATTTGTTGGTGATTTTCAATATTGAGGATGTTGTTGGATTTATTGGTGTTATCAATGGTTCTTTTGCACTATTTATATTTTTCAAAATTGAGGTTGCAGTTGAATTTGTTGGTATTTTTCAATGTTAAGGTTGTTGAAGTTGTTGGTGTTCTTCATTGTTGGGGATTTTGTTGAATTCGTTGGTGTTTTTGAATGTTGCGGTTGTTGAATTTGTTAGTGTTTTGCAATGTTGAGGTTGTTGTTGAGTTTGTTGGTGATTTTCAATATTGAGGTTGTTGTTGAATTTATTGGTGTTATCAATTGTTTTGTTTTATCCCTTTTGTATTTTTCAAAGTTGAGGTTGTAGTTGAATTTGTTGCTGTTTTTGAAAGTTGAGGTTTTTGTTTAATTTTTTGGTATTTTTCATTGCTGAGGTATTTGTTGACTTTGTTGGTCTTTTTGAATTTTGAGGTTTTTGTTGAATTTGTTGGTGTTTTTAATTGTTGAAGTTTTTGTTGAATTTGTTGGTGTTTTTGAATTTTGAGGTTGTTGTTTGAATATTTTGATGTTTTACATTGATGAGGTTGTTGTTGAATTTGTTGGTGTTTTTCATTGTTGAGGTTGTTGTTACATTTTTTGATGTTGTTCATTGTTGAGGTTGTTGTTGAAATTGTTGGAGTTTCTCAATGTTGAGGTTGGTGTTGCATTTTTTGGTGTTTTTCATTGTTGAGGTTGTTGTTGAATTTGTTGGTGTTTTTCAAAGTTGAGGTTGTTGTTGAATTTTTTGGTATCTTTCATTGCTGAGGTTTTAGTTGACTTTGTTGATCTTTTTGAATGTGGAGGTCGTTGAATTTGTTGGTGTTTTTCAAAGTTGAGGTTGTTGTTGAAAATGTTGGTGTTTTTCATTTGTTGATGTTTTTGTTGAATTTGTTGGTGTTTTTCGTTGTTGAGGTTGTTGTTGAATATGTTGGTGTTTTTCAATGTTGAGGTTGTTGAATTTGTTAGAGTTTTTCAAAGTTGAGGTTGTTGTTGAAATTTTTGGTGTTTTTCATTGTTGAGGTTTTTGTTGAATTTTTTGGCTTTTTTAATGTTGAGGTTGTTGAATTTGTTGGTGTTTTGCAATGTTGAGGTTGTTGTTGAAATTGTTGGAGATTTTCAATATTGAGGTTGTTGTTGAATTTGTTGGTGTTTTTCATGGTTGAGATTTTTGTTGACTTGGTTGGTGTTTATGAATGTTGAGTTTGTTGAAACTGTTGGTGTTTTTGAATGTTGTGGTTGGTGTTGAATTTTTTGTTGTTTTTCATTGCTGAGGTTGTTGTTGAAATTGTTGGAGATTTTGAATGTTGAGGTTGTTGATGAATTTTTTGGTGTTTTTCATTGTTGAGGTTGTTGTTGTTGAATTTTTTGATGTTGTTCATTGTTGAGGTTGTTGTTGAATTTGTCGGTGATTTTCAATATTTAGGTTGTTGTTGAATTTGTTGGTGTTTTTGAATGTTGGGGTTGTTGTTGTTGAAATTTTTGATGTTTTTCATTTTTGAGGTTGTTGTTGAATTTGTTTGTGATTTTCAAAGTTGAGTTTGTTGTTGAATTTTTTTGTGTTTTTCATTGTTGAAGTTGTTGAAATTCTTGGAGTTTTTTAACTTTGAGGTTGTGGTCTAATTATTGGTGTTTTTCATTGTTTGGGTAGTTGTTGAATTTTTTCATGTCATTCATTGTTGAGGTTGTTGTTGAATTTTTTCATGTCATTCATTGTTGAGGTAGTTGTTGAATTTGTTGGTGATTTTCAATATTGAGGTTGTTGTTGAATTTGTTGGTGTTATCAATTTTTATTTTGTTGAAGTATTTTGTATTTTCAAAAGTTGTGGCTTTTGTTGAATTTGTTGATGTTTTTCAATGTTGAGGTTGTTGAATTTGTTGGTGTTTTTGAATGTTGATGTTGTTGTTGAATTTGTTGGTGATTTTCAATATTGAGGTTGTTGTTGAATTAGTTGGTGATTTTCAATTATAGGGTTATTGAATTTGTTGGTGTTTTTGAATGTTGAGGTTGTTGTTGAATTTGTTGTTGATTTTCAATATTGAGGTTGTTGTTCAATTTGTTGGAGTTTTTCAATTTTGGGGTTGTTGTTGAATTTTTTTGTGTTTTTCATTGTTGCGATTGTTGTTGAATTTCTTGGAGTATTCCAATGTTGAGCTTGCTGAATTTGTTGGTGTTTTTCAATATTGAGGTTGTTGTTGTATTTATCGGTGTTATCAATGTTTTTTATGAAATTTTTTGTATTTTTCAAAGTTGAGGATGCAGTTGATTTTGTTAGTCATTTTCAATCTTGAGGTTGTAGAATTTGTTAGTGTTTTTCAAACTTGAGGTTGTTGTTGAATTTTTTGATGTTTTTCATTTTTAAGTTTGTTGTTGAAGTTGTTGGTGATTTTCAATGTTGTGTTTGTTGTTGAATTTTTTGGTGTTTTTGGTTGTTGAGTTTGTTGTTGAAATTGCTGGAGTTGTTCAATGTTGAGGTTGTTGTTGTTGTTGAATTTTTTGAAGTTATTCATTATTGAGGTTGTTGTTGAATTTGTTGGTGATTTTCAATATTGAAGTTGTTGTTGAATTTATTGGATATATCAATGGTTTTTTTTAGATCGTTTTTGTATTTTTCAAAGTTGAGGTTGCAGTTGAATTTGTTGGTGTTTTTCAATGTTGAGGTTGTTGAATTTGTTGGTGTTTTTCAATGCTGAGGTTGTTGTTGAATTTTTTGGTTTTTTTCAATGTTGAGGTTGTTGTTGAATTTGTTGGTGTTTTGCAATGTTGAGGTTGTTATGGAAATTGTTGGTGATTTTCAACATTGATGTTGTTGTTGAATTTGCTGCTCTTTTTCAATGTTGAGGTTGTTGAATCTGTTGGGGTTTTTTAAAGTTGAGGTTGTTGTTAAATTTGTTAGTGATATCCAATATTGAGGCTGTTGTTGAATTTGTTGGTGTTTTTCCGTGTTGAGGTTGTTGAATTTGTTGGTCTTTATGAACGTTGAGTATGTTGTTAAATTTGTTGGTGATTTTCAATATTGAGGTTCTTGTTGAATTTGTTGTTTTTCAATGTTGGGGTTGTTGTTGAATTTTTTACTTTTTTTCATTGTTGAGGTCGTTGTCGAATTTCTTGGAGTTTTCCAATGTTGAGGTTGCTGAATTTGTTGGTGTTTTTCAACGTTGAGGATGTTGTTTAATTTTTTGGTATTTTTCACTGATGAGGTTTTTGTTGTATTTGTTGGTGTTTTTGAATGTTGAGGATGCTGTTGAATTTTTGGATGTTATTCATGTTGGGGTTGTTGATGAGTTTGCTAGCGATTTTCAATGTTGCGTTTGTTGTTGAATTTTCTGTTGTTTTTCATTGTTGAGGTTGTTGTTGAAATTGTTAGAGTTTTTCAATGTTGAGATTGTTGTTGAATTTTTTGGTGTTGTTCATTGTTGAGGTTGTTGTTGAATTTGTTGTTGATTTTCAATATTGAGTTTGTTGTTGAATTTATTGGTTTTATCAATGGTTTTTTTAAAACTTTTTTGTATTTTTCAAAGTTGAGGTTGCAGTTGAATTTATTGGTGTTTTTCAATGGTGAAGTTGTTGAATTTGTTGGTTCTTTTTCAAAGTTGAGGTTGTTGTTTAATTTTGTGGTGTTTTTCATTGTTGAGATTTTTGTTGAATTTGCTGGTGTTTTTGAATGTTGAGGTTGTTTTTGAATTTTTTGGTGTTTATCAATTTTCAGGTTGTTGTTAAATTTGTTGGTGTTTTGCAATGTTGAGGTTTTTGTTGAAATTGTTGATGATTTTAAATATTGATGTTGTTGTTGAATTTGCTGCTCTTTATCAATGTTGAGGTTGTTGAATCTGTTGGTGTTTGTTAAAGTTGAGGTTGTTGTTAAATTTGTTAGTGCTATTCAATATTGAGGATGTTGTTGAATTTGTTGGTGTTTTTCAATGTTGAGGTTGTTGAATTAGTTGGTTCTTTTTGAACGTTGAGTTTGTTGTTGAATTTGTTGATGATTTTCAATATTGAGGTTGTTGTTGAATTTCTTGGAGTTTTTCAATGTTGACGTTGTTGAATTTGTTGGTGTTTTTGAATGTTGAGGTTGTTGTTGAATTTGTTGTTTATGTGTGTTTTTCAAAATTGAGGTTGCAGTTGAATTTGTTGATGTTTTTCAATGTTGAGGTTGTTGAATTTGTTGGTGGTTTTCAAAGTTGAGGTTGTTGTTGAATTTTTTAGTTTTTTTCATTGTTGAGGATTTTGTTGAATTTATTGGTGTTATCAATGATTTCCTTAAACATTTGTGTGTTTTTCAAAATTGAGGTTGCAGTTGAATTTGTTGATGTTTTTCAATGTTGTGGTTGTTGAATTTGTTGATGTTTTTCAATGTTGAGGTTGTTTTTGAATTTTTTGGTTTTTTTCATTGTTGAGGTTTTGTTGAATTTGATGGTGATTTTCAGTGTTGAGGTTGTTGTTAATTTTTTTTGTTGTTTTTCATTGTTGGGATTGTTGTAGAATTGTTTGCTGTTTTTCGTTGTTGAGGTTGTTGTTGAATTTTTTGATGTATTTCATTGCTGAGATTGTTGTTGAATTTGTTGGTGATTTTCAATGTTGAGTTTGCTGTTGAATTTGGTGGTGTTTTGCAATGTTGAGGTTGTTGTTGAATTTCTTGGTGATTTTCAATACTGAGGTTATTGTTGATTTTATTTGTGTTGTCAATGGTTTTTTTGAACTTTTTTGAATGTTTTAAAGTTGAGGTTGCACGTGAATTTGTTGAGGTTTTTCAAAGTTGAGGTTGTTGAATTTGCTGGTGTTTTCGAATGTTGAGGTTGTTGTTGAATTTTTTCGTGTTTTTCATTGTTGAGGGTGTTGTTGAATTTCTTGGAGTTTTTCAAAGTTGAGTTTGTTGTTGAATGTGTTGGTGTTTTACAATGTTGAGGTTGTTGTTGAATTTGTTGGTGGTTCTCAATTTTGAGGTTGTTGAATTTGTTGGTGTTTTTCAAAGTTGAGGTTGTTGTTGAATTTTTTGTTGTTTTTCATTGTTGAGGTTTTTTTTGAATTTGTTGGTATTTTTAAATGTTGAGGTTGTTGTTGAATTTTTTGATGTTTTTCATTGTTGAGGTTGTTGTTGAATTTGCTGGTGTTTTTCAATGTTGAGGTTGTTGAATTTGTGGGTGCTTTACAATGTTGGGGCTGTTGTTGAATTTTTTGGTGTTTTTCATTGTTGATGTTTTTGTTGAATTTGTTGGTGTTTTTGAATGTTGAGGTTGTTGAATTTGATGGTGTTTTTCAAAGTTGAGGTTATTGTTGAATTTTTTGGTGTTTTTTATTGTTGAGGTTTTTGTTGAATTTGTTGGTGATTTTCAATATTGAGGTTGCAGTTGAATATGTTGATGTTTTACAAATTAGAAGTTGTTGTTGAATATTTTGCTGTTTTTCAATGTTGAGGTTGTTGTTGAATTTGTTGGTGATTTTCAATATTGAGGTTGTTGTTGAATTTTTTGGTATTTTTCAATTTGGGGTTGTTGTTGAATTATTTGGTATTTTTCATTGTTGAGGTTGTTGTTGAATTTCTTGGAGTTTTTCAATGTTGTGGTTATTGAATTTTTTGATGTTAATCATTGTTGAGGTTGTTGTTGAATTTGTTGGTGATTTTCAATATTGAGGTTGTTTTTGAATTTGTTACAGTTTTTCAATGTTGAGGTTGTTGCATTTATTGTTGTTTTTCAAAGTTGAGGTTGTTGTTGAATATTTTGATGCTTTCCATTGTTGAGGTTGTTGTTGAATTTGCTGCTCTTTTTCAATGTTGAGGTTGTTGAATTTGTGCATGTATTTCAAAGTTGAGGTTGTTGTTGCATTTATTGGTGATTTCAATATTGAGTTTGTTATTGAATTTTTAGGTGTTTTTCATTGTTGAGGTTGTTGTTGAAATTGTTGGCGTTTTGCAAATTTTAGGTTGTTTTTTAATTTTTTGTTATTTTTAATTGTTGAGTTCGTTGTTGTTGACTTTTTTGATGTTTTTCATTGCTGAGGTTGTTGATGAATTTGTTGGTGATTTTCAATATTGAGGTTGTTGTTGAATTTATTGGTGTTATTACAGTTTGTTTTTTAACATTTGTATGTTTTTTCAAATTGAGGTTGCAGTTGAATTTGTTGATGTTTTTCAATGTTGAGGTTGTTGAATTTGTTGGTGGTTTTCAAACTTGAGGTTGTTGTTGAATTTTTTAGTTTTTTTCATTGTTGAGGTTTTTGTTGAATTTGTTGGTGTTATCAATGTATTTTTTTAAACATTTGTGTGTTTTTCAAAGTTGAGGTTGCAGTTGAATTTGTTGATGTTTTTCAATGTTGAGGTTGTTGAATTTGTTGATGTTTTTCAATGTTGAGGTTGCTGTTGAATTTTTTGGTTTTTTTCATTGTTGAGGTTTTTGTTGTATTTGTAGGTGTTTTGCAATGTTGAGGTTGTCGTTGAAATTTTTGATGTTTTTCTTTGTTGAGGTTGTTGTTGAATTTGAAGGTGCTTTTCAGTGTTGAGGTTGTTGTTGATTTTTTTTTTGTTTTTCATTGTTGGGGCTGTTGTAGAATTTTTTGCGGTTTTTCATTGTTGAGGTTGTTGTTGAATTTTTTGATGTTTTTCATTGCTGAGGTTGTTGTTGAATTTGTTGGTGATTTTCAATGTTGAGTTTGCTGTTGAATTTGTTAGTGTTTTGCAATGTTGAGGTTGTTGTTGAATTTGTTGGTGATTTTCAATATTGAGGTTATTGTTGATTTTATTGGTGTTATCAATGGTTTTTTTAAAACTTTTTTGTATTTTTTAAAGTTGAGGTTGCCATTGAATTTGTTGGGGCATTTCAAAGTTGAGGTTGTTGATGAATTTTTTGGTTTTTTTCATTGTGATTGCTTTTGTTGAATTTATTGGTGTTATCAATGTTTTTTTTTTAAACATTCGTGTGTTTTTCAAAATTGAGGTTGCGGTTGAATTTGTTGATGTTTTTCAATGTTGAGGTTGTTGAATTTGTTGGTGTTTTTCAAAGTTGAGGTTGTTGTTGAAATTTTTGGTTTTTTTCTTTGTTGAGGTTTTTGTTGAATTTGTAGGTGTTTTGCAATGTTGAGATTGTCGTCGAAATTTTTGATGTTTTTCATTGTTGAGGTTGTTTTTGAATTTGATGGTGATTTTCAGTGTTGATGTTGTTGTTGATTTTTTTTGGTGTTTTTCATTGTTGGGATTGTTGTAGAATTTTTTGCTGTTTTTCGTTGTTGAGGTTGTTGTTGAATTTTTTGATGTATTTCATTGTGAGATTGTTGTTGAATTTGTTGGTGATTTTCAATGTTGAGTTTGCTGTTGAATTTGTTGGTATTTTTGCAATGTTGAGGTTGTTGTTGAAAATGTTGGTGTTTTTCATTTGTTGATGTTTTTGTTGAATTTGTTGGTGTTTTTCGTTGTTGAGGTTGTTGTTGAATATGTTGGTGTTTTTCAATGTTGAGGTTGTTGAATTTGTTAGAGTTTTTCAAAGTTGAGGTTGTTGTTGAAATTTTTGGTGTTTTTCATTGTTGAGGTTTTTGTTGAATTTTTTGGCTTTTTTAATGTTGAGGTTGTTGAATTTGTTGGTGTTTTGCAATGTTGAGGTTGTTGTTGAAATTGTTGGAGATTTTCAATATTGAGGTTGTTGTTGAATTTGTTGGTGTTTTTCATGGTTGAGATTTTTGTTGACTTGGTTGGTGTTTATGAATGTTGAGTTTGTTGAAACTGTTGGTGTTTTTGAATGTTGTGGTTGGTGTTGAATTTTTTGTTGTTTTTCATTGCTGAGGTTGTTGTTGAAATTGTTGGAGATTTTGAATGTTGAGGTTGTTGATGAATTTTTTGGTGTTTTTCATTGTTGAGGTTGTTGTTGTTGAATTTTTTGATGTTGTTCATTGTTGAGGTTGTTGTTGAATTTGTCGGTGATTTTCAATATTTAGGTTGTTGTTGAATTTGTTGGTGTTTTTGAATGTTGGGGTTGTTGTTGTTGAAATTTTTGATGTTTTTCATTTTTGAGGTTGTTGTTGAATTTGTTTGTGATTTTCAAAGTTGAGTTTGTTGTTGAATTTTTTTGTGTTTTTCATTGTTGAAGTTGTTGAAATTCTTGGAGTTTTTTAACTTTGAGGTTGTGGTCTAATTATTGGTGTTTTTCATTGTTTGGGTAGTTGTTGAATTTTTTCATGTCATTCATTGTTGAGGTTGTTGTTGAATTTTTTCATGTCATTCATTGTTGAGGTAGTTGTTGAATTTGTTGGTGATTTTCAATATTGAGGTTGTTGTTGAATTTGTTGGTGTTATCAATTTTTATTTTGTTGAAGTATTTTGTATTTTCAAAAGTTGTGGCTTTTGTTGAATTTGTTGATGTTTTTCAATGTTGAGGTTGTTGAATTTGTTGGTGTTTTTGAATGTTGATGTTGTTGTTGAATTTGTTGGTGATTTTCAATATTGAGGTTGTTGTTGAATTAGTTGGTGATTTTCAATTATAGGGTTATTGAATTTGTTGGTGTTTTTGAATGTTGAGGTTGTTGTTGAATTTGTTGTTGATTTTCAATATTGAGGTTGTTGTTCAATTTGTTGGAGTTTTTCAATTTTGGGGTTGTTGTTGAATTTTTTTGTGTTTTTCATTGTTGCGATTGTTGTTGAATTTCTTGGAGTATTCCAATGTTGAGCTTGCTGAATTTGTTGGTGTTTTTCAATATTGAGGTTGTTGTTGTATTTATCGGTGTTATCAATGTTTTTTATGAAATTTTTTGTATTTTTCAAAGTTGAGGATGCAGTTGATTTTGTTAGTCATTTTCAATCTTGAGGTTGTAGAATTTGTTAGTGTTTTTCAAACTTGAGGTTGTTGTTGAATTTTTTGATGTTTTTCATTTTTAAGTTTGTTGTTGAAGTTGTTGGTGATTTTCAATGTTGTGTTTGTTGTTGAATTTTTTGGTGTTTTTGGTTGTTGAGTTTGTTGTTGAAATTGCTGGAGTTGTTCAATGTTGAGGTTGTTGTTGTTGTTGAATTTTTTGAAGTTATTCATTATTGAGGTTGTTGTTGAATTTGTTGGTGATTTTCAATATTGAAGTTGTTGTTGAATTTATTGGATATATCAATGGTTTTTTTTAGATCGTTTTTGTATTTTTCAAAGTTGAGGTTGCAGTTGAATTTGTTGGTGTTTTTCAATGTTGAGGTTGTTGAATTTGTTGGTGTTTTTCAATGCTGAGGTTGTTGTTGAATTTTTTGGTTTTTTTCAATGTTGAGGTTGTTGTTGAATTTGTTGGTGTTTTGCAATGTTGAGGTTGTTATGGAAATTGTTGGTGATTTTCAACATTGATGTTGTTGTTGAATTTGCTGCTCTTTTTCAATGTTGAGGTTGTTGAATCTGTTGGGGTTTTTTAAAGTTGAGGTTGTTGTTAAATTTGTTAGTGATATCCAATATTGAGGCTGTTGTTGAATTTGTTGGTGTTTTTCCGTGTTGAGGTTGTTGAATTTGTTGGTCTTTATGAACGTTGAGTATGTTGTTAAATTTGTTGGTGATTTTCAATATTGAGGTTCTTGTTGAATTTGTTGTTTTTCAATGTTGGGGTTGTTGTTGAATTTTTTACTTTTTTTCATTGTTGAGGTCGTTGTCGAATTTCTTGGAGTTTTCCAATGTTGAGGTTGCTGAATTTGTTGGTGTTTTTCAACGTTGAGGATGTTGTTTAATTTTTTGGTATTTTTCACTGATGAGGTTTTTGTTGTATTTGTTGGTGTTTTTGAATGTTGAGGATGCTGTTGAATTTTTGGATGTTATTCATGTTGGGGTTGTTGATGAGTTTGCTAGCGATTTTCAATGTTGCGTTTGTTGTTGAATTTTCTGTTGTTTTTCATTGTTGAGGTTGTTGTTGAAATTGTTAGAGTTTTTCAATGTTGAGATTGTTGTTGAATTTTTTGGTGTTGTTCATTGTTGAGGTTGTTGTTGAATTTGTTGTTGATTTTCAATATTGAGTTTGTTGTTGAATTTATTGGTTTTATCAATGGTTTTTTTAAAACTTTTTTGTATTTTTCAAAGTTGAGGTTGCAGTTGAATTTATTGGTGTTTTTCAATGGTGAAGTTGTTGAATTTGTTGGTTCTTTTTCAAAGTTGAGGTTGTTGTTTAATTTTGTGGTGTTTTTCATTGTTGAGATTTTTGTTGAATTTGCTGGTGTTTTTGAATGTTGAGGTTGTTTTTGAATTTTTTGGTGTTTATCAATTTTCAGGTTGTTGTTAAATTTGTTGGTGTTTTGCAATGTTGAGGTTTTTGTTGAAATTGTTGATGATTTTAAATATTGATGTTGTTGTTGAATTTGCTGCTCTTTATCAATGTTGAGGTTGTTGAATCTGTTGGTGTTTGTTAAAGTTGAGGTTGTTGTTAAATTTGTTAGTGCTATTCAATATTGAGGATGTTGTTGAATTTGTTGGTGTTTTTCAATGTTGAGGTTGTTGAATTAGTTGGTTCTTTTTGAACGTTGAGTTTGTTGTTGAATTTGTTGATGATTTTCAATATTGAGGTTGTTGTTGAATTTCTTGGAGTTTTTCAATGTTGACGTTGTTGAATTTGTTGGTGTTTTTGAATGTTGAGGTTGTTGTTGAATTTGTTGTTTATGTGTGTTTTTCAAAATTGAGGTTGCAGTTGAATTTGTTGATGTTTTTCAATGTTGAGGTTGTTGAATTTGTTGGTGGTTTTCAAAGTTGAGGTTGTTGTTGAATTTTTTAGTTTTTTTCATTGTTGAGGATTTTGTTGAATTTATTGGTGTTATCAATGATTTCCTTAAACATTTGTGTGTTTTTCAAAATTGAGGTTGCAGTTGAATTTGTTGATGTTTTTCAATGTTGTGGTTGTTGAATTTGTTGATGTTTTTCAATGTTGAGGTTGTTTTTGAATTTTTTGGTTTTTTTCATTGTTGAGGTTTTGTTGAATTTGATGGTGATTTTCAGTGTTGAGGTTGTTGTTAATTTTTTTTGTTGTTTTTCATTGTTGGGATTGTTGTAGAATTGTTTGCTGTTTTTCGTTGTTGAGGTTGTTGTTGAATTTTTTGATGTATTTCATTGCTGAGATTGTTGTTGAATTTGTTGGTGATTTTCAATGTTGAGTTTGCTGTTGAATTTGGTGGTGTTTTGCAATGTTGAGGTTGTTGTTGAATTTCTTGGTGATTTTCAATACTGAGGTTATTGTTGATTTTATTTGTGTTGTCAATGGTTTTTTTGAACTTTTTTGAATGTTTTAAAGTTGAGGTTGCACGTGAATTTGTTGAGGTTTTTCAAAGTTGAGGTTGTTGAATTTGCTGGTGTTTTCGAATGTTGAGGTTGTTGTTGAATTTTTTCGTGTTTTTCATTGTTGAGGGTGTTGTTGAATTTCTTGGAGTTTTTCAAAGTTGAGTTTGTTGTTGAATGTGTTGGTGTTTTACAATGTTGAGGTTGTTGTTGAATTTGTTGGTGGTTCTCAATTTTGAGGTTGTTGAATTTGTTGGTGTTTTTCAAAGTTGAGGTTGTTGTTGAATTTTTTGTTGTTTTTCATTGTTGAGGTTTTTTTTGAATTTGTTGGTATTTTTAAATGTTGAGGTTGTTGTTGAATTTTTTGATGTTTTTCATTGTTGAGGTTGTTGTTGAATTTGCTGGTGTTTTTCAATGTTGAGGTTGTTGAATTTGTGGGTGCTTTACAATGTTGGGGCTGTTGTTGAATTTTTTGGTGTTTTTCATTGTTGATGTTTTTGTTGAATTTGTTGGTGTTTTTGAATGTTGAGGTTGTTGAATTTGATGGTGTTTTTCAAAGTTGAGGTTATTGTTGAATTTTTTGGTGTTTTTTATTGTTGAGGTTTTTGTTGAATTTGTTGGTGATTTTCAATATTGAGGTTGCAGTTGAATATGTTGATGTTTTACAAATTAGAAGTTGTTGTTGAATATTTTGCTGTTTTTCAATGTTGAGGTTGTTGTTGAATTTGTTGGTGATTTTCAATATTGAGGTTGTTGTTGAATTTTTTGGTATTTTTCAATTTGGGGTTGTTGTTGAATTATTTGGTATTTTTCATTGTTGAGGTTGTTGTTGAATTTCTTGGAGTTTTTCAATGTTGTGGTTATTGAATTTTTTGATGTTAATCATTGTTGAGGTTGTTGTTGAATTTGTTGGTGATTTTCAATATTGAGGTTGTTTTTGAATTTGTTACAGTTTTTCAATGTTGAGGTTGTTGCATTTATTGTTGTTTTTCAAAGTTGAGGTTGTTGTTGAATATTTTGATGCTTTCCATTGTTGAGGTTGTTGTTGAATTTGCTGCTCTTTTTCAATGTTGAGGTTGTTGAATTTGTGCATGTATTTCAAAGTTGAGGTTGTTGTTGCATTTATTGGTGATTTCAATATTGAGTTTGTTATTGAATTTTTAGGTGTTTTTCATTGTTGAGGTTGTTGTTGAAATTGTTGGCGTTTTGCAAATTTTAGGTTGTTTTTTAATTTTTTGTTATTTTTAATTGTTGAGTTCGTTGTTGTTGACTTTTTTGATGTTTTTCATTGCTGAGGTTGTTGATGAATTTGTTGGTGATTTTCAATATTGAGGTTGTTGTTGAATTTATTGGTGTTATTACAGTTTGTTTTTTAACATTTGTATGTTTTTTCAAATTGAGGTTGCAGTTGAATTTGTTGATGTTTTTCAATGTTGAGGTTGTTGAATTTGTTGGTGGTTTTCAAACTTGAGGTTGTTGTTGAATTTTTTAGTTTTTTTCATTGTTGAGGTTTTTGTTGAATTTGTTGGTGTTATCAATGTATTTTTTTAAACATTTGTGTGTTTTTCAAAGTTGAGGTTGCAGTTGAATTTGTTGATGTTTTTCAATGTTGAGGTTGTTGAATTTGTTGATGTTTTTCAATGTTGAGGTTGCTGTTGAATTTTTTGGTTTTTTTCATTGTTGAGGTTTTTGTTGTATTTGTAGGTGTTTTGCAATGTTGAGGTTGTCGTTGAAATTTTTGATGTTTTTCTTTGTTGAGGTTGTTGTTGAATTTGAAGGTGCTTTTCAGTGTTGAGGTTGTTGTTGATTTTTTTTTTGTTTTTCATTGTTGGGGCTGTTGTAGAATTTTTTGCGGTTTTTCATTGTTGAGGTTGTTGTTGAATTTTTTGATGTTTTTCATTGCTGAGGTTGTTGTTGAATTTGTTGGTGATTTTCAATGTTGAGTTTGCTGTTGAATTTGTTAGTGTTTTGCAATGTTGAGGTTGTTGTTGAATTTGTTGGTGATTTTCAATATTGAGGTTATTGTTGATTTTATTGGTGTTATCAATGGTTTTTTTAAAACTTTTTTGTATTTTTTAAAGTTGAGGTTGCCATTGAATTTGTTGGGGCATTTCAAAGTTGAGGTTGTTGATGAATTTTTTGGTTTTTTTCATTGTGATTGCTTTTGTTGAATTTATTGGTGTTATCAATGTTTTTTTTTTAAACATTCGTGTGTTTTTCAAAATTGAGGTTGCGGTTGAATTTGTTGATGTTTTTCAATGTTGAGGTTGTTGAATTTGTTGGTGTTTTTCAAAGTTGAGGTTGTTGTTGAAATTTTTGGTTTTTTTCTTTGTTGAGGTTTTTGTTGAATTTGTAGGTGTTTTGCAATGTTGAGATTGTCGTCGAAATTTTTGATGTTTTTCATTGTTGAGGTTGTTTTTGAATTTGATGGTGATTTTCAGTGTTGATGTTGTTGTTGATTTTTTTTGGTGTTTTTCATTGTTGGGATTGTTGTAGAATTTTTTGCTGTTTTTCGTTGTTGAGGTTGTTGTTGAATTTTTTGATGTATTTCATTGTGAGATTGTTGTTGAATTTGTTGGTGATTTTCAATGTTGAGTTTGCTGTTGAATTTGTTGGTATTTTTGCAATGTTGAGGTTGTTGTTGAATTTCTAGGTGATTTTCAATATTGAGGTTATTGTTGATTTTATTTGTGTTATCAATGGTTTTTTTTGAACGTTTTTGTATGTTTTAAAGTTGAGGTTGCACGTGAATTTGTTGGGGTTTTTCAAAGTTGAGGTTGTTGAATTTGCTGGTGTTTTTGAATGTTGAGGTTGTTGTTTGAATTTTTTCGTGTTTTTCATTGTTGAGGGTGTTGTTGAATTTCTTGGAGTTTTTCAAAGTTGAGTTTGTTGTTGAATGTGTTGGTGTTTACAATGTTGAGGTTGTTGTTGAATTTGTTGGTGGTTCTCAATTTTGAGGTTGTTGAAGTTGTTGGTGTTTTTCAAAGTTGAGGTTGTTGAATTTTTTTTTGTTTTTCATTGTTGAGGTTTTTTTTGAATTTGTTGGTGTTTTTAAATGTTGAGGTTGTTGTTGAATTTTTTGATGTTTTTCATTGTTGAGGTTGTTTTTGAATTTGTTGGTGTTTTTCAATGTTGAGGTTGTTGAATTTGTGGGTGCTTTACAATGTTGGGGTTGTTGTTGAATTTTTTGGTGTTTTTCATTGCTGATGTTTTTGTTGAATTTGTTGGTGTTTTTGAATGTTGAGGTTGTTGAATTTGTTGGTGTTATTCAAAGTTGAGGTTATTGTTGAATTTTTTGGTGTTTTTTATTGTTGAGGTTTTTGTTGAATTTGTTGGTGATTTTCAATATTGAGGTTGCAGTTGAATATGTTGGTGTTTTACAAATTTGAAGTTGTTGTTGAATATTTTGGTGTTTTTCAATGTTGCGGTTGTTGTTGATTTTGTTGGTGATTTTCAATATTGAGGTTGTTGTTGAATTTGTTGGTGTTTTTCAATGTTGAGGTTGTTGTTGAATTTGTTGGTGATTTTCAATATTGAGGTTGTTGTTGAATTTTTTGGTATTTTTCAATTTGGGGTTGTTGTTGAATTATTTGGTATTTTTCATTGTTGAGGTTGTTGTTGAATTTCTTGGAGTGTTTCAATGTTGTGGTTGTTGAATTTTTTGATGTTAATCATTGTTGAGGTTGTTGTTGAATTTTTGGTGATTTTCAATATTGAGGTTGTTTTTGAATTTGTTGCAGTTTTTCAATGTTGAGGTTGTTGCATTTATTGTTGTTTTTCAAAGTTGAGGTTGTTGTTGAATATTTTGATGTTTTTCATTGTTGAGGTTGTTGTTGAATTTGCTGCTCTTTTTCAATGTTGAGGTTGTTGAATTTGTGCATGTATTTCAAAGTTGAGGTTGTTGTTGCATTTATCGGTGATTTTCAATATTGAGTTTGTTATTGAATTTTTAGGTGTTTTTCATTGTTGAGGTTGTTTTTGATTTTGTTGGAGTATTGCAAATTTTAGTTTGTTTTTTTAATTTTTTGGTGTTTTTCATTGTTGAGGTCGTTGTTGTTGACTTTTTTCATGTTTTTCATTGTTGAGGTTGTTGATGAATTTGTTGGTGATTTTCAAAATTGAGGTTGTTGTTGAATTTATTGGTGTTATCAAAGTTTTTTTTTTAACATTTGTGTGTTTTTTAAAATTGAGGTTGCAGTTGAATTTGTTGATGTATTTCAATGTTGAGGTTGTTGAATTTGTTGGTGGTTTTCAAAGTTGAGGTTGTTGTTGAATTTTTTAGGTTTTTTCATTGTTGAGGTTTTTGTTGAATTTATTGGTGTTATCAATGTTTTTTTTTAAATTTGTGTGTTTTTCAAAATTGAGGTTGCAGTTGAATTTGTTGATGTTTTTCAATGTTGAGGTTGTTGAATTTGTTGGTGTTTTTCAAAGTTGAGGTTGTTGTTGAAATTTTTGTTTTTTTTTCATTGTTGAGGTTTTTGTTGAATTTGTAGGTGTTTTGCAATGTTGAGATTGTCGTCGAAATTTTTGATGTTTTTCATTGTTGAGGTTGTTTTTGAATTTGATGGTGATTTTCAGTTTTGATGTTGTTGTTGATTTTTTTGGTGTTTTTCATTGTTGGGATTGTTGTAGAATTTTTTGCTGTTTTTCGTTGTTGAGGTTGTTGTTGAATTTTTTGATGTATTTCATTGCTGAGATTGTTGTTGAATTTGTTGGTGATTTTCAATGTTGAGTTTGCTGTTGAATTTGATGGTATTTTTGCAATGTTGAGGTTGTTGTTGAATTTCTAGGTGATTTTCAATAGTGAGGTTATTGTTGATATTATTTGTGTTATCAATGGTTTTTTTTGAACGTTTTTGTATGTTTTAAAGTTGAGGTTGCACGTGAATTTGTTGGGTTTTTTCAAAGTTGAGGTTGTTGAATTTGCTGGTGTTTTTGAATGTTGAGGTTGTTGTTGAATTTTTTCGTGTTTTTCATTGTTGAGGGTGTTGTTGAATTTCTTGGAGTTTTTCAAAGTTGAGTTTGTTGTTGAATGTGTTGGTGTTTTACAATGTTGAGGTTGTTGTTGAATTTGTTGGTGGTTCTCAATTTTGAGGTTGTTGAAGTTGTTGGTGTTTTTCAAAGTTGAGGTTGTTGTTGAATTTTTTGTTGTTTTTCATTGTTGAGGTTTTTTTTGAATTTGTTGGTGTTTTTAAATGTTGAGGTTGTTGTTGAATTTTTTGATGTTTTTCATTGTTGAGGTTGTTTTTGAATTTGTTGGTGTTTTTCAATGTTGAGGTTGTTGAATTTGTGGGTGCTTTACAATGTTGGGGTTGTTGTTGAATTTTTTGGTGTTTTTCATTGCTGATGTTTTTGTTGAATTTGTTGGTGTTTTTGAATGTTGAGGTTGTTGAATTTGTTGGTGTTATTCAAAGTTGAGGTTATTGTTGAATTTTTTGGTGTTTTTTATTGTTGAGGTTTTTGTTGAATTTGTTGGTGATTTTCAATATTGAGGTTGCAGTTGAATATGTTGGTGTTTTACAAATTTGAAGTTGTTGTTGAATATTTTGGTGTTTTTCAATGTTGCGGTTGTTGTTGATTTTGTTGGTGATTTTCAATATTGAGGTTGTTGTTGAATTTGTTGGCGTTTTTCAATGTTGAGGTTGTTGTTGAATTTGTTGGTGATTTTCAATATTGAGGTTGTTGTTGAATTTTTTGGTATTTTTCAATTTGGGGTTGTTGTTGAATTATTTGGTATTTTTCATTGTTGAGGTTGTTGTTGAATTTCTTGGAGTGTTTCAATGTTGTGGTTGTTGAATTTTTTGATGTTAATCATTGTTGAGGTTGTTGTTGAATTTTTGGTGATTTTCAATATTGAGGTTGTTTTTGAATTTGTTGCAGTTTTTCAATGTTGAGGTTGTTGCATTTATTGTTGTTTTTCAAAGTTGAGGTTGTTGTTGAATATTTTGATGTTTTTCATTGTTGAGGTTGTTGTTGAATTTGCTGCTCTTTTTCAATGTTGAGGTTGTTGAATTTGTGCATGTATTTCAAAGTTGAGGTTGTTGTTGCATTTATCGGTGATTTTCAATATTGAGTTTGTTATTGAATTTTTAGGTGTTTTTCATTGTTGAGGTTGTTTTTGATTTTGTTGGAGTATTGCAAATTTTAGTTTGTTTTTTTAATTTTTTGGTGTTTTTCATTGTTGAGGTCGTTGTTGTTGACTTTTTTCATGTTTTTCATTGTTGAGGTTGTTGATGAATTTGTTGGTGATTTTCAAAATTGAGGTTGTTGTTGAATTTATTGGTGTTATCAAAGTTTTTTTTTTAACATTTGTGTGTTTTTTAAAATTGAGGTTGCAGTTGAATTTGTTGATGTATTTCAATGTTGAGGTTGTTGAATTTGTTGGTGGTTTTCAAAGTTGAGGTTGTTGTTGAATTTTTTAGGTTTTTTCATTGTTGAGGTTTTTGTTGAATTTATTGGTGTTATCAATGTTTTTTTTAAAATTTGTGTGTTTTTCAAAATTGAGGTTGCAGTTGAATTTGTTGATGTTTTTCAATGTTGAGGTTGTTGAATTTGTTGGTGTTTTTCAAAGTTGAGGTTGTTGTTGAAATTTTTGTTTTTTTTTCATTGTTGAGGTTTTTGTTGAATTTGTAGGTGTTTTGCAATGTTGAGATTGTCGTCGAAATTTTTGATGTTTTTCATTGTTGAGGTTGTTTTTGAATTTGATGGTGATTTTCAGTTTTGATGTTGTTGATTTTTTTGGTGTTTTTCATTGTTGGGATTGTTGTAGAATTTTTTGCTGTTTTTCGTTGTTGAGGTTGTTGTTGAATTTTTTGATGTATTTCATTGCTGAGATTGTTGTTGAATTTGTTGGTGATTTTCAATGTTGAGTTTGCTGTTGAATTTGATGGTATTTTTGCAATGTTGAGGTTGTTGTTGAATTTCTAGGTGATTTTCAATAGTGAGGTTATTGTTGATTTTATTTGTGTTATCAATGGTTTTTTTTGAACGTTTTTGTATGTTTTAAAGTTGAGGTTGCACGTGAATTTGTTGGGTTTTTTCAAAGTTGAGGTTGTTGAATTTGCTGGTGTTTTTGAATGTTGAGGTTTTTGAATTTGTTGGTGTTATTCAATGTTGAGATTGTTGTTGAATTTGTTGGTGTTTTTCAAACTTGAGGATGATGTTGAATTTTTTTTTATTTTTCATTGTTAAGGTTGTTGTTGAACATGCTGCTCTTTTTCAATGTTGAGGTTGTTGAATTTTTTGGTGTTTTTCAAAGTTGAGGTTGTTGTTGAATTTGCTGCTGATACTCAATATTGAGGTTGCTGTTGAATTTGTTGGTGTTATCAATTTTTATTTTGTTGAAGTTTTTTGTATTTTTAAAAGTTGAGGTTGTTGTTGAAATTTTTGGTGTTTTTCATTATTGAGGTTGTTGTTGTTGAATTTTTTGTTGTTATTCATTGTTGAGGTTGATGTTGAATTTGTTGGTGATTTTCAATATTGAGGTTGTAGTTGAATTTATTGGTGTCATCAATGGTTATTTTTGAACTTTTTTGTATTTTTCAAAGTTGAGATTGCAGTTGATCTTGTTGTTGTTTTTCCATGTTGAGGTTGTTGAATTTGTTGGTGATTTTCAATATTGAGGTTGTTGTTGAATTTATTGGTGTTATCAATGGTTTTTTATTGAACCCTTATGTATTTTTCAAAGTTGAGGTTGCAGTTGAATTTGTTGGTATTTTTCAAAGTTGAGGTTGTTGTTGAATTTGCTGCTCTTTTTCAATGTTGAGGTTGTTGAATTTGTTGGTGTTTTTGAAAGTTGAGGTTGATGTTGAATTTTTTGGTGATATTCAATATTCAGGTTGTTGTTGAATTTGTTGGTGTTATCAATTTTTATTTTGTTGAACTTTTTTGTATTTTTAAAAGTTGAGGTTGTTGTTGAATTTGTTGGTGTTTTTCAATGTTGAGGTTGATGAATTTGTTGGTGTTTTTGGAAGTTGAGGTTGTTGTTGAATCTGTTGATGTTTTTCAATGTAGGGGTTGTTGTTGAATTTTTTGGTATTTTTCATTGTTCAGGTTTTTGTTGAATAGGTTGGTTTTTTTCAATGTTGAGGTTGTTGAATTTTTTGGTGTTTTTCATTGTTGCGGTTTTTGTTCAATTTGTTGGTGTTTTTGAATGTTGAGGTTGTTGTTTGAATATTTTGATGTTTTCCATTGTTGAGGTTGTTGTTGAATTTGCTGCTCTTTTTCAATGTTGAGGTTGTTGAATTTGTTGGTGTTTTTGAAAGTTGAGGTTGATGTTGAATTTTTTGGTGATATTCAATATTCAGGTTGTTGTTGAATTTGTTGGTGTTATCAATTTTTATTTTGTTGAACTTTTTTGTATTTTTAAATGTTGAGGTTGTTGTTGAATTTGTTGGTGTTTTTCAATGTTGAGGTTGATGAATTTGTTAGTGTTTTTGGAAGTTGAGGTTGTTGTTGAATCTGTTGATGTTTTTCACTGTAGGGGTTGTTGTTGAATTTTTTGGTATTTTTCATTGTTCAGGTTTTTGTTGAATAGGTTGGTTTTTTTCAATGTTGAGGTTGTTGTTGAATTTTTGATGTTTTTCATTGTTGAAGTTGTTGTTGAATTTGTTGGTGATATTCAATATTGTGGTTGCTGTTGAATTTTTTGATGTTTTTCATTGTTGAATTTGTTGTTGATTTTCAATGTTGAGTTTGTTGTTGAATTTTTGGTAGTTTATCATAGGTGAGGTTGTTGTTGAAATGGTTGCAGCTTTTCAATGTTGAGGCTGTTGTTGAATTTTTTGGTGTTTTTCATTGTTGAGTTTGTTGTTGTTGAATTTTTTGATGTTATTTATTGTTGAGGTTGTTGTTTACTTTGTTGGTGATTTTCAATATTGAGGTTGTTGTTGAATTTATTCATGTTATCAATGGTTTCTTTTGAACCCTTTTCTATTTTTCAAAGTGGAGGTTGCATTTGTTGATGTTTTTCAATGTTGGGGTTGTTGTTGAATTTTTGGTTTTTCAAATTTTCAATTTGAATTCAATTTTTTGGAGTTTTTCATTGTTGCGGTTTTTGTTCAATTTGTTGGTGTTTTTGAATGTTGAGGTTGTTGTTTGAATATTTTGATGTTTTCCATTGTTGAGGTTGTTGTTGAATTTGTTGGTGTTTTTGAATGTTGAGGTTGTTGTTGAATTTTTTGGTGTATTTCATTTTTGAGGTTGTTGTTAAATTTTTTGATGTTATTCATTGTTGAGGATGTTGTTTGAAATTATTGGAGTTTCTCAATGTTGAGGTTGTTGTTGAATTTTTTGGTGTTTTTCATTGTTGAGGTTGTTCTTGAATTTGTTAATGATTATTAACATTGAGGTTGTTTTTGAATTTATTGGTGTTATCAATGGTTTTTTTGGAACTTTCTTGGAATTTTTCAAAGTTGAGGTTTCAGTTGAATTTGTTGGTGTTTTTTAATGTTGAGGTTTTTGAATTTGTTGGTGTTGTTCAATGTTGAAGTTGTTGTTGAATTTCTTGGAGTATTTAAATGTTGAGGTTGTTGAATTTGTTGGTGTTTTTCAAACTTGAGGATGATGTTGAATATTTTTTTTATTTTTCATTGTTAAGGTGTTTGTTGAATATGCTGCTCTTTTTCAATGTTGAGGTTGTTGAATTTGTTGGTGTTTTTCAAAGTTGAGGCTGTTGTTGAATTTGTTGCTGATATTCAATATTGAGTTTGTTTTTGAATTTGTTGGTGTTATCAATTTTTATTTTGTTGAACTTTTTTGTATTTTTAAAAGTTGAAGTTGTTGTTGAATTTTTTGATGTTTTTCATTGTTGAGGTTGTTGTTATATTTATTGATGTTTTTCATTGTTGAGGTTGTTGTTGAATTTGCTGCTCTTTTTGAATGTCGAGGTTGTTGAACTTGTTGGTGTTTTTCAAAGTTGAGGTTGTTGTTGAATTTGTTGGTGGTATTCAATATTGAGGTTGTTGTTGAATTTGTTGGTGTTATCAACTTTGAGGTTGTTGTTGAATCTGTTGGTGTTTTTCAATGTTGGGGTTGTTGTTGAATATTTTGTTATTTTTCATTGTTGAGGTTTTTGTTGACTTTGTTGGTCTTTTTGAATGTTGAGGTTGTTGATTCTGTTGGTGTTTTTTCAAAGTTGAGCTTGTTGTTGAATTTATTGCTATTTTTCATTGTTGAGGTTTTTTTTGAATTTGTTGCTGTTTTTGAATGTTGAGGTTGTTGTTGAATTTTTTGATGTTTTTTATTGTTGAAGTTGTTGTTGAATTTGTTGGTGATTTTCAATGCAGAGTTTGTGTTGAATTTTTGGTTGTTTTTCATAGTTGAGGTTGTTGCAGAAATTGTTGGAGCTTTTCAATGTTGAGGTTGTTGTTGAATTTTTTGGTGTTTTTCATTGTTAAGTTTGTTGTTGATGAATTTTTTGATGTTATTCATTGTTGAGGTTGTTTATTGAATTTGTTGCTGATTTTTAATATTGAGGTTGTTGTTGAATTTATTGGTTTTATCAATGGATTTTTTGTACTTTTTTGTATTTTTCAAAATTGAGATTGCAGTTGAATTAGTTGGTGTTATTCAATGATGAGGTTGTTGATTTTGTTGGTGTTTTTCATTGTTGATGTTTATGTTGAATTCCTGGGTGATTTTGAATTTTGTTGTTGAATTTTGAGGTTGTTGTTGATTTTGTTGGTGATTTTCAATGTTGAGTTTGTTGTTGAATTTACTGGTGTTATCAATGGTTTTGTTTTAACCCTTTCGTATTTTTCAAAGTTGAGGTTGCAGTTGAATTCGTTGGATTTTTTGAAAGTTGAGGTCCTTGTTGAATATTTTGATGTTTTTCATTGTTGAGGTTGTTGTTGAAGTTGATGCTCTTTTTGAATGTTGAGGTTGTTGAATTTGTTGGTGTTTTTCAAAGTTGAGGTTGTTGTTGAATTTGTTGGTGTTATCAATTTTTATTTTGTTGAACATCTTTGTATTTTTAAAAGTTGAGGTTGTTGTTGAATTTGTTGGTGTTTTTCAATGTTGAGGTTGTTGAATTTGTTGGTGTTTTTCAAATTTCAGGTTGTTATTGGATTTGTTGGTGTTTTTGAATGTTGAGGTTGTTGTTGAATTTGGTTGTTGATTTTCAATATTGTGATTGTTGTTCAATTTGTTGATGTTTTTCATTGTTGAGGTTGTTGTTGAATTTGTTGCTGATTTTCAATGTTGAGTTTGTTGTTGAATTTTTTCTTACTTTTCATAGTTGAGGTTGTTGTTGAATTTTTTGGTGTTTTTCATTGTTGTGGTTGTTGTTGTTGAATTTTTTAATGTCATTCATTGTTGAGGTTGTTGTTGAATTTGTTGGTGATTTTCAATATTGAGGTTGTTGTTGAATTTAACGGTGTTATCAATTGTGTTTTATGTACTTTTTTGTATTTTTCAAAGTTGAGATTGCAGTTGAAATTGTTGGTATTTTTCATTGTTGAGGTTGTTGTTGAATTTTTTGATTTATTCATTGTTAAGGTTGATGTTGAATTTTTTGGTGATTTTTAATATTGAGGTTGTTGTTGAATTTGTTGGTGTTATCAATGGTTTTTTTTGAACTTTTTTGTATTTTTCAAAGTTGAGGTTGCAGTTGAATTTGTTGGTGTTTTTCAATGTTGAGGTTGTTGAATTTGTTAGTGTTTTTCAATGTTGAGGTTGTCGTTGAATTTTTTGGTGTTAATCATTGCTGAGGTTGTTGTAGAATTTTTGAATGTTTTTCATTATTGAGGTTGTTGTTGAACTTGCTGCTCTTTTTCAATGTTGAGGTTGTTGAATTTGTTGGTGTTGTTGAAAGTTGAGGTTGTTGTTGAATTTGTTGGTGATATTCAATATCAATTTTTATTTTGTTGAACGTTTTTGTATTTTTATAAGTTGAGGTTCTTGTTGAATTTGTGGGAGTTTATCAATGTTGAGGTTGTTGAACTTGTTGGTGCTTTTCAAAGTTGAGGTTGTTGTTGAATTTGTTGGTGTTCTTGAATGTTGAGGTTCTTCTTCAATTTGTTGTTGATTTTCAATATTGAGGTTGTTGTTGAATCTCTTGGTGTTTTTCAATGCTGGGGTTGTTGTTTAATTATTTGGTATTTTTCATTGTTGAGGTTTTTGTTGACATTGTTGGTGTTTTTGAATGTTGAGGTTGTCGAATCTGTTGGCATTTTTCAAAATTGAGGTTGTTGTTGAATGTGTTGGTGATTTTCAATATTGAGGTTGTTGTTGAATTTTTTGATGTTTTTCATTGTTGAAGTTGTTGTTGAATTTGTTGGTGATTTTCAATGTTGAGTTTGTTGTTGAATTTTTGGTTGTTTTTCATATTTGAGGTTGTTGTTGAAATGGTTGGTGCTTTTCAATGTTGTGGTTGTTGTTGAATTTTTTGGTGTTTTTCATTGTTGAGTTTGTTGTTGTTGAATTTTTTGATGTTATTCATTGTTGAGGTTGTTGTTGACTTTGTTGGAGATTTTCAATATTGAGGTTGTTGTTGAATTTATTGGTTTTATCAATGGTTTCTTTTGAACCCTTTTCTATTTTTTAAAGTTGAGGTTGCAGTTGAATTTGTTGGTGATTTTCATTGTTGGGGTTGTGTTGAATTTTTTGGTGTTTTTCATTGTTGCGGTTTTTGTTGAATTTGTTGGTGTTTTTGAATGTTCAGGTTGTTGTTTGAATATTTTGATGTTTTCCATTGTTGAGGTTGTTGTTGAATTTGTTGGTGTTTTTGAATGTTGAGGTTGTTGTTGAATTTATTGGTGTTTTTCATTGTTGAGGTTGTTGTTGAATTTTTTGATGTTATTCATTGTTGAGGTTGTTGTTGAAATTGTTGGACTTTCTCAATGTTGAGGTTGTTGTTGAATTTTTTGGTATTTTCCAGTGTTGTGGTTGTTCTTGAATTTGTTGGTGATTTTCAATATTGAGGTTGTTGTTCAATTTATTGCTGTTATCAATGGTTTTGTTTTAACCATTTTGTATTTTTTAACGTTGAGGTTGCAGTTGAATTTGTTGGTGTTTTTGAAAGTTGAAGTTGTTGTTGAATTTTTTGGTATTTTTCATTGTTGAGGATTTTGTTGACTTTGTTGGGCTTTTACAATGTTGAGTTTGTTGAATTTGTTGTTGTTTTTCATTCTTGACGTTCTGGTTGAATTTGTTGGTGTTTTTCATTGTTGAGATTATTGTTGAATTTGTTGCTGATTTTCAATGTTGAGTTCGTTGTTGAATTTTTTGTTGTATTTCATAGATGAGGTTGTTGTTAAAATTGTTGGAGTTATTCAATGTTCAGGATGTTGTTGAATTTTTTGGTGTTTTTGATTGTTGAGGTTGTTGTTGTTGAATTTTTTGATGTCATTCATTGTTGAGGTTCTTGTTGAATTTCTTGGTGATTTTCAATATTGAAGTTGTTGTTGAATGTATTCGTGTTATCAATGCTTTTTCATGACCTTTTTGTATTTTTCAAAGTCGAGGTTGCAGGTGAATTTGTTGGTACTTTTCAATGTTGAGGTTGTTGAATTTGTTGGTGTTTTTTAAAGTTGAAGTTGTTGTTGAATTTTTCGGTGTTTTTCATTGTTGAGGTTTTTGTTGAATTTGTTGGTGTTTTGAATGTTGAGATGGTTTTTGAATTTTTTGATGTTTTTCATTTTTGAGGTTGTTGTTGAATTTGTTGTTGATTTTCAATGTTGAGTTTGTTGCTGAATTTTTGGGTGTTTTCCATTGTTGAGGTTGCTGTTGAAATTGTTGGTGTTTTTCAATGTTGAGGTTGTTGAATTTGTTGGTGCTTTTGAAAGTTGAGGTTGTTGTTGAATATGTTTGTGTTTTTCATTGTTGAGGTTGTTGTTGTTGAATTTTTGGACGTCTTTCCTTGTTGAGGTTTTTGTTGAATTTGTTGGTGTTTTGCAATGTTGAGGTTGATGTTGAATTTGTAGGTGATTTTAAATATTGACGTTGTTGTTGAATTTATTAGTGTTATCAATGGTTTTTTTTGAACTTTATTGTATTTTTCAAAAGTTGAGGTTGCAGTTGAATTTGTTGTTATTTTTTAATGTTGAGGTTCTTGTGGAATTTTTTGGTGTTTTTCATTGTTGAGGTTGTTGTTGAATTTGTTGGTGTTTTTCAAAGTTGAGGTTGTTGTTGAATTTTTTGCTGTTTATCATTGTTGATGTTTTTGTTGAATTTGTTGGTGCTTTGCAATGTTGAGCTTGTTGTTGAATTTGTCGGTGATTTTCAATATTGAGGTTGTTGTTGTATTTATTGGTGGTATCAATGGTTTTTTTTAAACTTTTCGTATTTTTCAAAGTTGAGGTTGCAGTTGAATTTGTTGGTGTTTCTGAATGTTGAGGTTTTGTTGAATTTTTTGGTATTTTTCATTGAGGAAGTTTTTATTGAATTTGTTCGTGTTTTTGAATGTTGAGGTTGTTGTTGAATTTTGGTGCTTTTCAGTGTTGTGATTGTTGTTGAAATTGTTGGAGTTTTTCAATGATGAGGTTGATGTTGAATTTTTTGGTGTTTTTCTTTGTTGAGGTCGTTGCTGTTGAATTTTTTGATGTATTTCATTGTTGAGCTGGTTGATTAATTTGTTGGTGATTTTCAATATTGAGGTTATTGTTGAATTTATTAGTGTTATCAATGTTTTTTTTTAAGCTTTTTTGTGTTTTTCAAAGTTGAGGTTGCAGTTGAATTTGCTGGTGTTTTTCAAAGTTGAGGTTGTTGTTGAATTTTTTGGTGT
The DNA here is from genome assembly GCF_964194155.1 of Cetorhinus maximus. Taxonomy (NCBI): domain Eukaryota; kingdom Metazoa; phylum Chordata; class Chondrichthyes; order Lamniformes; family Cetorhinidae; genus Cetorhinus; species Cetorhinus maximus. The sequence continues at coordinate 19,154,045 of NC_135917.1, read as the reverse complement.
TTTTCATTGTTGAGGTATTTGTTGATGAATTTGTTTGTGCTTTTGAATGTTCAGATTGTTGAATCTCTTGGTGTTTTTGAATTTTAAGTTTGTTGTTGAATTTGTTGGTGATTTTCAACGTTGAGATTATTGTTCAATTTTTTGGTGTTTTTCATTTCTGCGGTTGTTGTTGAAATTATTGGAGTTTTTCAATGTTGAGGTTGTTGTTGAATTTTTTGGTGTTTTGCATTGTTGAGGTTGTTGTTGACTTTTTTGACGTTATTCATTGTTGAGGTTGTTGTTGAATTTGTTGGTGGTTTTCAATATTGAGGTTTTTGTTGAATTTATTGGTGTTGTCAATGTTTTTTTTTAAACATTTTTGTATTTTTCAAAGTTGAGGTTGCAGTTGAATTTGTTGGTGTTTTTGAATGTTGAGGTTTTGTTGAATTTTTTGATGTTGTTCATTGTTGAGGTTGTTTTTAAATTTGTTGGTGATTTTCAATGTTGAGTTTGTGGTTGAATTTTTTAGTGTTTTTCATTTTGGAGATTGTTGTTGAAATTGTTGGAGTTTTTCAAAGATGAGGTTGTTGTTGAATTTTTTGGTGTTTTTCATTGTTGAGGTCGTTGCTGTTGAATTTTTTGATGTATTTCATTGTTGAGCTGGTTGATTAATTTGTTGGTGATTTTCAATATTGAGGTTATTGTTGAATTTATTTGCTGGTGTTTTTCAAAGTTGAGGTTGCTGTTGAATTTTTTGGTGTTTTTCATTGTTGAGGTTTTTGTTGAATTCGTTGGAGTTTTTGAATATTGAGGTTGTTGTTGAATTTTTTGATGTTTTTCATTGTTGAGGTTGTTGTTGTATTTATTGATGTTTTTCATTGTTGAGGTTGTTGTTGAATTTGATGTTCTTTTTGAATGTCGAGGTTGTTGAACTTGTTGGTGTTTTTCAAAGTTGAGGTTTTTGTTGAATTTGTTGGTGTTTTTCAATGTTGGGGTTGTTGTTGAATTTTTTGGTATTTTTCATTGTTGAGGTTTTTGTTGACTTTGTTGGTCTTTTTGAATGTTGAGGTTGTTGATTCTGTTGGTGTTTTTCAAAGTTGAGCTTGTTGTTGAATTTATTGCTATTTTTCAATGTTGAGGTTTTTGTTGAATTTTTTGCTGTTTTTGAATGTTGAGGTTGTTGTTGAATTTTTTGATGTTTTTCATTGTTGAAGTTGTTGTTGAATTTGTTGGTGATTTTCAATGCATAGTTTGTGTTGAAGTTTTGGTTGTTTTTCATAGTTGAGGTTGTTGCTGAAATTGTTGGAGCTTTTCAATGTTGAGGTTGTTGTTGAATTTTTTGGTGTTTTTCATTGTTAAGTTTGTTGTTGATGAATTTTTTGATGTTATTCATCGTTGAGGTTGTTTATTGAATTTGTTGCTGATTTTCAATATTGAGGTTGTTCCTGAATTTGTTGGTGTTATCAATGGATTTTATGTACTTTTTTGTATTTTTCAAAATTGAGGTTGCAGTTGAATTAGTTGGTGTTATTCATTGTTGAGGTTTTTGAATAGGTTAGTGTTTTTCATTGTTGGGGGTTTTGTTGAATTCCGTGGTGTTTTTGAATTTTGATGTTGAATTTTGAGGTTGTTGTTGAATTTTTTGAGGTTTCTAATTTTTGATGTTGTTGTTGAATTTGTTGGTGATTTTCAATGTTGACTTTGTTGTTGAATTTATTGGTGTTATCAATGGTTTTGTTTTAACACTTTTGTACTTTTCAAAGTTGTGGTTGCAGTTGAATTCGTTGGATTTTATGAAAGTTGAGGTTCTTTTTGAATATTTTGATGTTTTTCATTGTTGAGGTTGTTGTTGAATTTGATGCTCGTTTTGAATGTTGAAGTTGTTGAATTTGTTGGTGTTTTTCAAAGTTGAGGTTGTTGTTGAATTTGTTGGTGATATTTAACATTGAGGTTGTTGTTGTATTTGTTGGTGTTATCAATTTTTATTTTGTTGTACTTCTTTGTATTTTTAAAAGTTGAGGTTGTTGTTGAATTTGTTGGTGTTTTTCAATGTTGAGGTTGTTGAATTTGTTGGTGTTTTTCAAAGTTGAGGTTGTTATTGAATTTGTTGGTGTTTTTGAATGTTGAGGTTGTTGTTGAATTTGTTTGGTGATTTTGAATATTGAGGTTGTTGTTGAATTTGTTGATGTTTTTCATTGTTGAGGTTGTTGTTGAATTTGTTGCTGAATTTCAATGTTGAGTTTGTTGTGAATTTTTTCTTACTTTTCATAGTTGAGGTTGTTGTTGAAATTGATGGAGCTTTTCAATGTTGAGGTTGTTGTGGAATTTTTTGGTGTTTTTCATTGTTGTGGTTGTTGTTGTTGAATTTTTTGGTGTTTTTCATTGTTGAGGTTGTTGTTGAATTTGTTGGTGATTTTCAATATTGAGGTTGTTGTTGAATTTATTGGTGTTATCAATTGTTTTTTATGTACTTTTTTGTATTTTTCAAAGTTGAGATTGCCGTTGAATTTGTTGGTATTTTTCAATGTTGAGGTTCTTGACTTTGTTGGTGTTTTTTAAAGTTGAGGTTTTGTTGAATTTTTTGGTGTTTTTCATTGTTGAGGTTTTTGTTGAATATTTCGATGTTTTTGAATGTTGAGGTTTTTATTGAATTTTTAGATGATTTTCATTTTTGAGGTTGTTGTTGAATTTGTTGGAGATTTTCAATTTTGAGATTGTTGTTGAATTTTTTGCTGTTTCTCTTAGTTGAGGTTGTTGTTGAAATTGATGGAGCTTTTCAGTGTTGAGGTTGTTGTTGAATTTGTTGATGTTTTTCATTGTTGAGGTTGTTGTTGAATTTGTTGCTGAATTTCAATGTTGAGTTTGTTGTGAATTTTTTCTTACTTTTCATAGTTGAGGTTGTTGTTGAAATTGATGGAGCTTTTCAATGTTGAGGTTGTTGTGGAATTTTTTGGTGTTTTTCATTGTTGTGGTTGTTGTTGTTGAATTTTTTGGTGTTTTTCATTGTTGAGGTTGTTGTTGAATTTGTTGGTGATTTTCAATATTGAGGTTGTTGTTGAATTTATTGGTGTTATCAATTGTTTTTTATGTACTTTTTTGTATTTTTCAAAGTTGAGATTGCCGTTGAATTTGTTGGTACTTTTCAATGTTGAGGTTCTTGACTTTGTTGGTGTTTTTTAAAGTTGAGGTTTTGTTGAATTTTTTGGTGTTTTTCATTGTTGAGGTTTTTGTTGAATATTTCGATGTTTTTGAATGTTGTGGTTTTTATTGAATTTTTAGATGATTTTCATTTTTGAGGTTGTTGTTGAATTTGTTGGAGATTTTCAATTTTGAGATTGTTGTTGAATTTTTTGCTGTTTCTCTTAGTTGAGGTTGTTGTTGAAATTGATGGAGCTTTTCAGTGTTGAGGTGGGTGTTGAATTATTTGGTGTTTTTCATTGTTGAGTTTGTTGTTGCTGATTTATTTGATGTTATTCACTGTTGAGGTTGTTGTTGAATTTGTTGGTGATTTTCAATATTGAGGATGTTGTTGGATTTATTGGTGTTATCAATGGTTCTTTTGCACTATTTATATTTTTCAAAATTGAGGTTGCAGTTGAATTTGTTGATGTTTTTCAATGTTGTGGTTGTTGAATTTGTTGATGTTTTTCAATGTTGAGGTTGTTTTTGAATTTTTTGGTTTTTTTCATTGTTGAGGTTTTGTTGAATTTGATGGTGATTTTCAGTGTTGAGGTTGTTGTTAATTTTTTTTGTTGTTTTTCATTGTTGGGATTGTTGTAGAATTGTTTGCTGTTTTTCGTTGTTGAGGTTGTTGTTGAATTTTTTGATGTATTTCATTGCTGAGATTGTTGTTGAATTTGTTGGTGATTTTCAATGTTGAGTTTGCTGTTGAATTTGGTGGTGTTTTGCAATGTTGAGGTTGTTGTTGAATTTCTTGGTGATTTTCAATACTGAGGTTATTGTTGATTTTATTTGTGTTGTCAATGGTTTTTTTGAACTTTTTTGAATGTTTTAAAGTTGAGGTTGCACGTGAATTTGTTGAGGTTTTTCAAAGTTGAGGTTGTTGAATTTGCTGGTGTTTTCGAATGTTGAGGTTGTTGTTGAATTTTTTCGTGTTTTTCATTGTTGAGGGTGTTGTTGAATTTCTTGGAGTTTTTCAAAGTTGAGTTTGTTGTTGAATGTGTTGGTGTTTTACAATGTTGAGGTTGTTGTTGAATTTGTTGGTGGTTCTCAATTTTGAGGTTGTTGAATTTGTTGGTGTTTTTCAAAGTTGAGGTTGTTGTTGAATTTTTTGTTGTTTTTCATTGTTGAGGTTTTTTTTGAATTTGTTGGTATTTTTAAATGTTGAGGTTGTTGTTGAATTTTTTGATGTTTTTCATTGTTGAGGTTGTTGTTGAATTTGCTGGTGTTTTTCAATGTTGAGGTTGTTGAATTTGTGGGTGCTTTACAATGTTGGGGCTGTTGTTGAATTTTTTGGTGTTTTTCATTGTTGATGTTTTTGTTGAATTTGTTGGTGTTTTTGAATGTTGAGGTTGTTGAATTTGATGGTGTTTTTCAAAGTTGAGGTTATTGTTGAATTTTTTGGTGTTTTTTATTGTTGAGGTTTTTGTTGAATTTGTTGGTGATTTTCAATATTGAGGTTGCAGTTGAATATGTTGATGTTTTACAAATTAGAAGTTGTTGTTGAATATTTTGCTGTTTTTCAATGTTGAGGTTGTTGTTGAATTTGTTGGTGATTTTCAATATTGAGGTTGTTGTTGAATTTTTTGGTATTTTTCAATTTGGGGTTGTTGTTGAATTATTTGGTATTTTTCATTGTTGAGGTTGTTGTTGAATTTCTTGGAGTTTTTCAATGTTGTGGTTATTGAATTTTTTGATGTTAATCATTGTTGAGGTTGTTGTTGAATTTGTTGGTGATTTTCAATATTGAGGTTGTTTTTGAATTTGTTACAGTTTTTCAATGTTGAGGTTGTTGCATTTATTGTTGTTTTTCAAAGTTGAGGTTGTTGTTGAATATTTTGATGCTTTCCATTGTTGAGGTTGTTGTTGAATTTGCTGCTCTTTTTCAATGTTGAGGTTGTTGAATTTGTGCATGTATTTCAAAGTTGAGGTTGTTGTTGCATTTATTGGTGATTTCAATATTGAGTTTGTTATTGAATTTTTAGGTGTTTTTCATTGTTGAGGTTGTTGTTGAAATTGTTGGCGTTTTGCAAATTTTAGGTTGTTTTTTAATTTTTTGTTATTTTTAATTGTTGAGTTCGTTGTTGTTGACTTTTTTGATGTTTTTCATTGCTGAGGTTGTTGATGAATTTGTTGGTGATTTTCAATATTGAGGTTGTTGTTGAATTTATTGGTGTTATTACAGTTTGTTTTTTAACATTTGTATGTTTTTTCAAATTGAGGTTGCAGTTGAATTTGTTGATGTTTTTCAATGTTGAGGTTGTTGAATTTGTTGGTGGTTTTCAAACTTGAGGTTGTTGTTGAATTTTTTAGTTTTTTTCATTGTTGAGGTTTTTGTTGAATTTGTTGGTGTTATCAATGTATTTTTTTAAACATTTGTGTGTTTTTCAAAGTTGAGGTTGCAGTTGAATTTGTTGATGTTTTTCAATGTTGAGGTTGTTGAATTTGTTGATGTTTTTCAATGTTGAGGTTGCTGTTGAATTTTTTGGTTTTTTTCATTGTTGAGGTTTTTGTTGTATTTGTAGGTGTTTTGCAATGTTGAGGTTGTCGTTGAAATTTTTGATGTTTTTCTTTGTTGAGGTTGTTGTTGAATTTGAAGGTGCTTTTCAGTGTTGAGGTTGTTGTTGATTTTTTTTTTGTTTTTCATTGTTGGGGCTGTTGTAGAATTTTTTGCGGTTTTTCATTGTTGAGGTTGTTGTTGAATTTTTTGATGTTTTTCATTGCTGAGGTTGTTGTTGAATTTGTTGGTGATTTTCAATGTTGAGTTTGCTGTTGAATTTGTTAGTGTTTTGCAATGTTGAGGTTGTTGTTGAATTTGTTGGTGATTTTCAATATTGAGGTTATTGTTGATTTTATTGGTGTTATCAATGGTTTTTTTAAAACTTTTTTGTATTTTTTAAAGTTGAGGTTGCCATTGAATTTGTTGGGGCATTTCAAAGTTGAGGTTGTTGATGAATTTTTTGGTTTTTTTCATTGTGATTGCTTTTGTTGAATTTATTGGTGTTATCAATGTTTTTTTTTTAAACATTCGTGTGTTTTTCAAAATTGAGGTTGCGGTTGAATTTGTTGATGTTTTTCAATGTTGAGGTTGTTGAATTTGTTGGTGTTTTTCAAAGTTGAGGTTGTTGTTGAAATTTTTGGTTTTTTTCTTTGTTGAGGTTTTTGTTGAATTTGTAGGTGTTTTGCAATGTTGAGATTGTCGTCGAAATTTTTGATGTTTTTCATTGTTGAGGTTGTTTTTGAATTTGATGGTGATTTTCAGTGTTGATGTTGTTGTTGATTTTTTTTGGTGTTTTTCATTGTTGGGATTGTTGTAGAATTTTTTGCTGTTTTTCGTTGTTGAGGTTGTTGTTGAATTTTTTGATGTATTTCATTGTGAGATTGTTGTTGAATTTGTTGGTGATTTTCAATGTTGAGTTTGCTGTTGAATTTGTTGGTATTTTTGCAATGTTGAGGTTGTTGTTGAAAATGTTGGTGTTTTTCATTTGTTGATGTTTTTGTTGAATTTGTTGGTGTTTTTCGTTGTTGAGGTTGTTGTTGAATATGTTGGTGTTTTTCAATGTTGAGGTTGTTGAATTTGTTAGAGTTTTTCAAAGTTGAGGTTGTTGTTGAAATTTTTGGTATTTTTCATTGTTGAGGTTTTTGTTGAATTTTTTGGCTTTTTTAATGTTGAGGTTGTTGAATTTGTTGGTGTTTTGCAATGTTGAGGTTGTTGTTGAAATTGTTGGAGATTTTCAATATTGAGGTTGTTGTTGAATTTGTTGGTGTTTTTCATGGTTGAGATTTTTGTTGACTTGGTTGGTGTTTATGAATGTTGAGTTTGTTGAAACTGTTGGTGTTTTTGAATGTTGTGGTTGGTGTTGAATTTTTTGTTGTTTTTCATTGCTGAGGTTGTTGTTGAAATTGTTGGAGATTTTGAATGTTGAGGTTGTTGATGAATTTTTTGGTGTTTTTCATTGTTGAGGTTGTTGTTGTTGAATTTTTTGATGTTGTTCATTGTTGAGGTTGTTGTTGAATTTGTCGGTGATTTTCAATATTTAGGTTGTTGTTGAATTTGTTGGTGTTTTTGAATGTTGGGGTTGTTGTTGTTGAAATTTTTGATGTTTTTCATTTTTGAGGTTGTTGTTGAATTTGTTTGTGATTTTCAAAGTTGAGTTTGTTGTTGAATTTTTTTGTGTTTTTCATTGTTGAAGTTGTTGAAATTCTTGGAGTTTTTTAACTTTGAGGTTGTGGTCTAATTATTGGTGTTTTTCATTGTTTGGGTAGTTGTTGAATTTTTTCATGTCATTCATTGTTGAGGTTGTTGTTGAATTTTTTCATGTCATTCATTGTTGAGGTAGTTGTTGAATTTGTTGGTGATTTTCAATATTGAGGTTGTTGTTGAATTTGTTGGTGTTATCAATTTTTATTTTGTTGAAGTATTTTGTATTTTCAAAAGTTGTGGCTTTTGTTGAATTTGTTGATGTTTTTCAATGTTGAGGTTGTTGAATTTGTTGGTGTTTTTGAATGTTGATGTTGTTGTTGAATTTGTTGGTGATTTTCAATATTGAGGTTGTTGTTGAATTAGTTGGTGATTTTCAATTATAGGGTTATTGAATTTGTTGGTGTTTTTGAATGTTGAGGTTGTTGTTGAATTTGTTGTTGATTTTCAATATTGAGGTTGTTGTTCAATTTGTTGGAGTTTTTCAATTTTGGGGTTGTTGTTGAATTTTTTTGTGTTTTTCATTGTTGCGATTGTTGTTGAATTTCTTGGAGTATTCCAATGTTGAGCTTGCTGAATTTGTTGGTGTTTTTCAATATTGAGGTTGTTGTTGTATTTATCGGTGTTATCAATGTTTTTTATGAAATTTTTTGTATTTTTCAAAGTTGAGGATGCAGTTGATTTTGTTAGTCATTTTCAATCTTGAGGTTGTAGAATTTGTTAGTGTTTTTCAAACTTGAGGTTGTTGTTGAATTTTTTGATGTTTTTCATTTTTAAGTTTGTTGTTGAAGTTGTTGGTGATTTTCAATGTTGTGTTTGTTGTTGAATTTTTTGGTGTTTTTGGTTGTTGAGTTTGTTGTTGAAATTGCTGGAGTTGTTCAATGTTGAGGTTGTTGTTGTTGTTGAATTTTTTGAAGTTATTCATTATTGAGGTTGTTGTTGAATTTGTTGGTGATTTTCAATATTGAAGTTGTTGTTGAATTTATTGGATATATCAATGGTTTTTTTTAGATCGTTTTTGTATTTTTCAAAGTTGAGGTTGCAGTTGAATTTGTTGGTGTTTTTCAATGTTGAGGTTGTTGAATTTGTTGGTGTTTTTCAATGCTGAGGTTGTTGTTGAATTTTTTGGTTTTTTTCAATGTTGAGGTTGTTGTTGAATTTGTTGGTGTTTTGCAATGTTGAGGTTGTTATGGAAATTGTTGGTGATTTTCAACATTGATGTTGTTGTTGAATTTGCTGCTCTTTTTCAATGTTGAGGTTGTTGAATCTGTTGGGGTTTTTTAAAGTTGAGGTTGTTGTTAAATTTGTTAGTGATATCCAATATTGAGGCTGTTGTTGAATTTGTTGGTGTTTTTCCGTGTTGAGGTTGTTGAATTTGTTGGTCTTTATGAACGTTGAGTATGTTGTTAAATTTGTTGGTGATTTTCAATATTGAGGTTCTTGTTGAATTTGTTGTTTTTCAATGTTGGGGTTGTTGTTGAATTTTTTACTTTTATTCATTGTTGAGGTCGTTGTCGAATTTCTTGGAGTTTTCCAATGTTGAGGTTGCTGAATTTGTTGGTGTTTTTCAACGTTGAGGATGTTGTTTAATTTTTTGGTATTTTTCACTGTTGAGGTTTTTGTTGTATTTGTTGGTGTTTTTGAATGTTGAGGATGCTGTTGAATTTTTGGATGTTATTCATGTTGGGGTTGTTGATGAGTTTGCTAGCGATTTTCAATGTTGCGTTTGTTGTTGAATTTTCTGTTGTTTTTCATTGTTGAGGTTGTTGTTGAAATTGTTAGAGTTTTTCAATGTTGAGATTGTTGTTGAATTTTTTGGTGTTGTTCATTGTTGAGGTTGTTGTTGAATTTGTTGTTGATTTTCAATATTGAGTTTGTTGTTGAATTTATTGGTTTTATCAATGGTTTTTTTAAAACTTTTTTGTATTTTTCAAAGTTGAGGTTGCAGTTGAATTTATTGGTGTTTTTCAATGGTGAAGTTGTTGAATTTGTTGGTTCTTTTTCAAAGTTGAGGTTGTTGTTTAATTTTGTGGTGTTTTTCATTGTTGAGATTTTTGTTGAATTTGCTGGTGTTTTTGAATGTTGAGGTTGTTTTTGAATTTTTTGGTGTTTATCAATTTTCAGGTTGTTGTTAAATTTGTTGGTGTTTTGCAATGTTGAGGTTTTTGTTGAAATTGTTGATGATTTTAAATATTGATGTTGTTGTTGAATTTGCTGCTCTTTATCAATGTTGAGGTTGTTGAATCTGTTGGTGTTTGTTAAAGTTGAGGTTGTTGTTAAATTTGTTAGTGCTATTCAATATTGAGGATGTTGTTGAATTTGTTGGTGTTTTTCAATGTTGAGGTTGTTGAATTAGTTGGTTCTTTTTGAACGTTGAGTTTGTTGTTGAATTTGTTGATGATTTTCAATATTGAGGTTGTTGTTGAATTTCTTGGAGTTTTTCAATGTTGACGTTGTTGAATTTGTTGGTGTTTTTGAATGTTGAGGTTGTTGTTGAATTTGTTGTTTATGTGTGTTTTTCAAAATTGAGGTTGCAGTTGAATTTGTTGATGTTTTTCAATGTTGAGGTTGTTGAATTTGTTGGTGGTTTTCAAAGTTGAGGTTGTTGTTGAATTTTTTAGTTTTTTTCATTGTTGAGGATTTTGTTGAATTTATTGGTGTTATCAATGATTTTCTTAAACATTTGTGTGTTTTTCAAAATTGAGGTTGCAGTTGAATTTGTTGATGTTTTTCAATGTTGTGGTTGTTGAATTTGTTGATGTTTTTCAATGTTGAGGTTGTTTTTGAATTTTTTGGTTTTTTTCATTGTTGAGGTTTTTGTTGAATTTGATGGTGATTTTCAGTGTTGAGGTTGTTAATTTTTTTTGTTGTTTTTCATTGTTGGGATTGTTGTAGAATTGTTTGCTGTTTTTCGTTGTTGAGGTTGTTGTTGAATTTTTTGATGTATTTCATTGCTGAGATTGTTGTTGAATTTGTTGGTGATTTTCAATGTTGAGTTTGCTGTTGAATTTGGTGGTGTTTTGCAATGTTGAGGTTGTTGTTGAATTTCTTGGTGATTTTCAATACTGAGGTTATTGTTGATTTTATTTGTGTTGTCAATGGTTTTTTTGAACTTTTTTGAATGTTTTAAAGTTGAGGTTGCACGTGAATTTGTTGAGGTTTTTCAAAGTTGAGGTTGTTGAATTTGCTGGTGTTTTCGAATGTTGAGGTTGTTGTTGAATTTTTTCGTGTTTTTCATTGTTGAGGGTGTTGTTGAATGTGTTGGTGTTTTACAATGTTGAGGTTGTTGTTGAATTTGTTGGTGGTTCTCAATTTTGAGGTTGTTGAATTTGTTGGTGTTTTTCAAAGTTGAGGTTGTTGTTGAATTTTTTGTTGTTTTTCATTGTTGAGGTTTTTTTTGAATTTGTTGGTATTTTTAAATGTTGAGGTTGTTGTTGAATTTTTTGATGTTTTTCATTGTTGAGGTTGTTGTTGAATTTGCTGGTGTTTTTCAATGTTGAGGTTGTTGAATTTGTGGGTGCTTTACAATGTTGGGGCTGTTGTTGAATTTTTTCGTGTTTTTCATTGTTGAGGGTGTTGTTGAATGTGTTGGTGTTTTACAATGTTGAGGTTGTTGTTGAATTTGTTGGTGGTTCTCAATTTTGAGGTTGTTGAATTTGTTGGTGTTTTTCAAAGTTGAGGTTGTTGTTGAATTTTTTGTTGTTTTTCATTGTTGAGGTTTTTTTTGAATTTGTTGGTATTTTTAAATGTTGAGGTTGTTGTTGAATTTTTTGATGTTTTTCATTGTTGAGGTTGTTGTTGAATTTGCTGGTGTTTTTCAATGTTGAGGTTGTTGAATTTGTGGGTGCTTTACAATGTTGGGGCTGTTGTTGAATTTTTTGGTGTTTTTCATTGTTGATGTTTTTGTTGAATTTGTTGGTGTTTTTGAATGTTGAGGTTGTTGAATTTGATGGTGTTTTTCAAAGTTGAGGTTATTGTTGAATTTTTTGGTGTTTTTTATTGTTGAGGTTTTTGTTGAATTTGTTGGTGATTTTCAATATTGAGGTTGCAGTTGAATATGTTGATGTTTTACAAATTAGAAGTTGTTGTTGAATATTTTGCTGTTTTTCAATGTTGAGGTTGTTGTTGAATTTGTTGGTGATTTTCAATATTGAGGTTGTTGTTGAATTTTTTGGTATTTTTCAATTTGGGGTTGTTGTTGAATTATTTGGTATTTTTCATTGTTGAGGTTGTTGTTGAATTTCTTGGAGTTTTTCAATGTTGTGGTTATTGAATTTTTTGATGTTAATCATTGTTGAGGTTGTTGTTGAATTTGTTGGTGATTTTCAATATTGAGGTTGTTTTTGAATTTGTTACAGTTTTTCAATGTTGAGGTTGTTGCATTTATTGTTGTTTTTCAAAGTTGAGGTTGTTGTTGAATATTTTGATGCTTTCCATTGTTGAGGTTGTTGTTGAATTTGCTGCTCTTTTTCAATGTTGAGGTTGTTGAATTTGTGCATGTATTTCAAAGTTGAGGTTGTTGTTGCATTTATTGGTGATTTCAATATTGAGTTTGTTATTGAATTTTTAGGTGTTTTTCATTGTTGAGGTTGTTGTTGAAATTGTTGGCGTTTTGCAAATTTTAGGTTGTTTTTTAATTTTTTGTTATTTTTAATTGTTGAGTTCGTTGTTGTTGACTTTTTTGATGTTTTTCATTGCTGAGGTTGTTGATGAATTTGTTGGTGATTTTCAATATTGAGGTTGTTGTTGAATTTATTGGTGTTATTACAGTTTGTTTTTTAACATTTGTATGTTTTTTTCAAATTGAGGTTGCAGTTGAATTTGTTGATGTTTTTCAATGTTGAGGTTGCTGAATTTGTTGGTGGTTTTCAAACTTGAGGTTGTTGTTGAATTTTTTAGTTTTTTTCATTGTTGAGGTTTTTGTTGAATTTGTTGGTGTTATCAATGTATTTTTTTAAACATTTGTGTGTTTTTCAAAGTTGAGGTTGCAGTTGAATTTGTTGATGTTTTTCAATGTTGAGGTTGTTGAATTTGTTGATGTTTTTCAATGTTGAGGTTGCTGTTGAATTTTTTGGTTTTTTTCATTGTTGAGGTTTTTGTTGTATTTGTAGGTGTTTTGCAATGTTGAGGTTGTCGTTGAAATTTTTGATGTTTTTCTTTGTTGAGGTTGTTGTTGATTTTGAAGGTGCTTTTCAGTGTTGAGGTTGTTGTTGATTTTTTTTTTGTTTTTCATTGTTGGGGCTGTTGTAGAATTTTTTGCGGTTTTTCATTGTTGAGGTTGTTGTTGAATTTTTTGATGTTTTTCATTGCTGAGGTTGTTGTTGAATTTGTTGGTGATTTTCAATGTTGTGTTTGCTGTTGAATTTGTTAGTGTTTTGCAATGTTGAGGTTGTTGTTGAATTTGTTGGTGATTTTCAATATTGAGGTTATTGTTGATTTTATTGGTGTTATCAATGGTTTTTTTTAAACTTTTTTGTATTTTTTAAAGTTGAGGTTGCCATTGAATTTGTTGGTGCATTTCAAAGTTGAGGTTGTTGATGAATTTTTTGGTTTCTTTCATTGTGATTGCTTTTGTTGAATTTATTGGTGTTATCAATGTTTTTTTTTTAAACATTCGTGTGTTTTTCAAAATTGAGGTTGCGGTTGAATTTGTTGATGTTTTTCAATGTTGAGGTTGTTGAATTTGCTGGTGTTTTTGAATGTTGAGGTTGTTGTTTGAATTTTTTCGTGTTTTTCATTGTTGAGGGTGTTGTTGAATTTCTTGGAGTTTTTCAAAGTTGAGTTTGTTGTTGAATGTGTTGGTGTTTTACAATGTTGAGGTTGTTGTTGAATTTGTTGGTGGTTCTCAATTTTGAGGTTGTTGAATTTGTTGGTGTTTTTCAAAGTTGAGGTTGTTGTTGAATTTTTTTTTGTTTTTCATTGTTGAGGTTGTTTTTGAATTTGTTGGTGTTTTTAAATGTTGAGGTTGTTGTTGAATTTTTTGATGTTTTTCAATGTCGAGGTTATTGCATTTGTTGGCGTTTCTCAATGTTGGGATTGTTGTTGAATTTTTTGGTGTTTTTCATTGTTGAGGTTGTTGAATTTGTTGGTGTTTTTCAAAGTTGAGGATGTTGTTGAATTTTTTGTTGTTTTTCATTGTTATTTTTGGAACTTTTTTGTATTTTTCAAAGTTGAGGTTGTAGTTGAATTTGTTGGTGTTTTTCATTGTTGAGGTTGTTGTTGAATTTGTTGGTGTTTTTGAATGTTGACGTTCTTCTTGAATTTGTTGGTGTTTCTCAATGATGGGTTGTTGTTGAATTTTTTGGTGATTTTCGATATTGAGGTTATAGTTGACTTTGTTGGTGTTTATCAATGTTATGGTTGCTGTTGAATTTGTTGGAGAATTTCAATATTGAGTCTGTTGTGGAATTTGTTGCTGTTATCAATTGTTTTTTGGGAACTTTTTGTATTTTTCGATGTTGAGGTTGTAGTTGCATTTGTTGCTGTTTTTCAATGTTGAGGTTGTTGTTGAAATTGTTGGTGATATTCAATATTGAGGTTGTTGAATTTGTAGGTGATTTTCAATATTTATGTTGTTGTTGAATTTATATGTGTTATCAATTTTTTTTAAAACTTTTTTGTATTTTTGAAAGTTGAGGTTGTATTTGAATTTTTGGTGTTTTTCAATGTTGTGGTTTGTGTTGAATTTGTTGGTGATTTTTAATGTTGGGTTTGTTATTGAATTTCTTGGTGTTTTTCATTGTTGAGGTTGTTGTCGAATTTGTGGGTGATTTTGAATACTGAGGTTGTTGTTGAATTGTTGGTTTTTTTGAATGTTGAAGTTGTTGTTGAATTTGTTGGTGTTTTTGAATGTTGAGGTTGTTGTTGAATTTGTTGGTGTTTTTCAATGTTGGGGTTGTTGTTGAATTTTTTGGTGTGTTTCAATGTTGAGGTAATTGAATTTATTGGTGTTTTTCGATGCTGGGTAGTTGTTGAAATTGTTGGTGATTTTCAATATTGAGGTTGTTAATGAATTTGTTGGTGATTTTCAATGTTGAGGTTGGTGTTGAATTTGCTGGTGATGTTCAATATTGAGGTTGTTGAATTTTTTGGTGATTTTCAATGTTGAAGTTGGTGTTGAATTTGTTGATGTTTTTCATTGTTGAGGTTGTTGTTGAATTTATTGGTATTTTTCAATGTTGAGGTTGTTGTTGAATTTGTTGGAGATTTTCAATACCGAGGTTGTAGTTGAATTTGTTGGTGTTTTTCAATGTTGAGGTTGTTGAATTTTTTGGTGCTTTTCAATGTTGAGGTTGTTGTTGAATTTGTTCGTAATTTTCAGTGATGATTTTGTTGAATTTGTTGCTGATTTTCAATACTGAGGTCGTTGTTGAATTTGTTAGTGTTTTTGAATGTTGAAGTTGTTGTTGAATTTGTTGGTGTTTTTGAATGTTGAGGTTGTTGTTCAACTTGTTGGTGATTTTCAAAATTGAGGTAGTTGTTAAATTTGTTGGTGATTTTCAATGCTAAGGTTGGCGTTGAATTTGTTTTCATGATTTTCAATATTGAGGTTGTTGTTGTAGTTGTTGGTGTTATCAATGTTATTTTTTTGTACTTTTTTGTATGTTTCAAACTTGAGGTTGTAGTTAAATTTATTGGTCTTTTATAATGTTGAGGTTGTTGAATTTGTTGGTGTTTTTCAATGTTGAGTCTGTTGTTGAATCTGTTGGTGACATTCAATATTGAGGTTGTTGTTGAATTTATTGATGTTTTTTAATGTTGAGGTTGTTGTTGAATTTGTTGGTGATTTTCAATAATGACGTTGTTGTTGAATTCAATGGTGTTATCAATGTATTTTTTTGAACTTTTTTGTATTATTCAAAGTTGAGGTTGTAGTTAAATTTGTTGTTGTTTTTCAATGTTGAGGTTGTTGAATTTGTTGGTGATTATCAGTGTTGAGGCTGTTGTTGGTTTTTTTGTTGTTTTTCATTGTTGGGATTGTTGTAGAATTGTTTGCTGTTTTTCGTTGTTGAGGTTGTTGTTGAATTTTTTGATGTATTTCATTGCTGAGATTGTTGTTGAATTTGTTGGTGATTTTCAATGTTGAGTTTGCTGTTGAATTTGGTGGTGTTTTGCAATGTTGAGGTTGTTGTTGAATTTCTTGGTGATTTTCAATACTGAGGTTATTGTTGATTTTATTTGTGTTGTCAATGGTTTTTTTTGAACTTTTTTGAATGTTTTAAAGTTGAGGTTGCACATGAATTTGTTGAGGTTTTTCAAAGTTGAGGTTGTTGAATTTGCTGGTGTTTTTGAATGTTGAGGTTGCTGTTGAATTTTTTCGTGTTTTTCATTGTTGAGGGTGTTGTTGAATTTCTTGGAGTTTTTCAAAGTTGAGTTTGTTGTTGAATGTGTTGGTGTTTTACAATGTTGAGGTTGTTGTTGAATTTGTTGGTGGTTCTCAATTTGAGGTTGTTGAATTTGTTGGTGTTTTTCAAAGTTGAGGTTGTTGTTGAATTTTTTTTTGTTTTTCATTGTTGAGGTTTTTTTTGAATTTGTTGGTGTTTTTAAATGTTGAGGTTGTTGTTGAATTTTTTGATGTTTTTCATTGTTGAGGTTGTTGTTGAATTTGTTGGTGTTTTCAATGTTGAGGTTGTTGAATTTGTGGGTGCTTTACAATGTTGGGGTTGTTGTTGAATTTTTTGGTGTTTTTCATTGTTGATGTTTTTGTTGAATTTGTTGGTGTTTTTGAATGTTGAGGTTGTTGAATTTGTTGGTGTTTTTCAAAGTTGAGGTTATTGTTGAATTTTTTGGTGTTTTTTATTGTTGAGGTTTTTGTTGAATTTGTTGGTGATTTTCAATATTGAGGTTGCAGTTGAATATGTTGGTGTTTTACAAATTTGAATTTGTTGTTGAATATGTTGGTGTTTTTCAATGTTGAGGTTGTTGTTGAATTTGTTGGTGATTTTCAATATTGAGGTTGTTGTTGAATTTTTTGGTATTTTTCAATTTGGGGTTGTTGTTGAATTATTTGGTATTTTTCATTGTTGAGGTTGTTGTTGAATTTCTTGGAGTGTTTCAATGTTGTGGTTGTTGAATTTTTTGATGTTAATCATTGTTGAGGTTGTTGTTGAATTTTTGGTGATTTTCAATATTGAGGTTGTTTTTGAATTTGTTGCAGTTTTTCAATGTTGAGGTTGTTGCATTTATTGTTGTTTTTCAAAGTTGAGGTTGTTGTTGAATATTTTGATGTTTTTCATTGTTGAGGTTGTTGTTGAATTTGCTGCTCTTTTTCAATGTTGAGGTTGTTGAATTTGTGCATGTATTTCAAAGTTGAGGTTGTTGTTGCATTTATCGGTGATTTTCAATATTGAGTTTGTTATTGAATTTTTAGGTGTTTTTCATTGTTGAGGTTGTTGATGATTTTGTTGGAGTATTGCAAATTTTAGTTTGTTTTTTTAATTTTTTGATGTTTTTCATTGTTGAGGTCGTTGTTGTTGACTTTTTTCATGTTTTTCATTGTTGAGGTTGTTGATGAATTTGTTGGTGATTTTCAATATTGAGGTTGTTGTTGAATTTATTGGTGTTATCAAAGTTTTTTTTTTAACATTTGTTTTTTTTTAAATTGAGGTTGCAGTTGAATTTGTTGATGTATTTCAATGCTGAGGTTGTTGAATTTGTTGGTGGTTTTCAAAGTTGAGGTTGTTGTTGAATTTTTTAGTTTTTTTCATTGTTGAGGTTTTTGTTGAATTTATTGGTGTTATCAATGTTTTTTTTTAAATTTGTGTGTTTTTCAAAATTGAGGTTGCAGTTGAATTTGTTGATGTTTTTCAATGTTGAGGTTGTTGAATTTGTTGATGTTTTTCAATGTTGAGGTTGTTGTTGAATTTTTTGGTTTTTTTCATTGTTGAGGTTTTTGTTGTATTTGTAGGTGTTTTGCAATGTTGAGGTTGTCGTTGAAATTTTTGATATTTTTCTTTCTTGATGTTGTTGTTGAATTTGATGGTGATTTTCAGTGTTGATGTTGTTGTTGATTTTTTTGTTGTTTTTCATTGTTGTGGTTGTTGTAGAATCTTTTGCTGTTTTTCATTGTTGAGGTTGTTGTTGTTGAATTCTTTGATGTTTTTCATTGCTGAGGTTGTTGTTGAATTTGTTGGTGATTTTCAATATTGAGGTTGCAGTTGAATATGTTTGTGTTTTACAAATTTGAAGTTGTTGTTGAATATTTTGGTGTTTTTCAATGTTGAGGTTGTTGTTGAATTTGTTGGTGATTTTCAATATTGAGGTTGTTGTTGAATTTTTTGGTATTTTTCAATTTGGGGTTGTTGTTGAATTATTTGGTGTTTTTCATTGTTGAGGTTGTTGTTGAATTTCTTGGAGTGTTTCAATGTTGTGGTTATTGAATTTTTTGATGTTAATCATTGTTGAGGTTGTTGTTGAATTTGTTGGTGATTTTCAATATTGAGGTTGTTTTTGAATTTGTTGCAGTTTTTCAATGTTGAGGTTGTTGCATTTATTGTTGTTTTTCAAAGTTGAGGTCGTTGTTGAATATTTTGATGTTTTTCATTGTTGAGGTTGTTGTTGAATTTGCTGCTCTTTTTCAATGTTGAGGTTGTTGAATTTGTGCATGCATTTCAAAGTTGAGGTTGTTGTTGCATTTATTGGTGATTTTCAATATTGAGTTTGTTATTGAATTTTTAGGTGTTTTTCATTGTTGAGGTTGTTTTTGATTTTGTTGGAGTCTAGCAAATTTTAGGTTGTTTTTTAATTTTTTGGTGTTTTTCATTGTTGAGGTCGTTGTTGTTGACTTTTTTGATCTTTTTCATTGTTGAGGTTGTTGATGAATTTGGTGGTGAATTTCAATATTGAGGTTGTTGTTGAATTTATTGGTTTTATCAAAGTTTTTTTTTTAACATTTGTGTGTTTTTTAAAATTGAGGTTGCAGTTGAATTTGTTGATCTATTTCAATGTTGAGGTTGTTGAATTTGTTGGTGGTTTTCAATGTTGAGGTTGTTGTTGAATTTTTTAGTTTTTTTCATTGTTGAGGTTTTTGTTGAATTTATTGGTGTTATCAATGTTTTTTTTTAAACATTTGTGTGTCTTTCAAAATTGAGGTCGCAGTTGAATTTGTTGATGTTTTTCAATGTTGAGGTTGTTGAATTTGTTGATGTTTTTCAATGTTGAGGTTGTTGTTGAATTTTTTGGTTTTTTTCATTGTTGAGATTTTTGTTGTATTTGTAGGTGTTTACAAATGTTGAGTTTGTCGCTGAAATTGTTGATGTTTTTCTTTCTTGATGTTGTTGTTGAATTTGATGGTGATTTTCAGTGTTGAGGTTGTTTTTGATTTTTTTGTTGTTTTTCATTGTTGTGGTTGATGTAGAATTATTTCCTGTTTTTAATTGTTGAGGTTGTTGTTGAATTCTTTGTTGTTTTTCATTGCTGAGGTTGTTGTTGAATTTGTTGGTGATTTTCAATGTTGAGTTTGCTGTTGAATTTGTTAGTGTTTTGCAAAGTTGAGGTTGTTGTTGAATTTCTTGGTGGTTTTCAATATTGAGGTTATTGTTGATTTTATTGGTTTTATCAATGGTTTTTTTTGAACTTTTTTGTATGTTTTAAAGTTGAGGTTGCACGTGAATTTGTTGGTGTTTTTCAAAGTTGAGGTTGTTGAATTTGCTGGTGCTTTTGAATGTTGAGGTTGTTGTTGAATTTTTTCGTGTTTTTCATTGTTGAGGTTTTTTTTGAATTTGTTGGTGCTTTTAAATGTTGTGGCTGTTGTTGAATTTTTTGATGTTTTTCATTGTTGAGGTTGTTGTTGAATTTGTTGGTGTTTTTCAATGTTGAGGTTGTTGAATTTGTGGGTGCTTTACAATGTTGGGGTTGTTGTTGAATTTTTTCGTGTTTTTCATTGTTGACGTTGTTGTTGAATTTGCTCCTCTTTTTCAATGTTGAGGTTGTTGTTGAATTTTTTCGTGTTTTTCATTGTTGAGGGTGTTGTTGAATTTGTTGGAGTTTATGAAAGTTGAGTTTGTTGTTGAATGTGTTGGTGATTTGCAATGTTGATGTTGTTGTTGAATTTGTTGGTGGTTCTCAATT
Organism: Cetorhinus maximus; assembly: GCF_964194155.1. Taxonomy (NCBI): domain Eukaryota; kingdom Metazoa; phylum Chordata; class Chondrichthyes; order Lamniformes; family Cetorhinidae; genus Cetorhinus; species Cetorhinus maximus. Next base: position 19,134,616 of record NC_135917.1, on the reverse strand, counting down.
TTGAGGTTGTTGAATTTGTTGGTGTTTTTCAAAGTTGAAGTTGTTGTTGATTTTTTTTTTGTTTTTCATTGTTGAGGTTTTTTTTGAATTTGTTGGTGCTTTTAAATGTTGTGGCTGTTGTTGAATTTTTGGATGTTTTTCATTGTTGAGGTTGTTGTTGAATTTGCTCCTCTTTTTCAATGTTGAGTTTGTTGAATTTGTGGGTAATTTCAATGTTGGGGTTGTTGTTGAATTTTTTGGTGTTTTTCATTGTTGAGGTTGTGGTTGAATTTTTTGGTGCTTTGCATTGTTATGGCTTTTGTTGAATTTGTTGGCGTTTTTGAATGTTGAGGTTGTTGATGAATTTTTTGGTGCTTTTCATTGTTGAGGTTTTTGTTGAATTTGGTTGTGTTTATGAATGTTTGAGATTGTTGTTGAATTTTTTGGTGTTTTTCATTGTTGAGGTTGTAGTTGAATTTGTTGGTGTTTTTCAATGTTGAGGTTTTTTCAATTTGTTGGTGTTTTTCAAAGTTGAGGTGGTTGTTGAATATTTTGGTCATTTTCGATGTTGAGGTTGTTATTGATTTCGTTGGTGATTTTCAATATTGAGGTTGTTGTTGAATTTATTGGTGTACTCAATGCTTTTTTTAAAATCTTTTTGTATTTTTCAAAGTTGAGGTTGTAGTTGAATTTGTTGCTGTTTTTCAATGTCGAGGTTATTGCATTTGTTGGCGTTTCTCAATGTTGGGATTGTTGTTGAATTTTTTGGTGTTTTTCATTGTTGAGGTTGTTGAATTTGTTGGTGTTTTTCAATGTTGAGGATGTTGTTGAATTTTTTGGTGTTTTTCATTGTTGAGGTTGTTGCATTTGTTGCTGTTTTTCAATGTTGAGGTTGTTGTTGAAATTGTTGGTGATATTCAATATTGAGGTTGTTGAATTTGTAGGTGATTTTCAATATTTAGGTTGTTGTTGAATTTATATGTGTTATCAGTTTTTTTTTAAAACTTTTTTGTATTTTTGAAAGTTGAGGTTGTATTTGAATTTTTGGTGTTTTTCAATGTTGTGGTTTGTGTTGAATTTGTTGGTGATTTTTAATGTTGGGTTTGTTATTGAATTTCTTGGTGTTTTTCATTGTTGAGGTTGTTGTCGAATTTGTGGGTGGTTTTGAATACTGAGGTTGTTGTTGAATTGTTGGTTTTTTTGAATGTTGAAGTTGTTGTTGAATTTGTTGGTGTTTTTGAATGTTGAGGTTGTTGTTGAATTTGTTGGTGTTTTTCAATGTTGGGGTTGTTGTTGAATTTTTTGGTGTGTTTCAATGTTGATGTAATTGAATTTATTGGTGTTTTTCGATGCTGGGTAGTTGTTGAAATTGTTGGTGATTTTCAATATTGAGGTTGTTAATGAATTTGTTGGTGATTTTCAATGTTGAGGTTGGTGTTGAATTTGCTGGTGATGTTCAATATTGAGGTTGTTGTTGAATTTTTTGGTGATTTTCAATGTTGAGGTTCGTGTTGAATTTGTTGATGTTTTTCATTGTTGAGGTTGTTGTTGAATTTATTGGTATTTTTCAATGTTGAGGTTGTTGTTGAATTTGTTGGAGATTTTCAATACCGAGGTTGTAGTTGAATTTGTTGGTGTTTTTCAATGTTGAGATTGTTGAATTTTTTGGTGCTTTTCAATGTTGAGGTTGTTGTTGAATTTGTTCGTAATTTTCAGTGATGATTTTGTTGAATTTGTTGCTGATTTTCAATACTGAGGTCGTTGTTGAATTTGTCAGTGTTTTTGAATGTTGAAGTTGTTGTTGCATTTGTTGGTGTTTTTGAATGTTGAGGTTGTTGTTCAACTTGTTGGTGATTTTCAAAATTGAGGTCGTTGTTGAATTTGTTGGTGTTTTTCAATGTTGGGGTTGTTGTTGAATTTTTTGGTGTCTTTCAAAGTTGAGATTAATGAATTTATTGGTGTTTTTCGATGATGAAGTAGTTTTTGAAATTGTTGGTGATTTTCAATATTGAGGTTGTTGTTAAATTTGTTGGTGATTTTCAATGCTAAGGTTGGTGTTGAATTTGTTTTCATGATTTTCAATATTGAGGTTGTTGTTGAAGTTGTTGGTGTTATCAATGTTATTTTTTTGTACTTTTTTGTATGTTTCAAACTTGAGGTTGTAGTTAAATTTATTGGTCTTTTATAATGTTGAGTTTGTTGAATTTGTTGGTGTTTTTCAATGTTGAGTCTGTTGTTGAATCTGTTGGTGACATTCAATATTGAGGTTGTTGTTGAATTTATTGATGTTTTTTAATGTTGAGGTTGTTGTTGAATTTGTTGGTGATTTTCAATAATGACGTTGTTGTTGAATTCAATGGTGTTATCAATGTATTTTTTTGAACTTTTTTGTATTATTCAAAGTTGAGGTTGTAGTTAAATTTGTTGGTGTTTTTCAATGTTGAGGTTGTTGAATTTGTTGGTGATTATCAGTGTTGAGGTTGTTGTTGGTTTTTTTGTTGTTTTTCATTGTTGGGATTGTTGTAGAATTGTTTGCTGTTTTTCGTTGTTGAGGTTGTTGTTGAATTTTTTGATGTATTTCATTGCTGAGATTGTTGTTGAATTTGTTGGTGATTTTCTATGTTGAGTTTGCTGTTGAATTTGGTGGTGTTTTGCAATGTTGAGGTTGATGTTGAATTTCTTGGTGATTTTCAATACTGAGGTTATTGTTGATTTTATTTGTGTTGTCAATGGTTTTTTTTGAACATTTTTGAATGTTTTAAAGTTGAGGTTGCACGTGAATTTGTTGAGGTTTTTCAAAGTTGAGGTTGTTGAATTTGCCGGTGTTTTTGAATGTTGAGGTTGTTGTTGAATTTTTTCGTGTTTTTCATTGTTGAGGGTGTTGTTGAATTTCTTGGAGTTTTTCAAAGTTGAGTTTGTTGTTGAATGTGTTGGTGTTTTACAATGTTGAGGTTGTTGTTGAATTTGTTGGTGGTTCTCAATTTTGAGGTTGTTGAATTTGTTGGTGTTTTTCAAAGTTGAGGTTGTTGTTGAATTTTTTTTTGTTTTTCATTGTTGAGGTTGTTTTTGAATTTGTTGGTGTTTTTAAATGTTGAGGTTGTTGTTGAATTTTTTGATGTTTTTCAATGTCGAGGTTATTGCATTTGTTGGCGTTTCTCAATGTTGGGATTGTTGTTGAATTTTTTGGTGTTTTTCATTGTTGAGGTTGTTGAATTTGTTGGTGTTTTTCAAAGTTGAGGATGTTGTTGAATTTTTTGTTGTTTTTCATTGTTATTTTTGGAACTTTTTTGTATTTTTCAAAGTTGAGGTTGTAGTTGAATTTGTTGGTGTTTTTCATTGTTGAGGTTGTTGTTGAATTTGTTGGTGTTTTTGAATGTTGACGTTCTTCTTGAATTTGTTGGTGTTTCTCAATGATGGGTTGTTGTTGAATTTTTTGGTGATTTTCGATATTGAGGTTATAGTTGACTTTGCTGGTGTTTATCAATGTTATGGTTGCTGTTGAATTTGTTGGAGAATTTCAATATTGAGTCTGTTGTGGAATTTGTTGCTGTTATCAATTGTTTTTTGGGATCTTTTTGTATTTTTCGATGTTGAGGTTGTAGTTGCATTTGTTGCTGTTTTTCAATGTTGAGGTTGTTGTTGAAATTGTTGGTGATATTCAATATTGAGGTTGTTGAATTTGTAGGTGATTTTCAATATTTATGTTGTTGTTGAATTTATATGTGTTATCAATTTTTTTTTAAACTTTTTTGTATTTTTGAAAGTTGAGGTTGTATTTGAATTTTTGGTGTTTTTCAATGTTGTGGTTTGTGTTGAATTTGTTGGTGATTTTTAATGTTGGGTTTGTTATTGAATTTCTTGGTGTTTTTCATTGTTGAGGTTGTTGTCGAATTTGTGGGTGATTTTGAATACTGAGGTTGTTGTTGAATTGTTGGTTTTTTTGAATGTTGAAGTTGTTGTTGAATTTGTTGGTGTTTTTGAATGTTGAGGTTGTTGTTGAATTTGTTGGTGTTTTTCAATGTTGGGGTTGTTGTTGAATTTTTTGGTGTGTTTCAATGTTGAGGTAATTGAATTTATTGGTGTTTTTCGATGCTGGGTAGTTGTTGAAATTGTTGGTGATTTTCAATATTGAGGTTGTTAATGAATTTGTTGGTGATTTTCAATGTTGAGGTTGGTGTTGAATTTGCTGGTGATGTTCAATATTGAAGTTGTTGAATTTTTTGGTGATTTTCAATGTTGAGGTTGGTGTTGAATTTGTTGATGTTTTTCATTGTTGAGGTTGTTGTTGAATTTATTGGTATTTTTCAATGTTGAGGTTGTTGTTGAATTTGTTGGAGATTTTCAATACCGAGGTTGTAGTTGAATTTGTTGGTGTTTTTCAATGTTGAGGTTGTTGAATTTTTTGGTGCTTTTCAATGTTGAGGTTGTTGTTGAATTTGTTCGTAATTTTCAGTGATGATTTTGTTGAATTTGTTGCTGATTTTCAATACTGAGGTCGTTGTTGAATTTGTTAGTGTTTTTGAATGTTGAAGTTGTTGTTGAATTTGTTGGTGTTTTTGAATGTTGAGGTTGTTGTTCAACTTGTTGGTGATTTTCAAAATTGAGGTAGTTGTTAAATTTGTTGGTGATTTTCAATGCTAAGGTTGGCGTTGAATTTGTTTTCATGATTTTCAATATTGAGGTTGTTGTTGTAGTTGTTGGTGTTATCAATGTTATTTTTTTGTACTTTTTTGTATGTTTCAAACTTGAGGTTGTAGTTAAATTTATTGGTCTTTTATAATGTTGTGGTTGTTGAATTTGTTGGTGTTTTTCAATGTTGAGTCTGTTGTTGAATCTGTTGGTGACATTCAATATTGACGTTGTTGTTGAATTTATTGATGTTTTTTAATGTTGAGGTTGTTGTTGAATTTGTTGGTGATTTTCAATAACGACGTTGTTGTTGAATTCAATGGTGTTATCAATGTATTTTTTTGAACTTTTTTGTATTATTCAAAGTTGAGGTTGTAGTTAAATTTGTTGGTGTTTTTCAATGTTGAGGTTGTTGAATTTGTTGGTGATTATCAGTGTTGAGGTTGTTGTTGGTTTTTTTGTTGTTTTTCATTGTTGGGATTGTTGTAGAATTGTTTGCTGTTTTTCGTTGTTGAGGTTGTTGTTGAATTTTTTGATGTATTTCATTGCTGAGATTGTTGTTGAATTTGTTGGTGATTTTCAATGTTGAGTTTGCTGTTGAATTTGGTGGTGTTTTGCAATGTTGAGGTTGTTGTTGAATTTCTTGGTGATTTTCAATACTGAGGTTATTGTTGATTTTATTTGTGTTGTCAATGGTTTTTTTTGAACTTTTTTGAATGTTTTAAAGTTGAGGTTGCACGTGAATTTGTTGAGGTTTTTCAAAGTTGAGGTTGTTGAATTTGCTGGTGTTTTTGAATGTTGAGGTTGCTGTTGAATTTTTTCGTGTTTTTCATTGTTGAGGGTGTTGTTGAATTTCTTGGAGTTTTTCAAAGTTGAGTTTGTTGTTGAATGTGTTGGTGTTTTACAATGTTGAGGTTGTTGTTGAATTTTTTGGTGGTTCTCAATTTTGAGGTTGTTGAATTTGTTGGTGTTTTTCAAAGTTGAGGTTGTTGTTGAATTTTTTTTTGTTTTTCATTGTTGAGGTTTTTTTTGAATTTGTGGGTGTTTTTAAATGTTGAGGTTGTTGTTGAATTTTTTGATGTTTTTCATTGTTGAGGTTGTTGTTGAATTTGTTGGTGTTTTCAATGTTGAGGTTGTTGAATTTGTGGGTGCTTTACAATGTTGGGGTTGTTGTTGAATTTTTTGGCGTTTTTCATTGTTGATGTTTTTGTTGAATTTGTTGGTGTTTTTGAATGTTGAGGTTGTTGAATTTGTTGGTGTTTTTCAAAGTTGAGGTTATTGTTGAATTTTTTGGTGTTTTTTATTGTTGAGGTTTTTGTTGAATTTGTTGGTGATTTTCAATATTGAGGTTGCAGTTGAATATGTTGGTGTTTTACAAATTTGAATTTGTTGTTGAATATGTTGGTGTTTTTTAATGTTGAGGTTGTTGTTGAATTTGTTGGTGATTTTCAATATTGAGGTTGTTGTTGAATTTTTTGGTATTTTTCAATTTGGGGTTGTTGTTGAATTTTTTGGTATTTTTCATTGTTGAGGTTGTTGTTGAATTTCTTGGAGTGTTTCAATGTTGTGGTTGTTGAATTTTTTGATGTTAATCATTGTTGAGGTTGTTGTTGAATTTTTGGTGATTTTCAATATTGAGGTTGTTTTTGAATTTGTTGCAGTTTTTCAATGTTGAGGTTGTTGCATTTATTGTTGTTTTTCAAAGTTGAGGTTGTTGTTGAATATTTTGATGTTTTTCATTGTTGAGGTTGTTGTTGAATTTGCTGCTCTTTTTCAATGTTGAGGTTGTTGAATTTGTGCATGTATTTCAAAGTTGAGGTTGTTGTTGCATTTATCGGTGATTTTCAATATTGAGTTTGTTATTGAATTTTTAGGTGTTTTTCATTGTTGAGGTTGTTGATGATTTTGTTGGAGTATTGCAAATTTTAGTTTGTTTTTTTAATTTTTTGATGTTTTTCATTGTTGAGGTCGTTGTTGTTGACTTTTTTCATGTTTTTCATTGTTGAGGTTGTTGATGAATTTGTTGGTGATTTTCAATATTGAGGTTGTTGTTGAATTTATTGGTGTTATCAAAGTTTTTTTTTTAACATTTGTTTTTTTTTAAATTGAGGTTGCAGTTGAATTTGTTGATGTATTTCAATGCTGAGGTTGTTGAATTTGTTGGTGGTTTTCAAAGTTGAGGTTGTTGTTGAATTTTTTAGTTTTTTTCATTGTTGAGGTTTCCGTTGAATTTATTGGTGTTATCAATGTTTTTTTTTAAATTTGTGTGTTTTTCAAAATTGAGGTTGCAGTTGAATTTGTTGATGTTTTTCAATGTTGAGGTTGTTGAATTTGTTGATGTTTTTCAATGTTGAGGTTGTTGTTGAATTTTTTGGTTTTTTTCATTGTTGAGGTTTTTGTTGTATTTGTAGGTGTTTTGCAATGTTGAGGTTGTCGTTGAAATTTTTGATATTTTTCTTTCTTGATGTTGTTGTTGAATTTGATGGTGATTTTCAGTGTTGATGTTGTTGTTGATTTTTTTGTTGTTTTTCATTGTTGTGGTTGTTGTAGAATCTTTTGCTGTTTTTCATTGTTGAGGTTGTTGTTGTTGAATTCTTTGATGTTTTTCATTGCTGAGGTTGTTGTTGAATTTGTTGGTGATTTTCAATATTGAGGTTGCAGTTGAATATGTTTGTGTTTTACAAATTTGAAGTTGTTGTTGAATATTTTGGTGTTTTTCAATGTTGAGGTTGTTGTTGAATTTGTTGGTGATTTTCAATATTGAGGTTGTTGTTGAATTTTTTGGTATTTTTCAATTTGGGGTTGTTGTTGAATTATTTGGTGTTTTTCATTGTTGAGGTTGTTGTTGAATTTCTTGGAGTGTTTCAATGTTGTGGTTATTGAATTTTTTGATGTTAATCATTGTTGAGGTTGTTGTTGAATTTGTTGGTGATTTTCAATATTGAGGTTGTTTTTGAATTTGTTGCAGTTTTTCAATGTTGAGGTTGTTGCATTTATTGTTGTTTTTCAAAGTTGAGGTCGTTGTTGAATATTTTGATGTTTTTCATTGTTGAGGTTGTTGTTGAATTTGCTGCTCTTTTTCAATGTTGAGGTTGTTGAATTTGTGCATGCATTTCAAAGTTGAGGTTGTTGTTGCATTTATTGGTGATTTTCAATATTGAGTTTGTTATTGAATTTTTAGGTGTTTTTCATTGTTGAGGTTGTTGATGATTTTGTTGGAGTATTGCAAATTTTAGTTTGTTTTTTTAATTTTTTGATGTTTTTCATTGTTGAGGTCGTTGTTGTTGACTTTTTTCATGTTTTTCATTGTTGAGGTTGTTGATGAATTTGTTGGTGATTTTCAATATTGAGGTTGTTGTTGAATTTATTGGTGTTATCAAAGTTTTTTTTTTAACATTTGTTTTTTTTTAAATTGAGGTTGCAGTTGAATTTGTTGATGTATTTCAATGCTGAGGTTGTTGAATTTGTTGGTGGTTTTCAAAGTTGAGGTTGTTGTTGAATTTTTTAGTTTTTTTCATTGTTGAGGTTTTTGTTGAATTTATTGGTGTTATCAATGTTTTTTTTTAAATTTGTGTGTTTTTCAAAATTGAGGTTGCAGTTGAATTTGTTGATGTTTTTCAATGTTGAGGTTGTTGAATTTGTTGATGTTTTTCAATGTTGAGGTTGTTGTTGAATTTTTTGGTTTTTTTCATTGTTGAGGTTTTTGTTGTATTTGTAGGTGTTTTGCAATGTTGAGGTTGTCGTTGAAATTTTTGATATTTTTCTTTCTTGATGTTGTTGTTGAATTTGATGGTGATTTTCAGTGTTGATGTTGTTGTTGATTTTTTTGTTGTTTTTCATTGTTGTGGTTGTTGTAGAATCTTTTGCTGTTTTTCATTGTTGAGGTTGTTGTTGTTGAATTCTTTGATGTTTTTCATTGCTGAGGTTGTTGTTGAATTTGTTGGTGATTTTCAATGTTGAGTTTGCTGTTGAATTTGTTAGTGTTTTGCAATGTTGAGGTTGTTGTTGAATTTCTTGGTGATTTTCAATATTGAGGTTATTGTTGATTTTATTGGTGTTATCAATGGTTTTTTTTGAACGTTTTTGTATTTTTTAAAGTTGAGGTTGCCATTGAATTAGTTGGTGTTTTTCAATGTTGAGGTTGTTGAATTTGTTGGTGTATTTCAAAGTTGAGGTTGTTGATGAATTTTTTGGTTTTTTTCATTGTGATGCTTTTGTTGAATTTATTGGTGTTATCAATGTTTTTTTTTAAACATTTGTGTGTTTTTCAAAATTGAGGTTGCGGTTAAATTGTTGATGTTTTTCAGTGTTGAGGTTGTTGAATTTGTTGGTGCTTTTCAATGTTGAGGTTGTTGTTGAATTTTTTGGTTTTTTTCATTGCTGAGGTTTTTGTTGAATTTGTAGGTGTTTTGCAATGTTGAGATTGTCGTGGAAATTTTTGATGTTTTTCATTGTTGAGGTTGTTTTTGAATTTGATGGTGATTTTCAGTGTTGATGTTGTTGTTGATTTTTCGGGTGTTTTTCATTGTTGTGGTTGTTGTAGAATTTTTTGCTGTTTTTCATTGTTGAGGTTGTTGTTGAATTTTTTGATGTTTTTCATTGTTGAGTGTTGTTGTTGAATTTGTTGGTGATTTTCTATGTTGAGTTTGCTGTTGAATTTGTTGGTTATTTTCAATATTGAGGTTATTGTTGATTTTATTTGTGTTATCAATGGTTTTTTTTGAACTTTTTTGTATGTTTTAAAGTTGAGGTTGCATGTGAATTTTTTGGGGTTTTTCAAAGTTGAGGTTGTTGAATTTGCTAGTTTTTTTGAATGTTGAGGTTGTTGTTGAATTTTTTCGTGTTTTTCATTGTTGAGGGTGTTGTTGAATTTGTTGGTGTTTTTCAAAGTTGAGATTATTGTTGAATTTTTTGGTGTTTTTTTATTGTTGAGGTTTTTGTTGAATTTGTTGGTGATTTTCAATATTGAGGTTGTAGTTGAATATGTTCGTGTTTTACAAATTTGAAGTTGTTGTTGAATATTTTGGTGTTTTTCAATGTTGAGGTTGTCGTTGAATTTGTTGGTGATTTTCAATATTGAGGTTGTTGTTGAATTTTTTGGTATTTTTCAATTTGGGGTTGTTGTTGAATTATTTGGTGTTTTTCATTGTTGAGGTTGTTGTTGAATTTCTTGGAGTTTTTCAATGTTGTGGTTGTTGAATTTTTTAATGTTAATCATTGTTGAGGTTGTTATTGAATTTGTTGGTGATTTTCAATATTGAGGTTGTTGTTGAATTTATTGGTGTTATCAAAGTATTTTTTTTGAACATTTGTGTGTTTTTTAAAATTGAGGTTGCAGTTGAATTTGTTGATGTGTTTCAATGTTGAGGTTGTTGAATTTGTTGGTGGTTTTCAAAGTTGAGGTTGTTGTTGAATTTTTCAGTTTTTTTCATTGTTGATGTTTTTGTTGAATTTATTGGTGTTATCAATGTTTTTTTTTAAATTTGTGTGTTTTTCAAAATTGAGGTTGCAGTTGAATTTGTTGATGTTTTTCAATGTTGAGGTTGTTGAATTTGTTGATGCTTTTCAATGTTGAGGTTGTTGTTGAATTTTTTGGTTTTTTTCATTGTTGAGGTTTTTGTTGTATTTGTAGGTGTTTTGCAATGTTGAGGTAGTCGTTGAAATTTTTGATATTTTTCTTTCTTGATGTTGTTGTTGAATTTGATGGTGATTTTCAGTGTTGAGGTTGTTGTTAATTTTTTTGTTGTTTTTCATTGTTGTGGTTGTTGTAGAATTTTTTGCTGTTTTTCATTGTTGAGGTTGTTGTTGTTGAATTCTTTGATGTTTTTCATTGCTGAGGTTGTTGTTGAATTTGTTGGTGATTTTCAATGTTGAGTTTGCTGTTGAATTTGTTAGTGTTTTGCAATGTTGAGGTTGTTGTTGAATTTGTTGGTGATTTTCAATATTGAGGTTATTGTTGATTTTATTGGTGTTATCAATGGTTTTTTTTGAACGTTTTTGTATTTTTTAAAGTTGAGGTTGCCAATGAATTTGTTGGTGTTTTTCAATGTTGAGGTTGTTGAATTTGTTCATGTATTTCAAAGTTGAGGTTGTTGATGAATTTTTTGGTTTTTTTCATTGTGATGCTTTGGTTGAATTTATTGGCGTTATCAATGTTTTTTTTTAAACATTTGTGTGTTTTTCAAAATTGAGGTTGCGGTTAAATTGTTGATGTTTTTCAATGTTGAGGTTGTTGAATTTGTTGATGCTTTTCAATGTTGAGGTTGTTGTTGAATTTTTTGGTTTTTTTCATTGCTGAGGTTTTTGTTGAATTTGTAGGTGTTTTGCAATGTTGAGATTGTCGTTGAAATTTTTGATGTTTTTCATTGTTGTGGTTGTTTTTGAATTTGATGGTGATTTTCAGTGTTGATGTTGTTGTTGATTTTTCGGGTGTTTTTCATTGTTGTGGTTGTTGTAGAATTTTTTGCTGTTTTTCATTGTTGAGGTTGTTGTTGTTGAATTTTTTGATGTTTTTCATTGCTGAGGTTGTTGATGAATTTGTTGGTGATTTTCTATGTTGAGTTTGCTGTTGAATTTGTTGGTGTTTTGCAATGTTGAGGTTGTTGTTGAATTTCTTGGTGATTTTCAATATTGAGGTTATTGTTGATTTTATTTGTGTTATCAATGGTTTTTTTTGAACTTTTTTGTATGTTTTAAAGTTGAGGTTGCACGTGAATTTGTTGGTGGTTTTTCAAAGTTGAGGTTGTTGAATTTGCTAGTTTTATTGAATGTTGAGGTTGTTGTTGAATTTTTTCGTGTTTTTCATTGTTGAGGGTGTTGTTGAATTTGTTGGTGTTTTTCAAAGTTGAGGTTATTGTTGAATTTTTTGGTTTTTTTTTTATTGTTGAGGTTTTTGTTGAATTTGTTGGTGATTTTCAATATTGAGATTGCAGTTGAATATGTTGGTGTTTTACAAATTTGAAGTTGTTGTTGAATATTTTGGTGTTTTTCAATGTTGAGGTTGTTGTTGAATTTGTTGGTGATTTTCAATATTGAGGTTGTTGTTGAATTTTTTGGTATTTTTCAATTTGGGGTTGTTGTTGAATTATTTGGTGTTTTTCATTGTTGAGGTTGTTGTTGAATTTCTTGGAGTTTTTCAATGTTGTGGTTGTTGAATTTTTTGATGTTAATCATTGTTGAGGTTGTTGTTGAATTTGATGGTGATTTTCAGTGTTGATGTTGTTGTTGATTTTTCGGGTGTTTTTCATTGTTGTGGTTGTTGTAGAATTTTTTGCTGTTTTTCATTGTTGAGGTTGTTGTTGTTGAATTTTTTGATGTTTTTCATTGCTGAGGTTGTTGATGAATTTGTTGGTGATTTTCTATGTTGAGTTTGCTGTTGAATTTGTTGGTGTTTTGCAATGTTGAGGTTGTTGTTGAATTTCTTGGTGATTTTCAATATTGAGGTTATTGTTGATTTTATTTGTGTTATCAATGGTTTTTTTTGAACTTTTTTGTATGTTTTAAAGTTGAGGTTGCACGTGAATTTGTTGGTGGTTTTTCAAAGTTGAGGTTGTTGAATTTGCTAGTTTTATTGAATGTTGAGGTTGTTGTTGAATTTTTTCGTGTTTTTCATTGTTGAGGGTGTTGTTGAATTTGTTGGTGTTTTTCAAAGTTGAGATTATTGTTGAATTTTTTGGTTTTTTATTATTGTTGAGGTTTTTGTTGAATTTGTTGGTGATTTTCAATATTGAGATTGCAGTTGAATATGTTGGTGTTTTACAAATTTGAAGTTGTTGTTGAATATTTTGGTGTTTTTCAATGTTGAGGTTGTTGTTGAATTTGTTGGTGATTTTCAATATTGAGGTTGTTGTTGAATTATTTGGTATTTTTCAATTTGGGGTTGTTGTTGAATTATTTGGTGTTTTTCATTGTTGAGGTTGTTGTTGAATTTCTTGGAGTTTTTCAATGTTGTGGTTGTTGAATTTTTTGATGTTAATCATTGTTGAGGTTGTTGTTGAATTTGTTGGTGATTTTCAATATTGAGGTTGTTGTTGAAATTGTTGCCGTTTTTCAATGTTGAGGTTGTTGCATTTATTGTTGTTTTTCAAAGTTGAGGTCGTTGTTGAATATTTTGATGTTTTTCATTGTTGAGGTTGTTGTTGAATTTGCTGCTCTTTTTCAATGTTGAGGTTGTTGAATTTGTGCATGTATTTCAAAGTTGAGGTTGTTGTTGCATTTATCGGTGATTTTCAATATTGAGTTTGTTATTGAATTTTTAGTTGTTTTTCATTGTTGAGGTTGTTTTTGATTTTGTTGGAGTCTTGCAAATTTTAGGTTGTTTTTAATTTTTTGGTGTTTTTCATTGTTGAGGTTGTTGATGAATTTGTTGGTGATTTTCAATATTGAGGTTGTTGTTGAATTTATTGGTGTTATCAAAGTTTGTTTTTTAACATTTGTATGTTTTTTAAAATTGAGGTTGCAGTTGAATTTGTTGATGTTTTTCAATGTTGAGGTTGTTGAATTTGTTGGTGGTTTTCAAAGTTGAGGTTGTTGTTGAATTTTTTAGTTTTTTTCATTGTTGAGGTTTTTGTTGAATTTATTGGAGTTATCATTGTATTTTATTAAACATTTGTGTGTCTTTCAAAATTGAGGTTGCAGTTGAATTTGTTGATGTTTTTCAATGTTGAGGTTGTTGAATTTGTTGATGTTTTTCAATGTTGAGGTTGTTGTTGAATTTTTTGGTTTTTTTCATTGTTGAGGTTTTTGTTGTATTTGTAGGTGTTTTGCAATGTTGAGGTTGTCATTGAAATTGTTGATGTTTTTCTTTCTTGATGTTGTTGTTGAATTTGATGGTGATTTTCAGTGTTGAGGTTGTTGTTGATTTTTTGGTTGTTTTTCATTGTTGTGGTTGTTGTAGAATTTTTTGCTGTTTTTAATTGTTGAGGTTGTTGTTGTTGAATTCTTTGTTGTTTTTCATTGCTGCGGTTGTTGTTGAATTTGTTGGTGATTTTCAATGTTGAGTTTGCTGTTGAATTTGTTAGTGTTTTGCAATGTTGAGGTTGTTGTTGAATTTCTTGGTGTTTTTCAATATTGAGGTTATTGTTGATTTTATTGGTGTTATCAATGGTTTTTTTTGAACTTTTTTGTATGTTTTAAAGTTGAGGTTGCACGTGAATTTGTTGGTGTTTTTCAAAGTTGAGGTTGTTGAATTTGCTAGTGCTTTTGAATGTTGAGGTTGTTGTTGAATTTTTTCTTGTTTTTCATTGTTGACGTTGTAGTTGAATTTTTTCGTGTTTTTCAATGTTGAGGTTGTTGTTGAATTTTTTCGTGTTTTTCATTGTTGAGGGTGTTTTTGAATTTGTTGGAGTTCTTGAAAGTTGAGTTTGTTGTTGAATGTGTTGGTGTTTTGAAATGTTGATGTTGTTGTTGAATTTGTTGGTGGTTCTCAATTTTGAGGTTGTTGAATTTGTTGGTGTTTTTCAAAGTTGAGGTTGTTGTTGAATTTTTTGTTGTTTTTCATTTTTGAGGTTTTTTTTGAATTTGTTGGTGCTTTTAAATGTTGTGGCTGTTGTTGAATTTTTTGATGTTTTTCATTGTTGAGGTTGTTGTTGAATTTGTTGGTGTTTTTAAATGTTGAGGTTGTTGAATTTGTGGGTGCTTTACAATGTTGGGGTTGTTGTTGAATTTTTTTGTGTTTTTCATTGTTGAGGTTTTTGCCGAATTTGCTCCTCTTTTTCAATGTTGAGTTTGATGAATTTGTGGGTAATTCCAATGTTGGGGTTGTTGTTGAATTTTTTGGTGTTTTTCATTGTTGAGGTTGTGGTTGAATTTTTTGGTGCATTTCATTGTTATGGCTTTTGTTGAATTTGTTGGCGTTTTTGAAGGTTGAGGTTGTTGATGAATTTTTTGGTGTTTTTCATTGTTGAGGTTGTTGTTGAATTTGTTGGTGATTTTCAACCTTGAGGTTGTAGTTGAATTTGTTGGTGTTTTTCAATGTTGAGGTTTTTTCAATTTGTTGGTGTTTTTCAAAGTTGAGGTGGTTGTTGAATATTTTGGTCATTTTCGATGTTGAGGTTGTTATTGATTTCGTTGGTGATTTTCAATATTGAGGTTGTTGTTGAATTTATTGGTGTACTCAATGCTTTTTTTAAAATCTTTTTGTATTTTTCAAAGTTGAGGTTGTAGTTGAATTTGTTGCTGTTTTTCAATGTCGAGGTTATTGCATTTGTTGGCGTTTCTCAATGTTGGGATTGTTGTTGAATTTTTTGGTGTTTTTCATTGTTGAGGTTGTTGAACTTGTTGGTGTTTTTCAAAGTTGAGGATGTTGTTGAATTTTTTGTTGTTTTTCATTGTTATTTTTGGAACTTTTTTGTACTTTTCAAAGTTGAGGTTGTAGTTGAATTTGTTGGTGTTTTTCAATGTTGAGGTTGTTGTTGAATTTGTTGGTGTTTTTGAATGTTGACGTTGTTCTTGAATTTGTTGGTGTTTCTCAATGTTGGGTTGTTGTTGAATTTTTTGGTGATTTTCGATATTGAGGTTATAGTTGACTTTGTTGGTGTTTTTCAATGTTATGGTTGCTGTTGAATTTGTTGGAGAATTTCAATATTGAGTCTGTTGTGTAATTTGTTGCTGTTATCAATTGTTTTTTGGGAACTTTTTGTATTTTTCGATGTTGAGGTTGTAGTTGCATTTGTTGCTGTTTTTCAATGTTGAGGTTGTTGTTGAAATTGTTGGTGATATTCAATATTGAGGTTGTTGAATTTGTAGGTGATTTTCAATATTTAGGTTGTTGTTGAATTTATATGTGTTATCAGTTTTTTTTTAACTTTTTTGTATTTTTGAAAGTTGAGGTTGTATTTGAATTTTTGGTGTTTTTCAATGTTGTGGTTTGTGTTGAATTTGTTGGTGATTTTTAATGTTGGGTTTGTTATTGAATTTCTTGGTGTTTTTCATTGTTGAAGTTGTTGTCGAATTTGTGGGTGATTTTGAATACTGAGGTTGTTGTTGAATTGTTGGTTTTTTTGAATGTTGAAGTTGTTGTTGAATTTGTTGGTGTTTTTGAATGTTGAGGTTGTTGTTGAATTTGTTGGTGTTTTTCAATGTTGGTGTTGTTGTTGAAATTTTTGGTGTGTTTCAATGTTGAGGTAATTGAATTTCTTGGTGTTTTTCGATGCTGGGTAGTTGTTGAAATTGTTGGTGATTTTCAATATTGAGGTTGTTAATGAATTTGTTGGTGATTTTCAATGTTGAGGTTGGTGTTGAATTTGTTGGTGATGTTCAATATTGAGGTTGTTGTTGAATTTTTAGGTGATTTTCAATGTTGAGGTTGGTGTTGAATTTTTTGATGTTTTTCATTGTTGAGCTTGTTGTTGAATTTGTTGGTGATTTTCAATACCGAGGTTGTAGTTGAATTTGTTGGTGTTTTTCAATGTTGAGGTTTTTGAGTTTTTTGGTGC
This sequence comes from Cetorhinus maximus, assembly GCF_964194155.1. Taxonomy (NCBI): domain Eukaryota; kingdom Metazoa; phylum Chordata; class Chondrichthyes; order Lamniformes; family Cetorhinidae; genus Cetorhinus; species Cetorhinus maximus. Next base: position 19,118,573 of record NC_135917.1, on the reverse strand, counting down.
TTTTCATTGTTGAGGTTGTTGTTGAATTTGTTCGTAATTTTCAGTGATGATTTTGTTGAATTTGTTGCTGATTTTCAATACTGAGGTCGTTGTTGAATTTGTTAGTGTTTTTGAATGTTGAAGTTGTTGTTGAATTTGTTGGTGTTTTTGAATGTTGAGGTTGTTGTTCAACTTGTTGGTGATTTTCAAAATTGCGGTCGTTGTTGAATATGTTGGTGTTTTTCAATGTTGTTGTTGTTGTTGTTGAATTTTTTGGTGTCTTTCAAAGTTGAGATTAATGAATTTATTGGTGTTTTTCGATGATGAAGTAGTTTTTGAAATTGTTGGTGATTTTCAATATTGAGGTTGTTGTTAAATTTGTTGGTGATTTTCAATGCTAAGGTTGGTGTTGAATTTGTTTTCATGATTTTCAATATTGAGGTTGTTGTTGAAGTTGTTGGTGTTATCAATGTTATTTTTTTGTACTTTTTTGTATGTTTCAAACTTGAGGTTGTAGTTAAATTTATTGGTCTTTTATAATGTTCAGGTTGTTGAATTTGTTGGTGTTTTTCAATGTTGAGTCTGTTGTTGAATCTGTTGGTGACATTCAATATTGACGTTGTTGTTGAATTTATTGATGTTTTTCAATGTTGAGGTTGTTGTTGAATTTGTTGGTGATTTTCAAAATTGACGTTGTTGTTGAATTCAATGGTGTTATCAATGTATTTTTTTGAACGTTTTTGTATTATTCAAAGTTGAGGTTGTAGTTAAATTTGTTGGTGTTTTTCAATGTTGAGGTTGTTGAATTTGTTGGTGTTTTTCAAAGTTGAGGTTGTTGTTGAATTTTTTGGTTTTTTTCATTGTTGAGGTCTTTGTTGAATTTGTTGGTGTTTATGAATGTTGAGGTTGTTGTTGAACTTGTTGGAGATTTTCAAAATTGAGGTCGTTGTTGAATGTGTTGGTGTTGCTGTTGAATTATTTGGTGTGTTTCAATGTTTGGGTTATTGAATTTATTGGTGTTTTTCCATGATGAGGTAGTTGTTGAAATTGTTGGTGATTTTCAATATTGAGGTTGTTGATGAATTTGTTGGTGATTTTCAATGTTGAGGTTGGTGTTGAATTTGTTGATGTTTTCAATGTTTTTTTTTGAACTATTTTGTATGTTTCAAAGTTGAGGTTGTAGTTGAATTTGTTGGTCTTATTTAATGTTGAGGTGGTTGAATTTGTTGGTGTTTTTCAATGTTGAGCTTGTTGTTCAATTTGTTGGTGTTTTTCAATGTTGAAGTTGGTTTTTAATTTGTTGGTGATTTTCAATATGGAGGTTGTTGTTGAATTTATTGGTGTTTTCAATGGATTCTTTGAACTTTGATTTATTTTTCAAAGTTGAGGTTGCAGTTGAATTTGCTGGTGTTTTTCAACTTTGAGTTTGTAGTTGAATTTGTTGGAATTTTTCAATTGAGGTTGTTGTTGAATTTTTTTGGTGTTTTTCATTGTTGAGGTTGTTGTTGAATTTGTTGGTGTTTTGCAATGTTGAGGTTGTTTTTGAATTTTTTGGTGATTTTCAACATTGAGGTTGTTGTTGAATTTATTGGTGTTATCAATGGTTTTTTTGAACTTTTTTGTATTTTTCAAATTTGAGGTTGCAGGTGAATTTGTTGGAATTTTTGAATGTTGAGGTTGTTGAATCTGTTGGTGTTTTTCAAGTTGAGGTGGTTGTTGAATTTTTTGGTGTTTTTCATTGTTGAGATTTTTGTTGAATTTGTTGGTGTTTTTGAATGTTGAGGTTGTCGATGAATTTTTTAATGTTTTTCATTGTTGAGGCAGTTGAATTTGTTGGTGATTTCAATGTTGAGTTTGTTGTTGAATTTTTTGGTGTTTTTCATTGTTGAGATTTTTGTTGAATTTTTTGGTGTTTTTCATTGTTGAGGTTGTTGTTGAATTTTTTGATGTTTTTCATTGTTGAAGTTGTTGCTATTGAATTTTTTGATTTTCAATATTGAGCTTGTTGTTGAATTTATTGGTGTTATCAATGTTTCTTTAAAAACTTTTTAGTATTTTTCAAAGTTGAGGGTGCAGGTGAATTTGTTGGTGTTTTTCAATGTTAAGGTTGTTGTTGAATTTTTTGGTGTTTTTCATTGTTGAGGTTCTTGTTGAATTTGTTGGTGTTTTTCAATGTTGAGGTTGTTGTTGAATTTTTTGGTGTTTTTCAAAGTTGTGGTTGTTGTTGAATTTGTTGGTGTTTTGCAATTTTTAGGTTGTTGTTGTTTTTATTTGTGTTATCAATGGTTTTTTATGAACTCCTTTGTATTTTTCAAAGTTGAGGTTGCAGTTGAATTTGTTGCTGTTTTTCAAAGTTGAGGTTATTGTTGAATTTTTCGATGTTTTTCATTCTTGAGGTTGTTGTTGAATTTGCTGCTCTTTTTCAATGTTGAGGTTGTTGAATTTGTTGGTGTTTTTCAAAGTTGAGGTTGTTGTTGAATTTGTGGGTGTTACCAATTTTTGAACTTTGTTGTATTTTTAAAATTAGAGTTTGTTGTTGAATTTGTTGCTGTTTTTCAGTGTTGAGGTTGTTGTTGAATTTGTTGTTGTTGTTCAATATTGAGGCTGTTGTTGAATTTTTTGGTCATTTTCAATGTTGAGGTTGTTATTGAATTCGTTGGTGATTTTCAATATTGAGGTTGTTGAATTTATTGGTGTACTTAATGCTTTTTTAAAAATCTTTTTGTATTTTTCAAAGTTGAGGTTGTAGTTGAATTTGTTGCTGTTTTTCAATGTTGAGGTTATTGCGTTTGTTGGTGTTTCTCAATGTTGGGATTGTTGTTGAATGTTTTGGTGTTTTTCATTGTTGAGGTTGTCGAATTTGTTGGTGTTTTTCAAAGTTGAGGATGTCGTTGAATTTTTTGGTGTTTTTCAATGTTATTTTTTGAACTTATTTGTATTTTTCAAAGTTGAGTTTGTAGTTGAATTTGTTGGTGTTTTTCAATGTTGAGGTTGTTGTTGAATTTGTTGGTGTTTTTGAATGTTGACGTTCTTCTTGAATTTGTTGGTGTTTCTCAATGTTGGGTTGTTGTTGAATCTTTTGGTGATTTTCGATATTGAGGTTATAGTTGACTTTGTTGGTTTTTTTCAATGTTATGATTGTTGTTGAATTTGTTGGAGAATTTCAATATTGAGTCTGTTGTGGAATTTGTTGCTGTTATCAATGGTTTTTTTGAAAGTTTTTTTTATTTTTCAATGTTGAGGTTGTTGTTGAATTTGTTGGTTTTTTTCAATGTTGAGGTTGGTGTTGAATTTCGTGGTGATTTTCAATATTGAGGTTGTAGTTGAATTTGTTGGTGTTTTTCAATGCTAATGCCGTTGAATTTGTTGGTGTTTTTCAATATTGAGCATGTTGTGGAATTTGTGGGTGTTTTTCAATGTTGAGATTGTTGTTGCATTTGTTGCTGTTTTTCAATGTTGAGGTTGTTGTTGAAATTGTTGGTGATATTCAATATTGAGGTTGTTGAATTTGTACGTGATTTTCAATATTTAGGTTGTTGTTGAATTTATTGGGGTAATCAGTGTTTTTTTTAACTTTTTTGTATTTTTGAAAGTTGAGGTTGTATTTCATTTTTTGGTGTTTTTCAATGTTGTGGTTTGTGTTGAATTTGTTGGTGAATTTTAATGTTGGGTTTGTTATTGAATTTCTTGGTGTTTTTCATTGTTGAGGTTGTTGTCGAATTTGTGGGTGATTTTGAATACTGAGGTTGTTGTTGAATTGTTGGTGTTTTTGAATGTTGAGGTTGTTGCTGAATTTGTTGGTGTTTTGGAATATTGAGGTTGTTATTGAGTTTGTTGGTGTTTTTCAATGTTGGGGTTGTTGTTGAATTTTTTGGTGTGTTTCAATGTTGAGGTAATTGAATTTATTGGTGCATTTCGATGCTGGGTAGTTGTTGAAATTGTTGGTGATTTTCAATATTGAGGTTGTTAATGAATTTGTTAGTGATTTTCAGTGTTGAGGTTGGTGTTGAATTTGTTGGTGATTTTCAATATTGAGGTTGTTGTTGAATTTTTTGGTGATTTTCAATGTTGAGGTTGGTGTTGAATTATTTGATGTTTTTCATTGTTGAGGTTGTTTTTGAATTTACTGGTGTTTTTCAATGTTGAGGTTGTTGTTGAATTTGTTGGTGATTTTCAATACTGAGGTTGTTGTTGAATTTGTTAGTGTTTTTAAATGTTGAAGTTTTTGTTGAATTTGTTGGTGTTTTTGAATGTTGAGGTTGTTGTTGAACTTGTTGGTGATTTTCAAAATTGAGGTCGTTGTTGAATTTGTTGGTGTTTTTCAATGTTGGGGTTGTTGTTGAATTTTTTGGTGTCTTTCAATGTTGAGATTAATGAATTTATTGGTGTTTTTCGATGATGAGGTAGCTTTTGAAATTGTTGGTGATTTTCAAAATTGAGGTTGTTGTAAAATTTGTTGGTGATTTTCAATGCTAAGGTTGGTGTTGAATTTGTTTTCATGATTTTCAATATTGAGGATGTTGTTGAAGTTGTTGGTGTTATCAATGAAATTTTTTTGTACTTTTTTGTATGTTTCAAACTTGAGGTTGTAGTTGAATTTGTTGGTGTTTTTCAATGTTGAGTCTGTTGTTGAATCTGTTGGTGATATTCAATATTGAGGTTGTTGTTGAATTTGTTGGTGTTTTTCAATGTTGAGGTTGTTGTTGAATTTGTTGGTGATTTTCAATAATGACGTTGATTTAGAATTAAATGGTGTTATCAATGTATTTTTTTGAACTTTTTTGTATTATTCAAAGTTGAGGTTGTAGTTGAATTTGTTGGTGTTTTTCAATGTTGATGTTGTTGAATTTGTTGGTGTTTTTCAAAGTTGAGGTTGTTGTTGAATTTTTTTGGTGTTTTTCATTGTTGAGGTCTTTGTTGAATTTGTTGGTTTTTATGAATGTTGAGGTTGGTGTTGAACTTGTTGGTGATTTTCAAAATTGAGGTCGTTGTTGAATTTGTTCTTGTTGTTGTTGATTTATTTGGTGTGTTGCAATGTTGGGGTTATTGAATTTATTGGTGTTTTTCGATGATGAGGTAGTTGTTGAAATTGTTGGTGATTTTCAATATTGAGGTTGTTGATGAATATGTTGGTGATTTTCAATATTGAGGTTGTTGTTCAATTTGTTGGTGTTATCAATGCTTTTTTTCGAACTTTTTGGTATGTTTCAAAGTTGAGGTTGTAGTTGAACTTGTTGGTCTTATTTAATGTTGAGGTGATTGAATTTGTTGGTGTTTTTCAATGTTGAAGTTGGTGTTTAATTTGTTTGTGAGTTTCAATATTGAGGTTGTTGTTGAATTTATTGGTGTTAACAATGGATTCTTTGAACTTTTATGTATTTTTCAATTGAGGTTGTTGTTGAATTTTTTGGTGTTTTTCATTGTTGAGGTTGTTGTTGAATTTGTTGGTGTTTTGCAATGTTGAGGTTGTTGTTGACTTTTTTGGTGATTTTCAATATTGAGATTGTTGTTGAATTTATTGGTGTTATCAATGGTTTTTTTGAACTTTTTTGTATTTTTCAAATTTGAGGTTGAAGGTGAATTTGTTGGTGTTTTTGAATGTTGAGGTTGTTGAATATGTTGATGTTTTTCTAGTTGAGGTGGTTGTTGAATTTTTTGGTGTTTTTCATTGTTGTGGTTTTTGTTGAATTTGTTGGTGTTTTTGAATGTTGAGGTTGTTGATGAATTTTTTGGAGTTTTTCATTGTTGAGGTTGTTGTTGAATTTTTTGATGTTTTTCATTGTTGAAGTTGTTGTTGAATTTGTTAGTGATTTTCAATATTGAGGTTGCTGTTGAATTTGATAGTGATTTTCAATATTGAGGTTGTTGTTGAATTTATTGGTGTTATCAATGTTTCTTTAAAAACTTTTTAGTATTTTTCAAAGTTGAGGGTGCAGTTGAATTTGTTGGTGTTTTTCAATGTTAAGGTTGTTGTTGAATTTTTTGGTGTTTTTCATTGTTGAGGTTTTTGTCGAATTTGTTGGTGTGTTTCAATGTTGAGGTTGTTGTTGAATTTTTTGGTGTTTTTCAAAGTTGTGGTTGTTGTTGAATTTGTTGGTGTTTTGCAATTTTTAGGTTGTTGTTGATTTTATTTGTGCTATCAATGGTTTTTTATGAACGCCTTTGTATTTTTCAAAGTTGAGGTTGCAGTTGAATTTGTTGGTATTTTTCAATTGAGGTTGTTGTTGAATTTTTTGGTGTTTTTCATTGTTGAGGTTGTTGTTGAATTTGTTGGTGTTTTGCAATGTTGAGGTTGTTGTTGAATTTGTTGGTGATTTACAATACTGAGGTTGTAGTTGAATTTGTTGGTGTTTTTTAATGTTGAGGTTGTTGAATTTTTTGGTGCTTTTCAATGTTGAGGTTGTTGTTGAATTTGTTCGTAATTTTCAGTGATGAATTTGTTGAATTTGTTGTTGATTTTCAATACTGAGGTTGTTGTTGAATTTGTTAGTGTTTTTGAATGTTGAAGTTGTTGTTGAATTTGTTGGTGTTTTTAATGTTGAGGTTGTTGTTGAACTTGTTGGTGATTTTCAAAATTGAGGTCGTTGTTGAATTTGTTGGTGTTTTTCAATGTTGGGGTTGTTGTTGAATTTTTTGGTGTCTTTCAAAGTTGAGATTAATGAATTTATTGGTGTTTTTCGATGATGAGGTAGTTTTTGAAACTGTTGGTGATTTTCAATATTGAGGTTGTTGCTAAATTTGTTGGTGATTTTCAATGCTAAGGTTGGTGTTGAATTTGTTTTCATTATTTTCAATGTTGAGGTTGTTGTTGAAGTTGTTGGTGTTATCAATGTTTTTTTTTGTACTTTTTTGTATGTTTCAAACTTGAGGTTGTAGTTGAATTTGTTGATCTTTTATAATGTTGAAGTTGGTGTTTAATTTGTTGGTGATTTTCAATATTGAGGTTGTTGTTGAATTTATTGGTGTTATCAATGGTTTCTTTGAACTTTTATGTATTTTTCAAAGTTGAGGTTGCAGTTGAATTTGCTGGTGTTTTTCAATGTTGAGGTTGTAGTTGAATTTGTTGGTATTTTTCAGTTGAGGTTGTTGTTGAATTTTTTGGTGTTTTTCATTGTTGAGGTTGTTGTTGAATTTGTTGTTGTTTAGCAATGTTGAGGTTGTTGTTGACTTTTTTGGTGATTTTCAATATTGAGGTTGTTGTTGAATTTATTGGTGTTATCAATGGTTTTTTGAACTTTTTTGTATTTTTCAAATTTGAGGTTGCAGGTGAATTTGTTGGTGTTTTTGAATGTTGAAGTTGTTGAATATGTTGGTGTTTTTCAAGTTGAGGTGGTCTTTGAATTTTTTAGTGTTTTTAATTGTTGAGGTTTTTGTTGCATTTGTTGGTGTTTTTGAATATTGAGGTTGTTGATGAATTTTTTGATGTTTTTCTTTGTTGAGGCTGTTGAATTTGTTGGTAATTTTCAATGTTGAGTTTGTTGTCGAATCTTTTGGTGTTTTTCATTGTTGAGGTTGTTGTTGAATTTTTTGATGTTTTTCATTGTTGAGGTTGTTGTTGAATTTGTTAGTGATTTTCAATATTGAGGTTGTTGTTGAATTTATTTGTGTTATCAATGTATCTTTAAAAACTTTTTTGTATTTTTCAAAGTTGAGGGTGCAATTGAATTTGTTGGTGTATTTCAATGTTGAGGTTGTTGTTGATTTTTTTGTTGTTTTTCAATGTTGAGGTTTTTCTTGAATTTTTTGGTGTTTTTCATTGTTGAGGTTGCCGAATTTGTTGGTGTTTTTCAAAGTTGAGGATGTTTTGAATTTTTTGGTGTTTTTCATTGTTATGTTTTGAACTTTTTTGTATTTTGCAAATTTGAGGTTGTAGTTGAATTTGTTGGTGTTTTTCAATGGTGAGGTTGTTGTTGAATTTGTTGGTGTTTTTGAATGTTGACGTTGTTCTTGAATTTGTTGGTGTTTCTCAATGTTGGGTTGTTGTTGAATTTTTTGGTGATTTTCGATATTGAGGTTATAGTTGACTTTGTTGGTGTTTTTCAATGTTATGGTTGTTGTTGAATTTGTTGGAGAATTTCAATATTGAGTCTGTTGTGGAATTTGTTGCTGTTATCAATGGTTTTTTAGAAACTTTTTTGTATTTTTCAATGTTGAGGTTGTTGTTGAATTTGTTGGTTTTTTTCATTGTTGAGGTTGGTGTTGAATTTCGTGGTGATTTTCAATATTGAGGTTGTAGTTGAATTTGTTGGTGTTTTTCAATGTTGATGCTGTTGAATTTGTTGGTGTTTTTCAATATTGAGTATGTTTTGGAATTTGTTGCTGTTTTTCAATGTTGAGATTGTTGTTGCATTTGTTGCTGTTTTTCAATGTTGAGGTTGTTGTTGAAATTGTTGGTGATATTCAATATTGAGGTTGTTGAATTTGTACGTGATTTTCAATATTTAGGTTGTTGTTGAATTTATTGGTGTTAACAATGTTTTTTTTAAACTTTTTTGTATTTTTGGAGTTGAGGTTGTATTTGAATTTTTGGTGTTTTTCAATGTTGTGGTTTGTGTTGAATTTGTTGGTGATTTTTAATGTTGGGTTTGTTATTGAATTTCTTGGTGTTTTTCATTGTTGAGGTTGTTGTCGAATTTGTGGGTGATTTTGAATACTGAGGTTGTTGTTGAATTGTTGGTGTTTTTGAATGTTGAAGTTGTTGTTGAATTTGTTGGTGTTTTTGAATGTTGAGGTTGTTGTTGAACTTGTTGCTGATTTTCAAAATTGCTGTCGTTGTTGAATTTGTTGGTGTTTTTCAATGTTGGGGTTGTTGTTGAATTTTTTGGTGTGTTTCAATGTTGAGGTAATTGAATTTATTGGTGTTTTTCGATGCAGGGTAGTTGTTGAAATTTTTGGTGATTTTCAATATTGAGGTTTTTAATGAATTTGTTGGTGATTTTCAATGTTGAGGTTGTTGTTGAATTTGTTGGTGATTTTCAATACTGAGTTTGTAGTTGAATTTGTTGGCGTTTTTCAATGTTGAGGTTGTTGTTGAACTTGTTGTTGATTTTCAAAATTGTGGTCGTTGTTGAATTTGTTGGTGTTTTTCAATGTTGGGGTTGTTGTTGAATTTTTTGGTGTCTTTCAATGTTGAGCTTAATGAATTTATTGGTGTTTTTCGATGATTAGGTAGTTTTTGAAATTGTTGGTGATTTTCAATATTGAGGTTGTTGTTAAATTTGTTGGTGATTTTTAATGCTAAGGTTGGTGTTGAATTTGTTTTCATGATTTTCAATGTTGAGGTTGTTGTTGAAGTTGTTGGTGTTATCAATGTTATTTTTTGTACTTTTTTGTATGTTTCAAACTTGAGGTTGTAGTTGAATTTGTTGTTCTTTTATAATGTTGAGGTTGTTGAATTTGTAGGTGTTTTTCAATGTTGTTTCTGTTGTTGAATTTGATGGTGATATTCAATAATGAGGCTGTTGTTGAATTTGTTGGTGTTTTTCAATGTTGAGGTTGTTGTTGAATTTGTTGGTAATTTTCAATATTGACGTTGTTGTTCAATTTAATGGTGTTATCAATGTTTTTTTTGAACTTTTTTGTATTTTTCAAATTTGAGGTTGTAGTTGAATTTGTTGGTGTTTTTCAAAGCTGTGGATGTTGTTGAATTTTTTTGGTGTTTTTCATTGTTGAGCTCTTTGTTGAATTTGATGGTGTTTTTGAATGTTGAGGTTGTTGTTGAACTTGTTGGTGATTTTCAAAATTGAGCTCGTTGTTGAATTTGTTGGTGTTGTTATTGAATTTTTTTAGTGTGTTCCAAAGTTGAGTTTATTGAATTCCTTAATGTTTTTGGATGATGAGGTAGTTGTTGAAATTGTTGGTGATTTTCAATATTGAGGTTGTTGATGAATTTGTTGGTGATTTACAATATTGAGGTTGTTGTTGAATTTGTTGGTGTTATCAAGGCTATTTTTTGAACTTTTTTGTATGTTTCAAAGTTGAGGTTGTAGTTGAATTTATTGGTCTTACTTAATGTTGAGGTGGTTGAATTTGTTGGTGATTTTCAATGTTGAAGTTGGTGTTTAATTTGTTGGTGATTTTCAATATTGAGGTTGTTGTTGAATTTATTGGTGTTATCAATGGTTTCTTTGAACTTTTATGTATTTTTCAAAGTTGAGGATGCAGTTGAATTTGCTGTTGTTTTTCAATGTTGAGGTTGTAGTTGAATTTGTTGGTATTTTTCAATTGAGGTTGTTGTTGAATTTTTTGGTGTTTTTCATTGTTGAGGTTGTTGTTGAATTTGTTGGTGTTTTGCAATGTTGAAGTTGTTGTTGACTTTTTCGGTGATTTGCAATATTCAGGATGTTGTTGAATTTATTGGTGTTATCAATGGTTTTTTTGAACTTTTTTGTATTTTTCAAATTTGAGGTTGCAGGTGAATTTGTTGGTGTTTTTGAATGTTGAGGTTGTTGAATCTGTTGGTGTTTTTCAAGTTGAGGTGGTTGTTGAATTTTTTGGTGTTTTTCATTGTTGAGGTTGTTGTTGAATTTGCTGCTCTTTTTCAATGTTGAGGTTGTTGAATTTGTTAGTGATTTTCAATATTGAGGTTCTTGGTGAAGTTATTGGTGTTATCAATGTTTTTTTAAACACTTTTTTCTATTTTTCAAAGTTGAGGGTGCAGTTGAATTTGTTGGTGTTTTTCAATGTTGAGATTGTCGTTGAATTTGTTGGTGTTTTGCAATATTGAGGTTGTTGTTGATTTTATTTGTGTTATCAATGGTTTTTTATGAACTCCTTTGTATTTTTCAAAGTTGAGGTTGCAGTTGAATTTGTTGCTGTTTTTCAAAGTTGAGGTTATTGTTGAATTTTTCGATGTTTTTCATTCTTGAGGTTGTTGTTGAATTTGCTGCTCTTTTTCAATGTTGAGGTTGTTGAATTTGTTGGTGTTTTTCAAAGTTGAGGTTGTTGTTGAATTTGTGGGTGTTATCAAATTTTTATTTTGTTGAACTTTGTTGTATTTTTAAAATTTGAGCTTGTTGTTGAATTTGTTGATGTTTTTAGATGTTGAAGTTGTTGAATTTGTTGATGTTTTTCATAGTTCAGGCTGTTGTTGAATTTGTTGGTGTTTTTGAATGTTGAGGTTGTTGTTGAAATTGTTGGTGTTTTTCAATATTGAGGTTGTTGTTGAAGTTGTTGGTGTATTTCAATGTTGTGGTTGTTGTTGAATTTTTTGTTGTTTTTCATTGTTGAGGTTGTTGTTGAATTTCTTGCAGTTTTTCACTGTTGAGGTTGTAGAATTTGTTTTTGTTTTTCAAAGTTGAGGATGTTGTTGAATTTTTTGGTGTTTTTCATTGTTGATGTTTTTGTTGAATTTGTTGGTGTTTTTGAATGTTAAGGTTGTTGTTGTATTTTTTGATGTTTTTCATTGTTGAGGTATTTGCTGAATTTGTCGGTGTTTTTGAATGTTGAGGTTCTTGTTGAACTTTTTGATGTTTATCATTTTTCAGGTTGTTGTTGAATTTGTTGGTGCTTTTCATAGTTGAATTTGATGTTTTTTGGTGTTTTTCATTGTTGAGGTTTTTGTTGAATTTGTTGGTGTTTTTGAATGTTGAGGTTGTTGTTGAACTTGTTGGTGATTTTCAAAATTGAGGACGTTGTTGAATTTGTTGGTGTTGTTGTTGAATTATTTGGTGTGTTGCAATGTTGGGGTTATTGAATTTATTGGTGTTTTTCGATGATGTGGTAGTTGTTGAAATTGTTGGTGATTTTCAATTATGAAGTTGTTGATGAATTTGTTGGTGATTTTCAAAATTGAGGTTGTTGTTCAATTTGTTGGTGTTATCAATGCTTTTTTTTGATCTTTTTTGTATGTTTCAAAGTTGAGGTTGTAGTTGAATTTATTGGTCTTATTTAATGTTGAGGTGATTGAATTTGTTGGTGTTTTTCAATGTTGAGTTTGTTGTTGAATTTGTTGGTGTTTTTCAATGTTGAAGTTGGTGTTTAATTTGTTGGTGATTTTCAATATTGAGGTTGTTGTTGAATTTATTGGTGTTATCAATGGTTTCTTTGAACTTTTATGTATTTTTCAAAGTTGAGGATGCAGTTGAATTTGCTGTTGTTTTTCAATGTTGAGGTTGTAGTTGAATTTGTTGGTATTTTTCAATTGAGGTTGTTGTTGAATTTTTTGGTGTTTTTCATTGATGAGGTTGTTGTTGAATTTGTTGGTGTTTTGCAATGTTGAAGTTGTTGTTGACTTTTTCGGTGATTTTCAATATTCAGGATGTTGTTGAATTTATTGGTGTTATCAATGGTTTTTTTGAACTTTTTTGTATTTTTCAAATTTGAGGTTGCAGGTGAATTTGTTGGTGTTTTTGAATGTTGAGGTTGTTGAATCTGTTGGTGTTTTTCAAGTTGAGGTGGTTGTTGAATTTTTTGGTGTTTTTCATTGTTGAGGTTGTTGTTGAATTTGCTGCTCTTTTTCAATGTTGAGGTTGTTGAATTTGTTAGTGATTTTCAATATTGAGGTTCTTGGTGAAGTTATTGGTGTTATCAATGTTTTTTTAAACACTTTTTTCTATTTTTCAAAGTTGAGGGTGCAGTTGAATTTGTTGGTGTTTTTCAATGTTGAGATTGTCGTTGAATTTGTTGGTGTTTTGCAATATTGAGGTTGTTGTTGATTTTATTTGTGTTATCAATGGTTTTTTATGAACTCCTTTGTATTTTTCAAAGTTGAGGTTGCAGTTGAATTTGTTGCTGTTTTTCAAAGTTGAGGTTATTGTTGAATTTTTCGATGTTTTTCATTCTTGAGGTTGTTGTTGAATTTGCTGCTCTTTTTCAATGTTGAGGTTGTTGAATTTGTTGGTGTTTTTCAAAGTTGAGGTTGTTGTTGAATTTGTGGGTGTTATCAAATTTTTATTTTGTTGAACTTTGTTGTATTTTTAAAATTTGAGCTTGTTGTTGAATTTGTTGGTGTTTTTAGATGTTGAAGTTGTTGAATTTGTTGATGTTTTTCATAGTTCAGGCTGTTGTTGAATTTGTTGGTGTTTTTGAATGTTGAGGTTGTTGTTGAAATTGTTGGTGTTTTTCAATATTGAGGTTGTTGTTGAAGTTGTTGGTGTATTTCAATGTTGTGGTTGTTGTTGAATTTTTTGTTCTTTTTCATTGTTGAGGTTGTTGTTGAATTTCTTGGAGTTTTTCACTGTTGAGGTTGTAGAATTTGTTTTTGTTTTTCAAAGTTGAGGATGTTGTTGAATTTTTTGGTGTTTTTCATTGTTGATGTTTTTGTTGAATTTGTTGGTGTTTTTGAATGTTAAGGTTGTTGTTGTATTTTTTGATGTTTTTCATTGTTGAGGTATTTGCTGAATTTGTCGGTGTTTTTGAATGTTGAGGTTCTTGTTGAACTTTTTGATGTTTATCATTTTTCAGGTTGTTGTTGAATTTGTTGGTGCTTTTCATAGTTGAATTTGATGTTGAATTTTTTGGTGTTTTTCATTGTTGAGGTTTTTGTTGAATTTGTTGGTGTTTTTGAATGTTGAGGTTGTTGTTGAACTTGTTGGTGATTTTCAAAATTGAGGACGTTGTTGAATTTGTTGGTGTTGTTGTTGAATTATTTGGTGTGTTGCAATGTTGGGGTTATTGAATTTATTGGTGTTTTTCGATGATGTGGTAGTTGTTGAAATTGTTGGTGATTTTCAATTATGAAGTTGTTGATGAATTTGTTGGTGATTTTCAAAATTGAGGTTGTTGTTCAATTTGTTGGTGTTATCAATGCTTTTTTTTGATCTTTTTTGTATGTTTCAAAGTTGAGGTTGTAGTTGAATTTATTGGTCTTATTTAATGTTGAGGTGATTGAATTTGTTGGTGTTTTTCAATGTTGAGTTTGTTGTTGAATTTGTTGGTGTTTTTCAATGTTGAAGTTGGTGTTTAATTTGTTGGTGATTTTCAATATTGAGGTTGTTGTTGAATTTATTGGTGTTATCAATGGATTCTTTGAACTTTTATGTATTTTTCGAAGTTGAGGTTGCAGTTGAATTTGCTGCTGTTTTTCAATGTTGAGGTTGTAGTTGAATTTGTTGGTATTTTTCAACTGAGGTTGTTGTTGAATTTTTTGGTGTTTTTCATTGTTGAGGTTGTTGTTGAATTTGTTGGTGTTTTGCAATGTTGAGGTTGTTGTTGACTTTTTTGGTGATTTTCAGTATTGAGGATGTTGTTGAATTTATTGGTGTTATCAATGGATTTTTTGAACTTTTTTGTATTTTTCAAATTTGAGGTTGCAGGTGAATTTGTTGGTGTTTTAGAATGTTGAGGTTGTTGAATCTGTTGATGTTTTTGAAGTTGAGGTGGTTGTTGAATTCTTTGGTGTTTTTCATTGTTGAGGTTTTTGTTGAATTTGTTGGTGTTTTTGAATGTTGAGGTTGTTAATGAATTTTTTGATGTTTTTCATTATTGAGGCTGTTGAATTTGTTGGTGATTTTCAATGTTGAGGTTGTTGTTGAATTTTTTGGTGTTTTTCAAAGTTGTGGTTGTTGTTGAATTTGTTGTTGTCTTGCAATTTTGAGGTTGTTGTTGACTTTATTTATGTTATCAATGGTTTTTTATGAACTGCATTTCATTTTTCAAAGTTGAGGTTGCAGTTGAATTTGTTGGTGTTTTTCAGTTTTGAGGTTATTGTTGAATTTTTTGATGTTTTTCATTCTTGAGGTTGTTGTTGAATTTGCTGCTCTTTTTCAATGTTGAGGTTGTTGAATTTGTTGGTGTTTTTCAAAGTTGAGGTTGTTGTTAAATTTGTTGGTGATAATCAATATTGAGGTTGTTGTTGAATTTGTGGGTGTTACCAATTTTTATTTTATTGAACTTTGTTATATTTTTAAAAGTTGAGGTTGTTGAATTTGTTGTCGTTTTTTAATGTTGAGGTTGTTGTTGAAATTATTGGTGATATTCAATATTGAGGTTGTTGAATTTGTACGTGATTTTCAATATTTAGGTTGTTGTTGAATTTATTGGTGCTGTCAATGTTTTTTTTAACTTTTTTGTATTTTGAATGTTGAGGTTGTATTTGAATTTTGGTGTATTTCAATGTTGAGGTTTGTGTTGAATTTGTTGGTGATTTTTAATGTTTGGTTTGTTATTGAATTTCTTGGTGTTTTTCATTGTTGAGGTTGTTGTCGAATTTGTGGGTGATTTTGAATACTGAGGTTGTTGTTGAATTGTTGGTGTTTTTGAATGTTGAAGTTGTTGTTGAATTTTTTGGTGTTTTTGAATGTTGAGGTTGTTGTTGAACTTGTTGCTGATTTTCAAAATTGCTGTCGTTGTTAAATTTGTTGGTGTTTTTCAATGTTGGGGTTGATGTTGAATTTTTTGGTGTGTTTAAATGTTGAGGTAATTGAATTTAGTGGTGTTTTTCGATGCTGGGTAGTTGTTGAAATTGTCGGTGATTTTCAATATTGAGGTTGTTGTTGAATTTACTGGTGTTTTTCAATGTTGAGGTTGTTGTTGAATTTGTTGGTGATTTTCAATACTGAGTTTGTAGTTGAATTTGTTGGCGTTTTTCAATGTTGTGGTTGTTGTTGAACTTGTTGTTGATTTTCAAAATTGTGGTCGTTGTTGAATTTGTTGGTGTTTTTCAATGTTGGGGTTGTTGTTGAATTTTTTGGTGTCTTTCAATGTTGAGCTTAATGAATTTATTGGTGTTTTTCGATGATGAGGTAGTTTTTGAAATTGTTGGTGATTTTCAATATTGAGGTTGTTGTTAAATTTGTTGGTGATTTTTAATGCTAAGGTTGGTGTTGAATTTGTTTTCATGATTTTCAATATTGAGGTTGTTGTTGAAGTTGTTGGTGTTATCAATGTTATTTTTTGTACTTTTTTGTATGTTTCAAACTTGAGGTTGTAGTTGAATTTGTTGTTCTTTTATAATGTTGAGGTTGTTGAATTTGTAGGTGTTTTTCAATGTTGTTTCTGTTGTTGAATTTGATGGTGATATTCAATAATGAGGTTGTTGTTGAATTTGTTGGTGTTTTTCAATGTTGAGGTTGTTGTTGAATTTGTTGGTGATTTTCAATATTGACGTTGTTGTTCAATTTAATGGTGTTATCAATGTTTTTTTTGAACTTTTTTGTATTTTTCAAATTTGAGGTTGTAGTTGAATTTGTTGGTGTTTTTCAATGTTGAGGTTGTTGAATTTGTTGGTGTTTTTCAAAGCTGTGGATGTTGTTGAATTTTTTTGGTGTTTTTCATTGTTGAGCTCTTTGTTGAATTTGATGGTGTTTTTGAATGTTGAGGTTGTTGTTGAACTTGTTGGTGATTTTCAAAATTGAGCTCGTTGTTGAATTTGTTGGTGTTGTTATTGAATTTTTTTAGTGTGTTCCAAAGTTGTGGTTATTGAATTTCTTAATGTTTTTCGATGATGAGGTAGTTGTTGAAATTGTTGGTGATTTTCAATATTGAGGTTGTTGATGAATTTGTTGGTGATTTACAATATTGAGGTTGTTGTTGAATTTGTTGGTGTTATCAAGGCTATTTTTTGAACTTTTTTGTATGTTTCAAAGTTGAGGTTGTAGTTGAATTTATTGGTCTTACTTAATGTTGAGGTGGTTGAATTTGTTGGTGATTTTCAATGTTGAGTTTGTTGTTGAATTTGTTGGTGTTTTTCAATGTTGAAGTTGGTGTTTAATTTGTTGGTGATTTTCAATATTGAGGTTGTTGTTGAATTTATTGGTGTTATCAATGGTTTCTTTGAACTTTTATGTATTTTTCAAAGTTGAGGATGCAGTTGAATTTGCTGTTGTTTTTCAATGTTGAGGTTGTAGTTGAATTTGTTGGTATTTTTCAATTGAGGTTGTTGTTGAATTTTTTGGTGTTTTTCATTGTTGAGGTTGTTGTTGAATTTGTTGGTGTTTTGCAATGTTGAAGTTGTTGTTGACTTTTTCGGTGATTTGCAATATTCAGGATGTTGTTGAATTTATTGGTGTTATCAATGGTTTTTTTGAACTTTTTTGTATTTTTCAAATTTGAGGTTGCAGGTGAATTTGTTGGTGTTTTTGAATGTTGAGGTTGTTGAATCTGTTGGTGTTTTTCAAGTTGAGGTGGTTGTTGAATTTTTTGGTGTTTTTCATTGTTGAGGTTGTTGTTGAATTTGCTGCTCTTTTTCAATGTTGAGGTTGTTGAATTTGTTAGTGATTTTCAATATTGAGGTTCTTGGTGAAGTTATTGGTGTTATCAATGTTTTTTTAAACACTTTTTTCTATTTTTCAAAGTTGAGGGTGCAGTTGAATTTGTTGGTGTTTTTCAATGTTGAGATTGTCGTTGAATTTGTTGGTGTTTTGCAATATTGAGGTTGTTGTTGATTTTATTTGTGTTATCAATGGTTTTTTATGAACTCCTTTGTATTTTTCAAAGTTGAGGTTGCAGTTGAATTTGTTGCTGTTTTTCAAAGTTGAGGTTATTGTTGAATTTTTCGATGTTTTTCATTCTTGAGGTTGTTGTTGAATTTGCTGCTCTTTTTCAATGTTGAGGTTGTTGAATTTGTTGGTGTTTTTCAACGTTGAGGTTGTTGTTGAATTTGTGGGTGTTATCAAATTTTTATTTTGTTGAACTTTGTTGTATTTTTAAAATTTGAGCTTGTTGTTGAATTTGTTGGTGTTTTTAGATGTTGAAGTTGTTGAATTTGTTGATGTTTTTCAAAGTTCAGGCTGTTGTTGAATTTGTTGGTGTTTTTGAATGTTGAGGTTGTTGTTGAAATTGTTGGTGTTTTTCAATATTGAGGTTGTTGTTGAATTTGTTGGTGTATTTCAATGTTGTGGTTGTTGTTGAATTTTTTGTTGTTTTTCATTGTTGAGGTTGTTGTTGAATTTCTTGGAGTTTTTCACTGTTGAGGTTGTAGAATTTGTTTTTGTTTTTCAAAGTTGAGGATGTTGTTGAATTTTTTGGTGTTTTACATTGTTGATGTTTTTGTTGAATTTGTTAGTGTTTTTGAATGTTAAGGTTGTTGTTGAATTTTTTGATGTTTTTCATTGTTGAGGTTTTTGCTGAAATTGTCGGTGTTTTTGAATGTTGAGGATCTTGTTGAACTTTTTGATGTTTATCATTTTTCAGGTTGTTGTTGAATTTGTTGGTGCTTTTCATAGTCGAATTTGATGTTGAATTTTTTGGTGTTTTTCATTGTTGAGGTTTTTGTTGAATTTGTTGGTGTTTTTGAATGTTGAGGTTGTTGTTGAATTTTTTGATGTTTTTCATTTTTCAGGTTGTTGTTGAATTTGTTGGTGCTTTTCATAGTTGAATTTGATGTTGAATTTTTTGGTGTTTTTCATTGTTGAGGTTTTTGTTGAATTTGTTGGTGTTTTTGAATGTTGAGGTTGTTGTTGAATTTTTTGATGTTTTTCATTTTTCAGGTTGTTGTTGAATTTGTTGGTGATTTTCAAGTTGAGGTGGTTGTTGAAATTTTTGTTGTATTGCATTGTTGATGTTGTTGTTGAAATTGTTGGAGTTTTTCAATGTTGAGGTTGTTGTTGAATTTTTTGGTGTTTTCATTGTTGAGGTTGTTGTTGAATTTGCTTCTCTTTTTCAATGTTGAGGTTGTTGAATTTGTTGGCGTTTTTCAAAGTTGAGGTTGTTGATGAATTTGTAGGTGGTTTTCAATGTTGAGGTTGTTCTTGAATGTGTTGGTGTTTTTCAATGTTGTGGTGGTTGTTGAATTTTTTGGTGTTTTTCATTGCTGAGGTTGTTGTTGAATTTCTTGGTGTTTTTCAAAGTTGTGGATGTTGTTGAATTTTTTGTTATTTTTCATTGTTGAGGTATTTGTTGAATTTGTTGGTGTTTTTGAATGTTGAGGTTGTTGAGTTTGTTGGTAATTTTCAATGTTGTGTTTGCTGTTATATTTTTTTTGTTTTTCATTGTTGAGGTTGTTGCTGAATTTGTTGGTGATTTTCAATATTGAGGTTGTTGTTGAATTTATTGGTGTTATCAATAGTTTTTTTTAAACCTTTTTGTATTTTTCAAAGTTGAGGTTGCAGTTGAATTTGATGGTGTATTTCAATGTTGAGGTTGTTGAATTTGTTGGTGTTTTTCAAAGTTAAGGTTGTTTTTGAATTTTTTGCCATTTTTCACTGTTGAGATCTTTGTTGAACTTGTTGGTGTTTTTGAGTGTTGAGATTGTTATTGAATTTTTTGGAGTTTTTCATTGTTGAGGTTGTTGTTGAATTTGTTGGAGTATTTCAATGTTGATCTTGTTGAATTTGATTTTGTTTTTCAAAGTTGAGGATTTTGTTGAATTTTTTGGTGTTTTTCATTGTCGTGGTTTTTGTTGGATTTGTTGGTGTTTTTGAATGTTGAGGTTGTTGTTGAATTTCTTGATGTTTTTCATTGTTGAGGTTGTTGTTGAATTTGTTGGTGATTTTCAACATTGAGGTTGCTGTTGATTCTATTGGTGTTATCAATGTTTTTTTAAAATTTTTTTGTATTTTCAAAGTTGAGGTTGCATGTGAATTTGTTGGTGTTTTTGAATGTTGAGGTTGTTGAATCTGTTGGTGTTTTTCAAGTTGAGGTGGTTGTTGAATTTTTTGGCGTTTTACATTGTTGAGGTTTTTATTGAATTTGTTGGTGTTTTTGAATGTTGAGGTTGTTGATGAATTTGTTGGTGTTTTTCAAAGTTGAGGTTGTTGTTGAATTTGTGGGTGTTATCAAATTTTTATTTTGTTGAACTTTGTTGTATTTTTAAAATTTGAGCTTGTTGTTGAATTTGTTGGTGTTTTCGATGTTGAAGTTGTTGAATTTGTTGATGTTTTTCAAAGTTCACGTTGTTGTTGAATTTGTTTGTGTTTTTGAATGTTGAGGTTGTTGTTGAATTTGTTGGTGTTTTTCAATATTGAGGTTGTTGTTGAATTTGTTGGTGTATTTCAATGTTGTGGTTGTTGTTGAATTTTTTGGTGTTTTTCATTGTTGATGTTTTTGTTGAATTTGTTGGTGTTTTTGAATGTTGAGGTTGTTGTTGAATTTTTTGATGTTTTTCATTGTTGAGGTTTTTGCTGAATTTGTCGGTGTTTTAGAATGTTGAGGTTCTTGTTGAACTTTTTGATGTTTATCATTTTTCAGGTTGTTGTTGAATTTGTTGGTGCTTTTCATTGTTGAGTTTGATGTTGAATTTTTTGGTGTTTTTCATTGTTGAGGTTTTTGTTGAATTTGTTGGTGTTTTTGAATGTTGAGGTTGTTGTTGAATTTTTTGATGTTTTTCATATTTCAGGTTGTTGTTGAATTTGTTGGTGATTTTCAATGTTGAGTTTGTTGTTGAAATTTTTGTTGTATTGCATTGTGGATGTTGTTCTTGAAATTGTTGGAGTTTTTCAATGTTGAGGTTGTTGTTGAATTTTTTGGTGTTTTCATTGTTGAGGTTGTTGTTGAATTTGCTTCTCTTTTTCAATGTTGAGGTTGTTGAATTTGTTGGTGTTTTTCAAAGTTGAGGTTGTTGATGAATTTGTAGGTGGTTTTCAATGTTGAGGTTTTTCTTGGATGTGTTGGTGTTTTTCAATGTTGTGGTGGTTGTTGAATTTTTTGGTGTTTTTCATTGCTGAGGTTGTTGTTGAATTTCTTGGTGTTTTACAAAGTTGAGGATGTTGTTGAATTTGTTTGTGATTTTCAATATTGAGGTTGTTGTTGAATTTATTGGTGTTATCAATGGTATTTTTTAAACCTTTTTGTATTTTTCAAAGTTGAGGTTGCAGTTCAATTTGATGGTGTATTTCAATGTTGAGTTTGTTGAATTTGTTGGTGTTTTTCAAAGTTAAGGTTGTTTTTGAATTTATTGCCATTTTTCACTGTTGAGGTCTTTGTTGAACTTGTTGGTGTTTTTGAGTGTTGAGATTGTTGTTGAATTTTTTGGAGTTTTTCATTGTTGAGGTTGTTGTTGAATTTGTTGTAGTATTTCAATGTTGATCTTGTTGAATTTGTTTTTGTTTTTCAAAGTTGAGGATTTTGTTGAATTTTTTGGTGATTTTCATTGTTGTGGTTTTTGTTGGATTTGTTGGTGTTTTTGAATGTTGAGGTTGTTGTTGAATTTCTTGATGTTTTTCATTGTTGAGGTTGTTGTTGAATTTGTTGGTGATTTTCAACATGGAGGTTGCTGTTGATTCTATTGGTGTTATCAATGTTTTTTTTAAAATTTTTTTGTATTTTCAAAGTTGAGGTTGCATGTGAATTTGTTGGTGTTTTTGAATGTTGAGTTTGTTGAATCTGTTGGTGTTTTTCAAGTTGAGGTGGTTGTTGAATTTTTTGGTGTTTTACATTGTTGAGGTTTTTGTTGAATTTGTTGGTGTTTTTGAATGTTGAGGTTGTTGTTGAATTTATTGGTGTTTTCATTGTTGAGGTTGTTGTTGAATTTGCTTCTCTTTTTCAATGTTGAGGTTGTTGAATTTGTTGGCGTTTTTCAAAGTTGAGGTTGTTGATGAATTTGTAGGTGGTTTTCAATGTTGAGGTTGTTCTTGAATGTGTTGGTGTTTTTCAATGTTGTGGTGGTTGTTGAATTTGTTGGTGATTTTCAACATTGAGGTTGCTGTTGATTCTATTGGTGTTATCAATGTTTTTTTAAAATTTTTTTGTATTTTCAAAGTTGAGGTTGCATGTGAATTTGTTGGTGTTTTTGAATGTTGAGGTTGTTGAATCTGTTGGTGTTTTTCAAGTTGAGGTGGTTGTTGAATTTTTTGGTGTTTTTCAAAGTTGAGGATGTTGTTGAATTTTTTGTTATTTTTCATTGTTGAGGTATTTGTTGAATTTGTTGGTGTTTTTGAATGTTGAGGTTGTTGAGTTTGTTGGTAATTTTCAATGTTGTGTTTGCTGTTATATTTTTTTTGTTTTTCATTGTTGAGGTTGTTGCTGAATTTGTTGGTGATTTTCAATATTGAGGTTGTTGTTGAATTTATTGGTGTTATCAATAGTTTTTTTTAAACCTTTTTGTATTTTTCAAAGTTGAGGTTGCAGTTGAATTTGATGGTGTATTTCAATGTTGAGGTTGTTGAATTTGTTGGTGTTTTTCAAAGTTAAGGTTGTTTTTGAATTTTTTGCCATTTTTCACTGTTGAGATCTTTGTTGAACTTGTTGGTGTTTTTGAGTGTTGAGATTGTTATTGAATTTTTTGGAGTTTTTCATTGTTGAGGTTGTTGTTGAATTTGTTGGAGTATTTCAATGTTGATCTTGTTGAATTTGATTTTGTTTTTCAAAGTTGAGGATTTTGTTGAATTTTTTGGTGTTTTTCATTGTCGTGGTTTTTGTTGGATTTGTTGGTGTTTTTGAATGTTGAGGTTGTTGTTGAATTTCTTGATGTTTTTCATTGTTGAGGTTGTTGTTGAATTTGTTGGTGATTTTCAACATTGAGGTTGCTGTTGATTCTATTGGTGTTATCAATGTTTTTTTAAAATTTTTTTGTATTTTCAAAGTTGAGGTTGCATGTGAATTTGTTGGTGTTTTTGAATGTTGAGGTTGTTGAATCTGTTGGTGTTTTTCAAGTTGAGGTGGTTGTTGAATTTTTTGGTGTTTTACATTGTTGAGGTTTTTATTGAATTTGTTGGTGTTTTTGAATGTTGAGGTTGTTGATGAATTTGTTGGTGTTTTTCAAAGTTGAGGTTGTTGTTGAATTTGTGGGTGTTATCAAATTTTTATTTTGTTGAACTTTGTTGTATTTTTAAAATTTGAGCTTGTTGTTGAATTTGTTGGTGTTTTCGATGTTGAAGTTGTTGAATTTGTTGATGTTTTTCAAAGTTCACGTTGTTGTTGAATTTGTTTGTGTTTTTGAATGTTGAGGTTGTTGTTGAATTTGTTGGTGTTTTTCAATATTGAGGTTGTTGTTGAATTTGTTGGTGTATTTCAATGTTGTGGTTGTTGTTGAATTTTTTGGTGTTTTTCATTGTTGATGTTTTTGTTGAATTTGTTGGTGTTTTTGAATGTTGAGGTTGTTGTTGAATTTTTTGATGTTTTTCATTGTTGAGGTTTTTGCTGAATTTGTCGGTGTTTTAGAATGTTGAGGTTCTTGTTGAACTTTTTGATGTTTATCATTTTTCAGGTTGTTGTTGAATTTGTTGGTGCTTTTCATTGTTGAGTTTGATGTTGAATTTTTTGGTGTTTTTCATTGTTGAGGTTTTTGTTGAATTTGTTGGTGTTTTTGAATGTTGAGGTTGCTGTTGAATTTTTTGATGTTTTTCATATTTCAGGTTGTTGTTGAATTTGTTGGTGATTTTCAATGTTGAGTTTGTTGCTGAAATTTTTGTTGTATTGCATTGTGGATGTTGTTCTTGAAATTGTTGGAGTTTTTCAATGTTGAGGTTGTTGTTGAATTTTTTGGTGTTTTCATTGTTGAGGTTGTTGTTGAATTTGCTTCTCTTTTTCAATGTTGAGGTTGTTGAATTTGTTGGTGTTTTTCAAAGTTGAGGTTGTTGATGAATTTGTAGGTGGTTTTCAATGTTGAGGTTTTTCTTGGATGTGTTGGTGTTTTTCAATGTTGTGGTGGTTGTTGAATTTTTTGGTGTTTTTCATTGCTGAGGTTGTTGTTGAATTTCTTGGTGTTTTTCAAAGTTGAGGATGTTGTTGAATTTGTTTGTGATTTTCAATATTGAGGTTGTTGTTGAATTTATTGGTGTTATCAATGGTATTTTTTAAACCTTTTTGTATTTTTCAAAGTTGAGGTTGCAGTTCAATTTGATGGTGTATTTCAATGTTGAGTTTGTTGAATTTGTTGGTGTTTTTCAAAGTTAAGGTTGTTTTTGAATTTATTGCCATTTTTCACTGTTGAGGTCTTTGTTGAACTTGTTGGTGTTTTTGAGTGTTGAGATTGTTGTTGAATTTTTTGGAGTTTTTCATTGTTGAGGTTGTTGTTGAATTTGTTGTAGTATTTCAATGTTGATCTTGTTGAATTTGTTTTTGTTTTTCAAAGTTGAGGATTTTGTTGAATTTTTTGGTGATTTTCATTGTTGTGGTTTTTGTTGGATTTGTTGGTGTTTTTGAATGTTGAGGTTGTTGTTGAATTTCTTGATGTTTTTCATTGTTGAGGTTGTTGTTGAATTTGTTGGTGATTTTCAACATGGAGGTTGCTGTTGATTCTATTGGTGTTATCAATGTTTTTTTTAAATTTTTTTGTATTTTCAAAGTTGAGGTTGCATGTGAATTTGTTGGTGTTTTTGAATGTTGAGTTTGTTGAATCTGTTGGTGTTTTTCAAGTTGAGGTGGTTGTTGAATTTTTTGGTGTTTTACATTGTTGAGGTTTTTGTTGAATTTGTTGGTGTTTTTGAATGTTGAGGTTGTTGTTGAATTTATTGGTGTTTTCATTGTTGAGGTTGTTGTTGAATTTGCTTCTCTTTTTCAATGTTGAGGTTGTTGAATTTGTTGGCGTTTTTCAAAGTTGAGGTTGTTGATGAATTTGTAGGTGGTTTTCAATGTTGAGGTTGTTCTTGAATGTGTTGGTGTTTTTCAATGTTGTGGTGGTTGTTGAATTTTTTGGTGTTTTTCATTGCTGAGGTTGTTGTTGAATTTCTTGGTGTTTTTCAAAGTTGAGGATGTTGTTGAATTTTTTGTTATTTTTCATTGTTGAGGTATTTGTTGAATTTGTTGGTGTTTTTGAATGTTGAGGTTGTTGAGTTTGTTGGTAATTTTCAATGTTGTGTTTGCTGTTATATTTTTTTTGTTTTTCATTGTTGAGGTTGTTGCTGAATTTGTTGGTGATTTTCAATATTGAGGTTGTTGTTGAATTTATTGGTGTTATCAATAGTTTTTTTTAAACCTTTTTGTATTTTTCAAAGTTGAGGTTGCAGTTGAATTTGATGGTGTATTTCAATGTTGAGGTTGTTGAATTTGTTGGTGTTTTTCAAAGTTAAGGTTGTTTTTGAATTTTTTGCCATTTTTCACTGTTGAGATCTTTGTTGAACTTGTTGGTGTTTTTGAGTGTTGAGATTGTTGTTGAATTTTTTGGAGTTTTTCATTGTTGAGGTTGTTGTTGAATTTGTTGTAGTATTTCAATGTTGATCTTGTTGAATTTGTTTTTGTTTTTCAAAGTTGAGGATTTTGTTGAATTTTTTGGTGATTTTCATTGTTGTGGTTTTTGTTGGATTTGTTGGTGTTTTTGAATGTTGAGGTTGTTGTTGAATTTCTTGATGTTTTTCATTGTTGAGGTTGTTGTTGAATTTGTTGGTGATTTTCAACATGGAGGTTGCTGTTGATTCTATTGGTGTTATCAATGTTTTTTTTAAAATTTTTTTGTATTTTCAAAGTTGAGGTTGCATGTGAATTTGTTGGTGTTTTTGAATGTTGAGTTTGTTGAATCTGTTGGTGTTTTTCAAGTTGAGGTGGTTGTTGAATTTTTTGGTGTTTTACATTGTTGATGTTTTTGCTGAATTTGTTGGTGTTTTTGAATGTTGAGGTTGTTGATGAATTTTTTGGTGTTTTTCATTGTTGAGGTTGTTGTTGAAACTGTTGTAGATTTTCAATGTTGAGGTTGTTTTTGAATTTTTTGGTATTTTTCATTGTTGAAGTTGTTGTTGAATTTTTTGATGCTATTTATTGTTGAGGTTGTTGTTGAATTTGTTAGTGATTTTCAATATTGAGGTTGTTGTGGAATTTAATGGTGTTATGAATGTTTATTTAAAAACTTTTTTGTATTTTTCAAAGTTGAGCGTGCAGTTGAATTTGCTGGAGTTTTTCAAAGTTGAGGTTATTGTTGAATTTCTGGATGTTTTTCATTGTTGAGGTTATTGTTGAATTTGCTGCTCTTTTTCAATGTTGAGGTTGTTGAATTTGTTGGTGTTACCAATTTTTATTTTGTTGAACTTTGTTGTATTTTTAAAGGTTGACGTTGTTGTTGAATTTGTTGGTGTTTCTCAATGTTGAGGTTGTTGAATTTGTTGGTGTTTTTCAAAGTTCAGTTGTTGTTGAATTTGTTGGTGTTTTTGAATGTTGAGATTGTTGTTGAATTTGTTGGTGATTTTCAATATAGAGGTTGTTGTTGAATTTGTTGGTGTTTTTCAATGTTGGCGTTTTTGTTGAATTTTTTGGTGTTTTTCATTGTTGAGGGTGTTGTTGTATTTCTTGGAGTTTTTCAATGTTGAAGTTGTAGAACTTGTTGTTGTTTATCAAAGTTGAGGTAGTTGTTGAATTGTTTGGTGTATTTCAATGTTGATGTTTATGTTGAATTTGTTGGTGATTTTGAATGTTATGGTTCTTGTTGAATTTTTTGATGTTTTTCATTGTTGAGGTTGTTGTTGAAATTGTTGGGGATTTTCAATGTTGAGATTGTTGGTGAATTGTTTGGTGTTTTTCATTGTGGAGGTTGTTGTTTTTGAATTTTTTAATGTTATCCATTGTTGAGGTTGTAGTTGAATTTGTTGGTGATTTTCAATGTTGAGGTTGTTGTTGAATTTATATGTGTTATCAATGGTTTTTTTGGAACTTTTTTGTGTTTTTCAAAGTCGAGGTTGCAGGTGAATGTGTTGGTGTTTTTCAAAGTTGAAGTTATTGTTGAATTTTTTGATGTTTTACATTCTTGAGGTTGTTGTTGAATTTGCTGCTCTTTTTCAATGTTGAGGTTGTTGAATTTGTTGAGGATGTTGTTAAATTTGTTGGTGATATACAATATTGAGGTTGTTGTTGAATTTGTGGGTGTTACCAATTTTTATTTTGTTGAGCTTTGTTGTATTTTTATAAGTTAAAGTTGTTGTTGAATTTGTTGTTGTTTTTCAATGTTGAGGTTGTTGAAATAGTTATTGTTTTTCAAAGTTCAGGTTGTTGTTGAATTCTTTGGTGTTTTTGAATGTTGAGTTTGTTGTTGAATATGTTGGTGATTTTCAATATTGAGGTTGTTGTTGAATTTGTTGGTGTTTTTCAATGTTGGGGTTGTTGTTGAATTTTTTGGTGTTTTTCATTGTTGAGGTTTTTGTTCAATTCCTTGGTGTTTTTGAATGTTGAGGTTGTTGTTGAATTTCTTGATGTTTTTCATTGTTGAGGTTGTTGTTGAAATTGTTGGTGATTTTCAACATTGACGTTGTTGTTGAATTTATTCATGTTATCAATGTTTTTTTTAAAACTTTTTTGTACTTTTGAAAGTTGAGGTTGCATGTGAATTTGTTGGTGTTTTTGAATGTTGAGGTTGTTGAATCTGTTTTTGTTTTTCAAGTTGAGGTGGTTGTTGAATTTTTTGGTGTTTTTCATTGTTGAGGTTGTTGAATTTGTTGGTGATTTTCAATGTTGAGTTTGTTGTTGAATTTTTTGGTGTTTTTCATTGTTGAGGTTATTGTTGAAACTGTTGAAGGTATTCAATGTTGAGGTTGTCGTTGAATTTTTTGATGTTTTTCATTGTTGAAGTTGTTGTTGTTGAATTTTTTGTTGTTTTTCATTGTTGAGGATGTTGTTGAATTTGTTAGTGATTTTCAATATTGAGGTTGTTGTTGAATTTATTGGATTTAT
The DNA here is from genome assembly GCF_964194155.1 of Cetorhinus maximus. Taxonomy (NCBI): domain Eukaryota; kingdom Metazoa; phylum Chordata; class Chondrichthyes; order Lamniformes; family Cetorhinidae; genus Cetorhinus; species Cetorhinus maximus. The sequence continues at coordinate 19,091,186 of NC_135917.1, read as the reverse complement.
CAATGTTTTTTTAGAAACTTTTTTGTATTTTTCAAATTTGAGGGTGCAGTTGAATTTGTTGGTGTTTTTCAATGTTAAGGTTGTTGTTGAATTTTTTGGTGTTTTTCAAAGTTGAGGTTGTTGCTGAATTTGTTGGTGTTTTGCAATTTTGAGGTTGTTGTTGAATTTATTTGTGTTACCAATGGTTTTTTTGAACTCCTTTGTATTTTTCAAAGTTTATGTTGCAGTTGAATTTGTTGTTGTTTTTCAAAGTTGAGGTTATTGTTGATTTTTTTGTTGTTTTTCATTGTTGAGGTTGTTGTTGAATTTGTTGGTGTTTTTCAATTGAGGGTGTTGTTGAATTTTTTTTGTTTTTCAATGTTGAGGTTGTTGTTGAATATGTTGGTGTTTTGCAAAATTGAGGTTGCTGTTGAATCTATTGGTGTTATCAATGCTTTTTTTAAAACTTTTTTGTATTTTTCAAAGTGGAGGTTGCATGTGAATGTGTTGGTGTTTTTGAATGTTGAGGTTGATGAATCTGTTGGTGTTTTTCAAGTTGAGGTGGTTGTTGTATTTTTTGGTGTTTTTAATTGTTGAGGTTTTTGTTGAATTTGTAGGTGTTTTTGAATGTTGAGGTTGCTGATGAATTTTTTGATGTTTTTCATTGTTGAGGTTGTTGAGTTTGTTGGTAATGTTCAATGTTGAGTTTGTTGTTGAATTTTTTGCTGTTTTTCATTGTTGAGGTTGTTGTTGAAACTGTTGTAGATTTTCAATGTTGAGGTTGTTGTTGAATTATTTGATGTTTTTCATTGTTGAAGTTGTTGTTGTTGAATTTTTTGATGTTATTCATTGTTGAGGTTGTTGTTGAATTTGTTAGTGATTTTCAATATTGAGGTTGTTGTGGAATTTAATGGTGTTATGAATGTTTTTTTAAAAACTTTTTTGTATTTTTCAAAGTTGAGCGTGCAGTTGAATTTGCTGGTGTTTTTCAAAGTTGAGGTTATTGTTGAATTTTTTGATGTTTTTCATTGTTGAGGTTGTTGTTGAATTTGCTGCTCTTTTTCAAAGTTGAGGTTGTTGAATTTGTTGGTGTTTTTCAAATTTGAGGTTGTTGTTGAATTTGTTGGTGATATTCAATATTGAGATTGTTGTTGAATATGTTGGTGTTACCACATATGATTTTGTTGAACTTTGTTGTATTTCTAAAAGTTGAGGTTGTTGTTGAAATTGTTGGTGCTTTTTAATGTTGAGGTTGTTGAATTTGTTGGAGTTTTTCAAAGTTCAGGTTGTTGTTGAATTTGTTGGTGTTTTTGAATGTTGACTTTGTTGTTGAATTTGTTGGTGATTTTCAATATTGAGGTTGTTGTTGAATTTGTTGGTGTTTTTCAATGTTGGCGTTGTTGTTTAATTTTTTGGTGTTTTTCATTGTTGAGGGTGTTGTTGTATTTCTTGGAGTTTTACAATGTTGAGGTTGTAGAATTTGTTGTTGTTTATGAAAGTTGAGGTAGTTGTTGAATTTTTTGGTGTATTTCAATGTTGATGTTTTTGTTGAATTTGTTGGTGATTTTGAATGTTGTGGTTCTTGTTGAATTTTTTGTTGTTTTTCATTGTTGAGGATGTTGTTGAATTTGTTAGTGATTTTCAATATTGAGGTTGTTGTTGAATTTATTGGTTTTATCAATGTTTTTTTAAAAACTTTTTTGTATTTTTCAAAGTTGAGGGTGCAGTTGAATTTGTTGGTGTTTTTCAATGTTAAGGTTGTTGTTGAATTTTTTGGTGTTTTTCAAAGTTGAGGTTGTTGCTGAATTTGTTGGTGTTTTGCAATTTTGAGGTTGTGTTGAATTTATTTGTGTTATCAATGGTTTTTTGAACTCCTTTGTATTTTTCAAAGTTTATGTTGCAGTTGAATTTGTTGTTGTTTTTCAAAGTTGAGGTTATTGTTGAATTTTTTGTTGTTTTTCATTGTTGAGGTTGTTGTTGAATTTGCTGCTCTTTTTCAATGTTGAGGTTGTTGAATTTGAATGTGTTTTTCAAAGTTGAGGTTTTTGTTAAATTTGTTGGTGCTTTTCAATTGAGGGTGTTGTTGAATTTTTTTTGTTTTTCAATGTTGAGGTTGTTGTTGAATTTGTTGGTGTTTTGCAAAATTGAGATTGTTGTTCACTTTGATGCTGATTTTCAATATTGAGGTTGTTATTTAATTTATTGGTGTTATCAATGGTTTTTTTCAACTTTTTTGTATTCTTCTAAGTTGAGGTTGCAGGTGAATTTGTTGTTGTTTTTGAATGTTGAGGTTGTTGAATCTGTTGGTGTTTTTAAGTTGAGGTGGTTGTTGAATTTTTTGGTGTTATTCATTGTTGTTGTTTTTGTTGAATTTGTTGGTGTTTTTGAATGTTGAGGTTGTTGATGAATTTTTTGATGTTTTTCATTGTTGAGGTTGTTGAATTTGTTGGTCATTTTTAAGATTGAGTTTGTTGTTGAATTTTTTGGTGTCTTTTATTGTTGAGGTTGTTGTTGAAACTGTTGGAGTTTTTCAATGTTGAGGTTGTTGTTGAATTTTTTGATGTTTTCCATTGTTGAAGTTGTTGTTGTTGAATTTTTTGATGTTTTTCATTGTTGAGGTTATTGTTGAATGTGTTTGTGATTTTCAATATTGAGGTTGTTGTTGAATTTATTGGTGTTATCAATGTTTTTTTAAAAACTTTTTTGTATTTTTCAAAGTTGAGGGTGCAGTTGAATTTGTTGGTGTTTTTCAATGTTGAGGTTGTTGAATTTGTTGGTGTTTTTCAAAGTTAAGGTTATTGTTGGCTTTTTAATGTTTTTTATTGTTGAGGTTGTTTTTGAATTTGCTGCTCTTTTTCAATGTTGAGGTTGATGAATTTGTTGGTGTTTTTCAAATTTAAGGTTGTTGTTGAATTTGTTGGTGATATTCAATATTGAGATTGTTGTTGAATTTGTTGGTGTTTTTCAATGTTGAATTTGTTGATATTTTTCAAAGTTCTGGTTGTTGTTGAATTTGTTGGTGTTTTTGAATGTTGAGGTTGTTGTTGAATTTTTTGGTGATTTTCAATATTGAGGTTTTTGTTGAATTTGTTGGTGTTTTCAGTGTTGGCGTTGTTGTTGAATTTTTTGGTGTTTTTCATTGTTGAGGTTGTTGTTGTATTTCTTGGAGTTTTTCAATGTTGTGGTTGTAGAATTTATTGTTGTTATTCAAAGCTCAGGTGGTCGTTGAATTTTTTGGTGTTTTTCAATGTTGAATTTTTTTTTGAATTTCTTGGTGATTTTGAATGTTGTGGTTTGTGTTGAATTTTTTGATGTTTTTCATTGTTGAGGTTGTTGCTGAATTTATTGGTGATTTTCAACGTTGAGTTTGATGTTTGAATTTTTTGTTGTATTTCATTGTTGAGGTTGTTGTTGAAATTGTTGGAGTTTTTCAATCCTGAGATTGTTGGTGAATTTTTTGGTGTTCTTCATTGTTGAGGTTGTTGTTGTTGAATTTTTTGATGTTATTCATTGTTGAGATTGTTTTTGAATTTGTTAGTGATTTTCAATATTGAGGTTGTTGTTGAATTTATATGTGTTATCAATGGTTTTTTTGGAACTTTTTTGTGTTTTTCAAAGTTGAGGTTGCAGTTGAATTTGTTGGTATTTTTCAATATTGAGGTTTTTCAATTTGTTGTTGTTTTTCAATATTGAGCTTCTTGTTGAATTTATTGGTGTTATCAATGCTTTTAAAAAACTTTCTGTATTTTTCAAAGTTGAGGGTGCAATTGAATTTGTTGGTGTTTTTCAATGGTGAGGTTGTTGTTGAATTTGTTGGTGTTTTTCAATGTTGAGGATTTTGTTGAATTTGTTGGTGTTTTTCAATGTTGAGGTTGTTGTTGAATTGTTTGGTGTTTTTCAAAGTTGAGGTTGCAGTTGAATTTGTTGGTGTTTTTCAAAGTTGAGGTTATTGTTGAATTTTTTGATGTATTTCATTCTTGAGGTTGTTGTTGAATTTGCTGCTCTTTTTCAATGTTGAGCTTGTTGAATTTGTTGATGTATATCAAAGTGGAGGTTGTTGTTAAATTTGTTGGTGATATTCAATATTGAGGTTGTTGTTGAATTTGTGGGTTTTACCAATTTTTATTTTGTTGAACTTTGTTGTATTTTTAAAAGTTGAGGTTGTTGTTGAATTATTTGGTGTATTTCAAAGTTCAGGTTGTTGTTGGTTTTTTTGGCGTTTTTGAATGTTGAGGTTGTTGTTGAATTTGTTGGTGACTTTCAATATTGAAGTTGTTGTTGAATTTGTTGGTGTTTTTCAATGTTGGGGTTGTTGTTGAATTTTTTGTTGATTTTCAATATTGAGGGTGTTATTGAATTTATTGGTGTTATCAATGGTTTTTTTGAACTTTTTTGTATTTTTCTAAGTTGAGGTTGCAGGTGAATTTGTTGGTGTTTTTGAATGTTGAGGTTGTTGAATTTGTTTTTGTTTTTCAAAGCTGAGGATTTTGTTGAATTTTTTGGTGTTTTTCATTGTTGAGGTTTTTGTTGGATTTGTTGGTGTTTTTGAATGTTGAGGTTGTTGAATCTGTTGGTGTTTTTCAAAGTTGAGGTTGTCGTTGAATATTTTGGTGTTTTTCATTGTTGAGGTTTTTGTTCAATTCGTTGGTGTTTATGAATGTTGAGGTTGTTGTAGAATTTCTTGATGTTTTTCATTGTTGAGGTTGTTGTTGAATTTGTTGGTGATTTTCATCATTGAGGTTGCTGTTGAATCTATTGGTGTTATCAATGTTTTTTTAAAAACTTTTTTGTATTTTTCAAAGTTGAGGTAGCATGTGAATTTGTTGGTGTTTTTGAATGTTGGGGTTGTTGAATCTGTTGGTGTTTTTCAAGTTGAGGTGGTTGTTAAATTTTTTGGTGTTTTTCATTGTTGAGGTTTTTGTTGGATCTGTTGGTGTTTTTGAATGTTGAGGTTGCTGAATCTGTTGGTGTTTTTCAAAGTTGAGGTTGTCGTTGAATATTTTGGTGTTTTTCATTGTTGAGGTTTTTGTTCAATTCGATGGTGTTTTTGAATGTTGAGGTTGTTGTTGAATTTCTTGATGTTTTTCATTGTTGTGGTTGTTGTTGAATTTGTTGGTGATTTTCAACATTGAGGTTGCTGTTGAATCTATTGGTGGTATCAATGTTTTTTTTAAAACATTTTTGTATTTTTCATAGTTGAGGTTGCATGTGAATGTGTTGGTGTTTTTGAATGTTGAGGTTTTTGAATCTGTTGGTGTTTTTCAAGTTGAGATGGTTGTTGTATTTTTTGGTGTTTTTCATTGTTGAGGTTTTTGTTGAATTTGTTGGTGTTTTTGAATGTTGAGGTTGTTGATGAATTTTTAAATGTTTTTCATTGTTGAGGTTGTTGAGTTTGTTGGTAATGTTCAATGTTGAGTTTGTTGTAGAATTTTTTGCTGTTTTTCGTTGTTGAGGTTGTTGTTGAAACTGTTGTAGATTTTCAATGTTGAGGTTGTTGTTGAATTTTTTGATGTTTTTCATTGTTGAAGTTGTTGTTGTTGAATTTTTTGATGTTATTCATTGTTGAGGTTGTTGTTGAATTTGTTAGTGATTTTCAATATTGAGGTTGTTGTGGAATTTAATGGTGTTATGAATGTTTTTTTAAAAGCTTTTTTGTATTTTTCAAAGTTGAGCGTGCAGTTGAATTTGCTGGTGTTTTTCAAAGTTGAGGTTATTGCTGAATTTTTTGATGTTTTTCATTGTTGAGGTTGTTGTTGAATTTGCTGCTCTTTTTCAAAGTTGAGGTTGTTGAATTTGTTGGTGTTTTTCAAATTTGAGGTTGTTGTTGAATCTGTTGGTGATATTCAATATTGAGATTGTTGTTGAATATGTTGGTGTTACCAATTATTATTTTGTTGAACTTTGTTGTATTTTTAAAAGTTGAGGATGTTGTTGAATTTGTTGGTGTTTTTGAATGTTGAGGTTGTTGTTGAATTTGTTGGTGATTTTCAATATTGAGGTTGTTGTTGAATTTGTTGGTGTTTTTCAATGTTGGCGTTGTTTTTGAATTTTTTGGTGTTTTTCATTGTTGAGGGTGTTGTTGTATTTCTTGGAGTTTTTCAATGTTGAGGTTGTAGAATTTGTTGTTGTTTGTCAAAGTTGAGGTATTTGTTGAATTTTTTGGTGTATTTCAATGTTGATGTTTTTTTTGAATTTCTTGGTGATTTTGAATGTTGTGGTTTGTGTTGAATTTTTTGATGTTTTTCATTGTTGAGGTTGTTGCTGAATTTGTTGGTGATTTTCAATGTTGAGTTTGTTGTTTGAATTTTTTGTTGTATTTCATTGTTGAGGTTGTTGTTGAAATTGTTGGAGTTTTTCAATCTTGAGATTGTTGGTGAATTGTTTGGTGGTTTTCATGGTTTAGGTTGTTGTTGTTGGATTTTTTGATGTTATTCATTGTTGAGGTTGTTTTTGAATTTGTTAGTGATTTTCAATATTGAGGTTGTTGTTGAATTTATTGGTGTTATCAATGTTTTTTTTAAACTTTTTTGTATTTTTCAAAGTTATGGTTGTTGTTGAATTTGTTGGTGTTTTTGAATATTGAGGTTGTAGTTGAATTTTTTGGTGATTTTCAATATTGAGGTTGTTGTTGAATTTGTTGGTATTTTTCAATGTTGTGGTTGTTGTTGAATTTTTTTGCTGTTTTTCAAAGTTGAGGTTGTTGTTGAATGTTTTGGTCTTTTTCATTGTTGAGGTATTTGTTCAATTTGTTGGTTTTTTTGAATGTTGAGGTTGTTATTGAATTTCTTGATGTTTTTCAATATTGATGATGTTCTTGAATTAATTGGTGTTTTCAATATTTCTTTTAAAACTTTTTGTATATTTCAAAGTTGAGGTTGTTGTTGAAATTGTTTGTGTTTTTGAATATTGAGGTTGTTCTTGAATTTATTGGTGATTTTTAACATTGAGCTTGTACTTGAATTTGTTGGTGTTTTTCAATATTTTGGTTGTTGTTGAATTTTTTGGTGTTTTTCATTGTTGAGGCTGTTGTTGAATTTCTTAGAGTTTTTCAATGTTGAGGTACTTGAATTTTTTGGTGCTTTTCAAAGTTGAGGTTGTTGTTGAATTTTTTGGTGATTTTCATTGTTGAGATTTTTTTGGATTTGTTGATGTTTTTCAATGTTGAGGTTGTTGAATTTGTTATTGTTTTTCAAAGTTGAGGTTGTTGTTGAATTTTTTGGTGTTTTTCATTGTTGAGCTTTTCGTTGAATTTGTAGTTGTTTTTCAATGTTGAGGTTGTTGTTGAATTTATTGGTGTTTTTCATTGTTGAGCTTTTCGTTGAATTTGTAGTTGTTTTTCAATGTTGAGGTTGTTGATTAATTTGTTGGTGATTTTCAATATTGAGGTTGTTGTTGAATTTATTGGTGTTATCAATGTGTTTTTTTAAATTTTTTGTATTTTTCAAACTTTTTTGTATTTTTCAAAGTTGATTGTGCAATTGAATTTGTTGGTGTTTTTGAATGTTGATGTTGTTGTTGAATTTGTTGGTGATTTTCAATATTGAGGTTGTTGTTGAATATGTTCGTGTTTTACAATGTTGAGGTTGTTGAATTTTTTGGTGTTTTTCATTGTTGAGGTTGTTGTTGAATTTTTTGGTGATTTTCATTGTTGAGGTTGTTGTTTAATTTGTTGGTGTTTTTGAATGTTGAGGTTGTTGTTGAATTTCTTGATGCTTTTCATTGTTGAGGTTGTTGTTGAATTTGATGGTGATTTTCAATATTGAGGTTGTTGTTGAATTTATTGGTGTAATCAATGTTTTGTTTTAAACTTTTTTGTATTTTTCAAATTTGAGGTTGTTGTTGAATTTGTTGGTGATTTTCAATATTGAGGTTGTTGTTGAATTTGTTGGTGTTTTTCAATGTTGAGGTTGTTGTTGAATTTCTTGGAGTTTTTCAATGTTGAGTTTGTTGTTGAATTTGTTGGAGTTTTTCCATGTTGAGGTTATTGAAATTGTTGGTGCTTTTCAAAGTTGGGGATGTTGTTGATTTTTTTGCTGTTTTTCATTGTTGAGGCTTTTTTGGATTTGTTGGTGTTTTTCAATGTTGCGGTTGTTGTTGAATTTTTTGGTGTTTTTCATTGTTTAGGTTGTTGTTTAATTTGTTGGTGTTTTTGAATGTTAAGGTTGTTGTTGAATTTCTTGACGTTTTTCATTGTTGAGGCTGCTGTTGAATTTGTTGGTGATTTTCAATATTGAGGTTGTTTTTGAATTTATTGGTGTTATCAATGTTTAATTTTAAACTTCTTTGCATTTTTCAAAGTTGAGGTTGTTGTTGACTTTGTTGGTGTTTTTGAATGTTGAGGTTGTTGTTGAATTTGTTGGTGATTTTCAGTATTGAGGTTGTTGTTGAATTTGTTGGTGTTTCTCAATGTTGGGGTTGTTGAATTTTTTGGAATTTTTCATTGTTGAGGTAATTTGGATTTGTTGATGTATTTCAATGTTGAGGTTCTTGAATTTGTTTTTTTTAAAGTTGAGGTTGTTGTTGAATTATTTGGTGTTTTTCATTGCTGAGGATTTTGTTGAATTTGTTGGTTTTTTTCAATGTTGAGGTTGTTGTTGAATTTGTTGGTGATTTTCAATATTGAGGTTGTTGTTGAATTTGTTGGTGTTTTTCAAAGTTGGGGTTGATGAATTTTTTGGTGTTTTTCATTGTTGAGGTTGTTGTTGAATTTTTTCGTATTTTTCATTGTTGAGGTATTTTGGATTTGTTGATATTTTTCAATGTTGAGGTTGTTGAATTTGTTATTGTTTTTCAAAGTTGAGGTTGTTGTTTAATTTGTTGTTGTTTTTGAATGTTGTGGTTGTTGTTGAATTTCTTGACGTTTTTCATTGTTGAGGTTGTTGCTGAATTTGTTGGTGATTTTCAATATTGAGGTTGTTGTTGAAATTATTGGTGTTATCAATGTATTTTTTTAAACTTTTTAGTATTTTTCAAAGTTGAGGTTGTTGTTGAATTTGTTGGTGTTTTTTAATGTTGAAGTTGTTGTTGAATTTGTTGGTGATTTTCACTATTCAGGTTGTTGTTGAATTTGTTGGTGTTTTTCAATGTTGAGGTTGTTGTTGTATTTCTTGGAGTTTTTCAATGTTGAGCTTGTTGTTGAATTTGTTGGAGTTTTTCCATGTTGAGGTTGTTGAAATTGTTGGTGTTTTTCAAAGTTGAGGATGTTGTTGATTTTTTGGTGTTTTTCATTGTTGAGGCTTTTTTGGATTTGTTGGTGTTGTTGAATGTTGAGGTTGTTGAATCTGTTGGTGTTTTACAAGTTGAGGTTGTTGTTCAATTTTTTGGTGTTTTTCATTGTTGAGGTTTTTATTCAATTTATTGGTGTTTTTGAATGTTGAGGTTGTTGAGGATTTCTTGATGTTTTTCAATATTGAGGCAGTTGTTGAATTTATTGGTGTTATCAATGTTTTTTTTAAAACTTTTTTGTATTATTCAAAATTGATGTTGTTGTTGAATTTGTTGTTGTTTTTCAAATTTGAGGTTGTTGTTGAATTTGTTGGTGATATTCAATATTGAGATTATTGTTGAATATGTTGGTGTTACCACATATGATTTTGTTGAACTTTGTTGTATTTCTAAAAGTTGAGGTTGTTGTTGAAATTGTTGGTGCTTTTTAATGTTGAGGTTGTTGAATTTGTTGGAGTTTTTCAAAGTTCAGGTTGTTGTTGAATTTGTTGATGTTTTTGAATGCTGACTTTGTTGTTGAATTTGTTGGTGATTTTCAATATTGAGGTTGTTGTTGAATTTGTTGGTGTTTTTCAATGTTGGCGTTGTTGTTTAATTTTTTGGTGTTTTTCATTGTTGAGGGTTGAGTTGTATTTCTTGGAGTTTTACAATGTTGAGGTTGTAGAATTTGTTGTTGTTTATGAAAGTTGAGGTAGTTGTTGAATTTTTTGGTGTATTTCAATGTTGATGTTTTTGTTGAATTTGTTGGTGATTTTGAATGTTGTGGTTCTTGTTGAATTTTTTGTTGTTTTTCATTGTTGAGGATGTTGTTGAATTTGTTAGTGATTTTCAATATTGAGGTTGTTGTTGAATTTATTGGTTTTATCAATGTTTTTTTAAAAACTTTTTTGTATTTTTCAAAGTTGAGGGTGCAGTTGAATTTGTTGGTGTTTTTCAATGTTAAGGTTGTTGTTGAATTTTTTGGTGTTTTTCAAAGTTGAGGTTGTTGCTGAATTTGTTGGTGTTTTGCAATTTTGAGGTTGTGTTGAATTTATTTGTGTTATCAATGGTTTTTTGAACTCCTTTGTATTTTTCAAAGTTTATGTTGCAGTTGAATTTGTTGTTGTTTTTCAAAGTTGAGGTTATTGTTGAATTTTTTGTTGTTTTTCATTGTTGAGGTTGTTGTTGAATTTGCTGCTCTTTTTCAATGTTGAGGTTGTTGAATTTGAATGTGTTTTTCAAAGTTGAGGTTTTTGTTGAATTTGTTGGTGCTTTTCAATTGAGGGTGTTGTTGAATTTTTTTTGTTTTTCAATGTTGAGGTTGTTGTTGAATTTGTTGGTGTTTTGCAAAATTGAGATTGTTGTTCACTTTGATGCTGATTTTCAATATTGAGGTTGTTATTTAATTTATTGGTGTTATCAATGGTTTTTTTCAACTTTTTTGTATTTTTCTAAGTTGAGGTTGCAGGTGAATTTGTTGTTGTTTTTGAATGTTGAGGTTGTTGAATCTGTTGGTGTTTTTAAGTTGAGGTGGTTGTTGAATTTTTTGGTGTTATTCATTGTTGTTGTTTTTGTTGAATTTGTTGGTGTTTTTGAATGTTGAGGTTGTTGATGAATTTTTTGATGTTTTTCATTGTTGAGGTTGTTGAATTTGTTGGTCATTTTTAAGATTGAGTTTGTTGTTGAATTTTTTGGTGTCTTTTATTGTTGAGGTTGTTGTTGAAACTGTTGGAGTTTTTCAATGTTGAGGTTGTTGTTGAATTTTTTGATGTTTTCCATTGTTGAAGTTGTTGTTGTTGAATTTTTTGATGTTTTTCATTGTTGAGGTTATTGTTGAATGTGTTTGTGATTTTCAATATTGAGGTTGTTGTTGAATTTATTGGTGTTATCAATGTTTTTTTAAAAACTTTTTTGTATTTTTCAAAGTTGAGGGTGCAGTTGAATTTGTTGGTGTTTTTCAATGTTGAGGTTGCTGAATTTGTTGGTGTTTTTCAAAGTTAAGGTTATTGTTGGCTTTTTAATGTTTTTTATTGTTGAGGTTGTTTTTGAATTTGCTGCTCTTTTTCAATGTTGAGGTTGATGAATTTGTTGGTGTTTTTCAAATTTAAGGTTGTTGTTGAATTTGTTGGTGATATTCAATATTGAGATTGTTGTTGAATTTGTTGGTGTTTTTCAATGTTGAATTTGTTGATATTTTTCAAAGTTCTGGTTGTTGTTGAATTTGTTGGTGTTTTTGAATGTTGAGGTTGTTGTTGAATTTTTTGGTGATTTTCAATATTGAGGTTTTTGTTGAATTTGTTGGTGTTTTCAGTGTTGGCGTTGTTGTTGAATTTTTTGGTGTTTTTCATTGTTGAGGTTGTTGTTGTATTTCTTGGAGTTTTTCAATGTTGTGGTTGTAGAATTTATTGTTGTTATTCAAAGCTCAGGTGGTCGTTGAATTTTTTGGTGTTTTTCAATGTTGATTTTTTTTTGAATTTCTTGGTGATTTTGAATGTTGTGGTTTGTGTTGAATTTTTTGATGTTTTTCATTGTTGAGGTTGTTGCTGAATTTATTGGTGATTTTCAACGTTGAGTTTGATGTTTGAATTTTTTGTTGTATTTCATTGTTGAGGTTGTTGTTGAAATTGTTGGAGTTTTTCAATCCTGAGATTGTTGGTGAATTTTTTGGTGTTCTTCATTGTTGAGGTTGTTGTTGTTGAATTTTTTGATGTTATTCATTGTTGAGATTGTTTTTGAATTTGTTAGTGATTTTCAATATTGAGGTTGTTGTTGAATTTATATGTGTTATCAATGGTTTTTTTGGAACTTTTTTGTGTTTTTCAAAGTTGAGGTTGCAGTTGAATTTGTTGGTATTTTTCAATATTGAGGTTTTTCAATTTGTTGGTGTTTTTCAATATTGAGGTTCTTGTTGAATTTATTGGTGTTATCAATGCTTTTAAAAAACTTTTTGTATTTTTCAAAGTTGAGGGTGCAATTGAATTTGTTGGTGTTTTTCAATGTTGAGGTTGTTGTTGAATTTGTTGGTGTTTTTCAATGTTGAGGATTTTGTTGAATTTGTTGGTGTTTTTCAATGTTGAGGTTGTTGTTGAATTGTTTGGTGTTTTTCAAAGTTGAGGTTGCAGTTGAATTTGTTGGTGTTTTTCAAAGTTGAGGTTATTGTTGAATTTTTTGATGTATTTCATTCTTGAGGTTGTTGTTGAATTTGCTGCTCTTTTTCAATGTTGAGCTTGTTGAATTTGTTGATGTATATCAAAGTGGAGGTTGTTGTTAAATTTGTTGGTGATATTCAATATTGAGGTTGTTGTTGAATTTGTGAGTTTTACCAATTTTTATTTTGTTGAACTTTGTTGTATTTTTAAAAGTTGAGGTTGTTGTTGAATTATTTGGTGTATTTCAAAGTTCAGGTTGTTGTTGATTTTTTTGGCGTTTTTGAATGTTGAGGTTGTTGTTGAATTTGTTGGTGACTTTCAATATTGAAGTTGTTGTTGAATTTGTTGGTGTTTTTCAATGTTGGGGTTGTTGTTGAATTTTTTGTTGATTTTCAATATTGAGGGTGTTATTGAATTTATTGGTGTTATCAATGGTTTTTTTGAACTTTTTTGTATTTTTCTAAGTTGAGGTTGCAGGTGAATTTGTTGGTGTTTTTGAATGTTGAGGTTGTTGAATTTGTTTTTGTTTTTCAAAGCTGAGGATTTTGTTGAATTTTTTGGTGTTTTTCATTGTTGAGGTTTTTGTTGGATTTGTTGGTGTTTTTGAATGTTGAGGTTGTTGAATCTGTTGGTGTTTTTCAAAGTTGAGGTTGTCGTTGAATATTTTGGTGTTTTTCATTGTTGAGGTTTTTGTTCAATTCGTTGGTGTTTATGAATGTTGAGGTTGTTGTAGAATTTCTTGATGTTTTTCATTGTTGAGGTTGTTGTTGAATTTGTTGGTGATTTTCATCATTGAGGTTGCTGTTGAATCTATTGGTGTTATCAATGTTTTTTTAAAAACTTTTTTGTATTTTTCAAAGTTGAGGTAGCATGTGAATTTGTTGGTGTTTTTGAATGTTGGGGTTGTTGAATCTGTTGGTGTTTTTCAAGTTGAGGTGGTTGTTGAATTCTTTGGTGTTTTTCATTGTTGAGGTTTTTGTTGGATCTGTTGCTGTTTTTGAATGTTGAGGTTGCTGAATCTGTTGGTGTTTTTCAAAGTTGAGGTTGTCGTTGAATATTTTGGTGTTTTTCATTGTTGAGGTTTTTGTTCAATTCGTTGGTGTTTTTGAATGTTGAGGTTGTTGTTGAATTTCTTGATGTTTTTCATTGTTGTGGTTGTTGTTGAATTTGTTGGTGTTTTTCATTGTTGAGGTTGTTGAATCTGTTGGTGTTTTTAAGTTGAGGTGGTTGTTGAATTTTTTGGTGTTATTCATTGTTGTTGTTTTTGTTGAATTTGTTGGTGTTTTTGAATGTTGAGGTTGTTGATGAATTTTTTGATGTTTTTCATTGTTGAGGTTGTTGAATTTGTTGGTCATTTTTAAGATTGAGTTTGTTGTTGAATTTTTTGGTGTCTTTTATTGTTGAGGTTGTTGTTGAAACTGTTGGAGTTTTTCAATGTTGAGGTTGTTGTTGAATTTTTTGATGTTTTCCATTGTTGAAGTTGTTGTTGTTGAATTTTTTGATGTTTTTCATTGTTGAGGTTATTGTTGAATGTGTTTGTGATTTTCAAAATTGAGGTTGTTGTTGAATTTATTGGTGTTATCAATGTTTTTTTAAAAACTTTTTTGTATTTTTCAAAGTTGAGGGTGCAGTTGAATTTGTTGGTGTTTTTCAATGTTGAGGTTGCTGAATTTGTTGGTGTTTTTCAAAGTTAAGGTTATTGTTGGCTTTTTAATGTTTTTTATTGTTGAGGTTGTTTTTGAATTTGCTGCTCTTTTTCAATGTTGAGGTTGATGAATTTGTTGGTGTTTTTCAAATTTAAGGTTGTTGTTGAATTTGTTGGTGATATTCAATATTGAGATTGTTGTTGAATTTGTTGGTGTTTTTCAATGTTGAATTTGTTGATATTTTTCAAAGTTCTGGTTGTTGTTGAATTTGTTGGTGTTTTTGAATGTTGAGGTTGTTGTTGAATTTTTTGGTGATTTTCAATATTGAGGTTTTTGTTGAATTTGTTGGTGTTTTCAGTGTTGGCGTTGTTGTTGAATTTTTTGGTGTTTTTCATTGTTGAGGTTGTTGTTGTATTTCTTGGAGTTTTTCAATGTTGTGGTTGTAGAATTTATTGTTGTTATTCAAAGCTCAGGTGGTCGTTGAATTTTTTGGTGTTTTTCAATGTTGATTTTTTTTTTGAATTTCTTGGTGATTTTGAATGTTGTGGTTTGTGTTGAATTTTTTGATGTTTTTCATTGTTGAGGTTGTTGCTGAATTTATTGGTGATTTTCAACGTTGAGTTTGATGTTTGAATTTTTTGTTGTATTTCATTGTTGAGGTTGTTGTTGAAATTGTTGGAGTTTTTCAATCCTGAGATTGTTGGTGAATTTTTTGGTGTTCTTCATTGTTGAGGTTGTTGTTGTTGAATTTTTTGATGTTATTCATTGTTGAGATTGTTTTTGAATTTGTTAGTGATTTTCAATATTGAGGTTGTTGTTGAATTTATATGTGTTATCAATGGTTTTTTTGGAACTTTTTTGTGTTTTTCAAAGTTGAGGTTGCAGTTGAATTTGTTGGTATTTTTCAATATTGAGGTTTTTCAATTTGTTGTTGTTTTTCAATATTGAGCTTCTTGTTGAATTTATTGGTGTTATCAATGCTTTTAAAAAACTTTCTGTATTTTTCAAAGTTGAGGGTGCAATTGAATTTGTTGGTGTTTTTCATTGTTGAGGTTGTTGCTGAATTTGTTGGTGATTTTCAATGTTGAGTTTGTTGTTTGAATTTTTTGTTGTATTTCATTGTTGAGGTTGTTGTTGAAATTGTTGGAGTTTTTCAATCTTGAGATTGTTGGTGAATTGTTTGGTGGTTTTCATGGTTTAGGTTGTTGTTGTTGGATTTTTTGATGTTATTCATTGTTGAGGTTGTTTTTGAATTTGTTAGTGATTTTCAATATTGAGGTTGTTGTTGAATTTATTGGTGTTATCAATGTTTTTTTTAAACTTTTTTGTATTTTTCAAAGTTATGGTTGTTGTTGAATTTGTTGGTGTTTTTGAATATTGAGGTTGTAGTTGAATTTTTTGGTGATTTTCAATATTGAGGTTGTTGTTGAATTTGTTGGTATTTTTCAATGTTGTGGTTGTTGTTGAATTTTTTTGCTGTTTTTCAAAGTTGAGGTTGTTGTTGAATGTTTTGGTCTTTTTCATTGTTGAGGTATTTGTTCAATTTGTTGGTTTTTTTGAATGTTGAGGTTGTTATTGAATTTCTTGATGTTTTTCAATATTGATGATGTTCTTGAATTAATTGGTGTTTTCAATATTTCTTTTAAAACTTTTTGTATATTTCAAAGTTGAGGTTGTTGTTGAAATTGTTTGTGTTTTTGAATATTGAGGTTGTTCTTGAATTTATTGGTGATTTTTAACATTGAGCTTGTACTTGAATTTGTTGGTGTTTTTCAATATTTTGGTTGTTGTTGAATTTTTTGGTGTTTTTCATTGTTGAGGCTGTTGTTGAATTTCTTAGAGTTTTTCAATGTTGAGGTACTTGAATTTTTTGGTGCTTTTCAAAGTTGAGGTTGTTGTTGAATTTTTTGGTGATTTTCATTGTTGAGATTTTTTTGGATTTGTTGATGTTTTTCAATGTTGAGGTTGTTGAATTTGTTATTGTTTTTCAAAGTTGAGGTTGTTGTTGAATTTTTTGGTGTTTTTCATTGTTGAGCTTTTCGTTGAATTTGTAGTTGTTTTTCAATGTTGAGGTTGTTGTTGAATTTATTGGTGTTTTTCATTGTTGAGCTTTTCGTTGAATTTGTAGTTGTTTTTCAATGTTGAGGTTGTTGATTAATTTGTTGGTGATTTTCAATATTGAGGTTGTTGTTGAATTTATTGGTGTTATCAATGTGTTTTTTTAAATTTTTTGTATTTTTCAAACTTTTTTGTATTTTTCAAAGTTGATTGTGCAATTGAATTTGTTGGTGTTTTTGAATGTTGATGTTGTTGTTGAATTTGTTGGTGATTTTCAATATTGAGGTTGTTGTTGAATATGTTCGTGTTTTACAATGTTGAGGTTGTTGAATTTTTTGGTGTTTTTCATTGTTGAGGTTGTTGTTGAATTTTTTGGTGATTTTCATTGTTGAGGTTGTTGTTTAATTTGTTGGTGTTTTTGAATGTTGAGGTTGTTGTTGAATTTCTTGATGCTTTTCATTGTTGAGGTTGTTGTTGAATTTGATGGTGATTTTCAATATTGAGGTTGTTGTTGAATTTATTGGTGTAATCAATGTTTTGTTTTAAACTTTTTTGTATTTTTCAAATTTGAGGTTGTTGTTGAATTTGTTGGTGATTTTCAATATTGAGGTTGTTGTTGAATTTGTTGGTGTTTTTCAATGTTGAGGTTGTTGTTGAATTTCTTGGAGTTTTTCAATGTTGAGTTTGTTGTTGAATTTGTTGGAGTTTTTCCATGTTGAGGTTATTGAAATTGTTGGTGCTTTTCAAAGTTGGGGATGTTGTTGATTTTTTTGCTGTTTTTCATTGTTGAGGCTTTTTTGGATTTGTTGGTGTTTTTCAATGTTGCGGTTGTTGTTGAATTTTTTGGTGTTTTTCATTGTTTAGGTTGTTGTTTAATTTGTTGGTGTTTTTGAATGTTAAGGTTGTTGTTGAATTTCTTGACGTTTTTCATTGTTGAGGCTGCTGTTGAATTTGTTGGTGATTTTCAATATTGAGGTTGTTTTTGAATTTATTGGTGTTATCAATGTTTAATTTTAAACTTCTTTGCATTTTTCAAAGTTGAGGTTGTTGTTGACTTTGTTGGTGTTTTTGAATGTTGAGGTTGTTGTTGAATTTGTTGGTGATTTTCAGTATTGAGGTTGTTGTTGAATTTGTTGGTGTTTCTCAATGTTGGGGTTGTTGAATTTTTTGGAATTTTTCATTGTTGAGGTAATTTGGATTTGTTGATGTATTTCAATGTTGAGGTTCTTGAATTTGTTTTTTTTAAAGTTGAGGTTGTTGTTGAATTATTTGGTGTTTTTCATTGCTGAGGATTTTGTTGAATTTGTTGGTTTTTTTCAATGTTGAGGTTGTTGTTGAATTTGTTGGTGATTTTCAATATTGAGGTTGTTGTTGAATTTGTTGGTGTTTTTCAAAGTTGGGGTTGATGAATTTTTTGGTGTTTTTCATTGTTGAGGTTGTTGTTGAATTTTTTCGTATTTTTCATTGTTGAGGTATTTTGGATTTGTTGATATTTTTCAATGTTGAGGTTGTTGAATTTGTTATTGTTTTTCAAAGTTGAGGTTGTTGTTTAATTTGTTGTTGTTTTTGAATGTTGTGGTTGTTGTTGAATTTCTTGACGTTTTTCATTGTTGAGGTTGTTGCTGAATTTGTTGGTGATTTTCAATATTGAGGTTGTTGTTGAAATTATTGGTGTTATCAATGTATTTTTTTAAACTTTTTAGTATTTTTCAAAGTTGAGGTTGTTGTTGAATTTGTTGGTGTTTTTTAATGTTGAAGTTGTTGTTGAATTTGTTGGTGATTTTCACTATTCAGGTTGTTGTTGAATTTGTTGGTGTTTTTCAATGTTGAGGTTGTTGTTGTATTTCTTGGAGTTTTTCAATGTTGAGCTTGTTGTTGAATTTGTTGGAGTTTTTCCATGTTGAGGTTGTTGAAATTGTTGGTGTTTTTCAAAGTTGAGGATGTTGTTGATTTTTTGGTGTTTTTCATTGTTGAGGCTTTTTTGGATTTGTTGGTGTTGTTGAATGTTGAGGTTGTTGAATCTGTTGGTGTTTTACAAGTTGAGGTTGTTGTTCAATTTTTTGGTGTTTTTCATTGTTGAGGTTTTTATTCAATTTATTGGTGTTTTTGAATGTTGAGGTTGTTGAGGATTTCTTGATGTTTTTCAATATTGAGGCAGTTGTTGAATTTATTGGTGTTATCAATGTTTTTTTTAAAACTTTTTTGTATTATTCAAAATTGATGTTGTTGTTGAATTTGTTGTTGTTTTTCAAATTTGAGGTTGTTGTTGAATTTGTTGGTGATATTCAATATTGAGATTATTGTTGAATATGTTGGTGTTACCACATATGATTTTGTTGAACTTTGTTGTATTTCTAAAAGTTGAGGTTGTTGTTGAAATTGTTGGTGCTTTTTAATGTTGAGGTTGTTGAATTTGTTGGAGTTTTTCAAAGTTCAGGTTGTTGTTGAATTTGTTGATGTTTTTGAATGCTGACTTTGTTGTTGAATTTGTTGGTGATTTTCAATATTGAGGTTGTTGTTGAATTTGTTGGTGTTTTTCAATGTTGGCGTTGTTGTTTAATTTTTTGGTGTTTTTCATTGTTGAGGGTTGAGTTGTATTTCTTGGAGTTTTACAATGTTGAGGTTGTAGAATTTGTTGTTGTTTATGAAAGTTGAGGTAGTTGTTGAATTTTTTGGTGTATTTCAATGTTGATGTTTTTGTTGAATTTGTTGGTGATTTTGAATGTTGTGGTTCTTGTTGAATTTTTTGTTGTTTTTCATTGTTGAGGATGTTGTTGAATTTGTTAGTGATTTTCAATATTGAGGTTGTTGTTGAATTTATTGGTTTTATCAATGTTTTTTTAAAAACTTTTTTGTATTTTTCAAAGTTGAGGGTGCAGTTGAATTTGTTGGTGTTTTTCAATGTTAAGGTTGTTGTTGAATTTTTTGGTGTTTTTCAAAGTTGAGGTTGTTGCTGAATTTGTTGGTGTTTTGCAATTTTGAGGTTGTGTTGAATTTATTTGTGTTATCAATGGTTTTTTGAACTCCTTTGTATTTTTCAAAGTTTATGTTGCAGTTGAATTTGTTGTTGTTTTTCAAAGTTGAGGTTATTGTTGAATTTTTTGTTGTTTTTCATTGTTGAGGTTGTTGTTGAATTTGCTGCTCTTTTTCAATGTTGAGGTTGTTGAATTTGAATGTGTTTTTCAAAGTTGAGGTTTTTGTTGAATTTGTTGGTGCTTTTCAATTGAGGGTGTTGTTGAATTTTTTTTGTTTTTCAATGTTGAGGTTGTTGTTGAATTTGTTGGTGTTTTGCAAAATTGAGATTGTTGTTCACTTTGATGCTGATTTTCAATATTGAGGTTGTTATTTAATTTATTGGTGTTATCAATGGTTTTTTTCAACTTTTTTGTATTTTTCTAAGTTGAGGTTGCAGGTGAATTTGTTGTTGTTTTTGAATGTTGAGGTTGTTGAATCTGTTGGTGTTTTTAAGTTGAGGTGGTTGTTGAATTTTTTGGTGTTATTCATTGTTGTTGTTTTTGTTGAATTTGTTGGTGTTTTTGAATGTTGAGGTTGTTGATGAATTTTTTGATGTTTTTCATTGTTGAGGTTGTTGAATTTGTTGGTCATTTTTAAGATTGAGTTTGTTGTTGAATTTTTTGGTGTCTTTTATTGTTGAGGTTGTTGTTGAAACTGTTGGAGTTTTTCAATGTTGAGGTTGTTGTTGAATTTTTTGATGTTTTCCATTGTTGAAGTTGTTGTTGTTGAATTTTTTGATGTTTTTCATTGTTGAGGTTATTGTTGAATGTGTTTGTGATTTTCAATATTGAGGTTGTTGTTGAATTTATTGGTGTTATCAATGTTTTTTTAAAAACTTTTTTGTATTTTTCAAAGTTGAGGGTGCAGTTGAATTTGTTGGTGTTTTTCAATGTTGAGGTTGCTGAATTTGTTGGTGTTTTTCAAAGTTAAGGTTATTGTTGGCTTTTTAATGTTTTTTATTGTTGAGGTTGTTTTTGAATTTGCTGCTCTTTTTCAATGTTGAGGTTGATGAATTTGTTGGTGTTTTTCAAATTTAAGGTTGTTGTTGAATTTGTTGGTGATATTCAATATTGAGATTGTTGTTGAATTTGTTGGTGTTTTTCAATGTTGAATTTGTTGATATTTTTCAAAGTTCTGGTTGTTGTTGAATTTGTTGGTGTTTTTGAATGTTGAGGTTGTTGTTGAATTTTTTGGTGATTTTCAATATTGAGGTTTTTGTTGAATTTGTTGGTGTTTTCAGTGTTGGCGTTGTTGTTGAATTTTTTGGTGTTTTTCATTGTTGAGGTTGTTGTTGTATTTCTTGGAGTTTTTCAATGTTGTGGTTGTAGAATTTATTGTTGTTATTCAAAGCTCAGGTGGTCGTTGAATTTTTTGGTGTTTTTCAATGTTGATTTTTTTTTGAATTTCTTGGTGATTTTGAATGTTGTGGTTTGTGTTGAATTTTTTGATGTTTTTCATTGTTGAGGTTGTTGCTGAATTTATTGGTGATTTTCAACGTTGAGTTTGATGTTTGAATTTTTTGTTGTATTTCATTGTTGAGGTTGTTGTTGAAATTGTTGGAGTTTTTCAATCCTGAGATTGTTGGTGAATTTTTTGGTGTTCTTCATTGTTGAGGTTGTTGTTGTTGAATTTTTTGATGTTATTCATTGTTGAGATTGTTTTTGAATTTGTTAGTGATTTTCAATATTGAGGTTGTTGTTGAATTTATATGTGTTATCAATGGTTTTTTTGGAACTTTTTTGTGTTTTTCAAAGTTGAGGTTGCAGTTGAATTTGTTGGTATTTTTCAATATTGAGGTTTTTCAATTTGTTGGTGTTTTTCAATATTGAGGTTCTTGTTGAATTTATTGGTGTTATCAATGCTTTTAAAAAACTTTTTGTATTTTTCAAAGTTGAGGGTGCAATTGAATTTGTTGGTGTTTTTCAATGTTGAGGTTGTTGTTGAATTTGTTGGTGTTTTTCAATGTTGAGGATTTTGTTGAATTTGTTGGTGTTTTTCAATGTTGAGGTTGTTGTTGAATTGTTTGGTGTTTTTCAAAGTTGAGGTTGCAGTTGAATTTGTTGGTGTTTTTCAAAGTTGAGGTTATTGTTGAATTTTTTGATGTATTTCATTCTTGAGGTTGTTGTTGAATTTGCTGCTCTTTTTCAATGTTGAGCTTGTTGAATTTGTTGATGTATATCAAAGTGGAGGTTGTTGTTAAATTTGTTGGTGATATTCAATATTGAGGTTGTTGTTGAATTTGTGAGTTTTACCAATTTTTATTTTGTTGAACTTTGTTGTATTTTTAAAAGTTGAGGTTGTTGTTGAATTATTTGGTTTATTTCAAAGTTCAGGTTGTTGTTGATTTTTTTGGCGTTTTTGAATGTTGAGGTTGTTGTTGAATTTGTTGGTGACTTTCAATATTGAAGTTGTTGTTGAATTTGTTGGTGTTTTTCAATGTTGGGGTTGTTGTTGAATTTTTTGTTGATTTTCAATATTGAGGGTGTTATTGAATTTATTGGTGTTATCAATGGTTTTTTTGAACTTTTTTGTATTTTTCTAAGTTGAGGTTGCAGGTGAATTTGTTGGTGTTTTTGAATGTTGAGGTTGTTGAATTTGTTTTTGTTTTTCAAAGCTGAGGATTTTGTTGAATTTTTTGGTGTTTTTCATTGTTGAGGTTTTTGTTGGATTTGTTGGTGTTTTTGAATGTTGAGGTTGTTGAATCTGTTGGTGTTTTTCAAAGTTGAGGTTGTCGTTGAATATTTTGGTGTTTTTCATTGTTGAGGTTTTTGTTCAATTCGTTGGTGTTTATGAATGTTGAGGTTGTTGTAGAATTTCTTGATGTTTTTCATTGTTGAGGTTGTTGTTGAATTTGTTGGTGATTTTCATCATTGAGGTTGCTGTTGAATCTATTGGTGTTATCAATGTTTTTTTAAAAACTTTTTTGTATTTTTCAAAGTTGAGGTAGCATGTGAATTTGTTGGTGTTTTTGAATGTTGGGGTTGTTGAATCTGTTGGTGTTTTTCAAGTTGAGGTGGTTGTTGAATTCTTTGGTGTTTTTCATTGTTGAGGTTTTTGTTGGATCTGTTGCTGTTTTTGAATGTTGAGGTTGCTGAATCTGTTGGTGTTTTTCAAAGTTGAGGTTGTCGTTGAATATTTTGGTGTTTTTCATTGTTGAGGTTTTTGTTCAATTCGTTGGTGTTTTTGAATGTTGAGGTTGTTGTTGAATTTCTTGATGTTTTTCATTGTTGTGGTTGTTGTTGAATTTGTTGGTGTTTTTCATTGTTGAGGTTGTTGAATCTGTTGGTGTTTTTAAGTTGAGGTGGTTGTTGAATTTTTTGGTGTTATTCATTGTTGTTGTTTTTGTTGAATTTGTTGGTGTTTTTGAATGTTGAGGTTGTTGATGAATTTTTTGATGTTTTTCATTGTTGAGGTTGTTGAATTTGTTGGTCATTTTTAAGATTGAGTTTGTTGTTGAATTTTTTGGTGTCTTTTATTGTTGAGGTTGTTGTTGAAACTGTTGGAGTTTTTCAATGTTGAGGTTGTTGTTGAATTTTTTGATGTTTTCCATTGTTGAAGTTGTTGTTGTTGAATTTTTTGATGTTTTTCATTGTTGAGGTTATTGTTGAATGTGTTTGTGATTTTCAAAATTGAGGTTGTTGTTGAATTTATTGGTGTTATCAATGTTTTTTTAAAAACTTTTTTGTATTTTTCAAAGTTGAGGGTGCAGTTGAATTTGTTGGTGTTTTTCAATGTTGAGGTTGCTGAATTTGTTGGTGTTTTTCAAAGTTAAGGTTATTGTTGGCTTTTTAATGTTTTTTATTGTTGAGGTTGTTTTTGAATTTGCTGCTCTTTTTCAATGTTGAGGTTGATGAATTTGTTGGTGTTTTTCAAATTTAAGGTTGTTGTTGAATTTGTTGGTGATATTCAATATTGAGATTGTTGTTGAATTTGTTGGTGTTTTTCAATGTTGAATTTGTTGATATTTTTCAAAGTTCTGGTTGTTGTTGAATTTGTTGGTGTTTTTGAATGTTGAGGTTGTTGTTGAATTTTTTGGTGATTTTCAATATTGAGGTTTTTGTTGAATTTGTTGGTGTTTTCAGTGTTGGCGTTGTTGTTGAATTTTTTGGTGTTTTTCATTGTTGAGGTTGTTGTTGTATTTCTTGGAGTTTTTCAATGTTGTGGTTGTAGAATTTATTGTTGTTATTCAAAGCTCAGGTGGTCGTTGAATTTTTTGGTGTTTTTCAATGTTGATTTTTTTTTTGAATTTCTTGGTGATTTTGAATGTTGTGGTTTGTGTTGAATTTTTTGATGTTTTTCATTGTTGAGGTTGTTGCTGAATTTATTGGTGATTTTCAACGTTGAGTTTGATGTTTGAATTTTTTGTTGTATTTCATTGTTGAGGTTGTTGTTGAAATTGTTGGAGTTTTTCAATCCTGAGATTGTTGGTGAATTTTTTGGTGTTCTTCATTGTTGAGGTTGTTGTTGTTGAATTTTTTGATGTTATTCATTGTTGAGATTGTTTTTGAATTTGTTAGTGATTTTCAATATTGAGGTTGTTGTTGAATTTATATGTGTTATCAATGGTTTTTTTGGAACTTTTTTGTGTTTTTCAAAGTTGAGGTTGCAGTTGAATTTGTTGGTATTTTTCAATATTGAGGTTTTTCAATTTGTTGTTGTTTTTCAATATTGAGCTTCTTGTTGAATTTATTGGTGTTATCAATGCTTTTAAAAAACTTTCTGTATTTTTCAAAGTTGAGGGTGCAATTGAATTTGTTGGTGTTTTTCAATGGTGAGGTTGTTGTTGAATTTGTTGGTGTTTTTCAATGTTGAGGATTTTGTTGAATTTGTTGGTGTTTTTCAATGTTGAGGTTGTTGTTGAATTGTTTGGTGTTTTTCAAAGTTGAGGTTGCAGTTGAATTTGTTGGTGTTTTTCAAAGTTGAGGTTATTGTTGAATTTTTTGATGTATTTCATTCTTGAGGTTGTTGTTGAATTTGCTGCTCTTTTTCAATGTTGAGCTTGTTGAATTTGTTGATGTATATCAAAGTGGAGGTTGTTGTTAAATTTGTTGGTGATATTCAATATTGAGGTTGTTGTTGAATTTGTGGGTTTTACCAATTTTTATTTTGTTGAACTTTGTTGTATTTTTAAAAGTTGAGGTTGTTGTTGAATTATTTGGTGTATTTCAAAGTTCAGGTTGTTGTTGATTTTTTTGGCGTTTTTGAATGTTGAGGTTGTTGTTGAATTTGTTGGTGACTTTCAATATTGAAGTTGTTGTTGAATTTGTTGGTGTTTTTCAATGTTGGGGTTGTTGTTGAATTTTTTGTTGATTTTCAATATTGAGGGTGTTATTGAATTTATTGGTGTTATCAATGGTTTTTTTGAACTTTTTTGTATTTTTCTAAGTTGAGGTTGCAGGTGAATTTGTTGGTGTTTTTGAATGTTGAGGTTGTTGAATTTGTTTTTGTTTTTCAAAGCTGAGGATTTTGTTGAATTTTTTGGTGTTTTTCATTGTTGAGGTTTTTGTTGGATTTGTTGGTGTTTTTGAATGTTGAGGTTGTTGAATCTGTTGGTGTTTTTCAAAGTTGAGGTTGTCGTTGAATATTTTGGTGTTTTTCATTGTTGAGGTTTTTGTTCAATTCGTTGGTGTTTATGAATGTTGAGGTTGTTGTAGAATTTCTTGATGTTTTTCATTGTTGAGGTTGTTGTTGAATTTGTTGGTGATTTTCATCATTGAGGTTGCTGTTGAATCTATTGGTGTTATCAATGTTTTTTTAAAAACTTTTTTGTATTTTTCAAAGTTGAGGTAGCATGTGAATTTGTTGGTGTTTTTGAATGTTGGGGTTGTTGAATCTGTTGGTGTTTTTCAAGTTGAGGTGGTTGTTAAATTTTTTGGTGTTTTTCATTGTTGAGGTTTTTGTTGGATCTGTTGGTGTTTTTGAATGTTGAGGTTGCTGAATCTGTTGGTGTTTTTCAAAGTTGAGGTTGTCGTTGAATATTTTGGTGTTTTTCATTGTTGAGGTTTTTGTTCAATTCGATGGTGTTTTTGAATGTTGAGGTTGTTGTTGAATTTCTTGATGTTTTTCATTGTTGTGGTTGTTGTTGAATTTGTTGGTGATTTTCAACATTGAGGTTGCTGTTGAATCTATTGGTGGTATCAATGTTTTTTTTAAAACATTTTTGTATTTTTCATAGTTGAGGTTGCATGTGAATGTGTTGGTGTTTTTGAATGTTGAGGTTTTTGAATCTGTTGGTGTTTTTCAAGTTGAGATGGTTGTTGTATTTTTTGGTGTTTTTCATTGTTGAGGTTTTTGTTGAATTTGTTGGTGTTTTTGAATGTTGAGGTTGTTGATGAATTTTTAAATGTTTTTCATTGTTGAGGTTGTTGAGTTTGTTGGTAATGTTCAATGTTGAGTTTGTTGTAGAATTTTTTGCTGTTTTTCGTTGTTGAGGTTGTTGTTGAAACTGTTGTAGATTTTCAATGTTGAGGTTGTTGTTGAATTTTTTGATGTTTTTCATTGTTGAAGTTGTTGTTGTTGAATTTTTTGATGTTATTCATTGTTGAGGTTGTTGTTGAATTTGTTAGTGATTTTCAATATTGAGGTTGTTGTGGAATTTAATGGTGTTATGAATGTTTTTTTAAAAGCTTTTTTGTATTTTTCAAAGTTGAGCGTG
The DNA here is from genome assembly GCF_964194155.1 of Cetorhinus maximus. Classification (NCBI taxonomy): domain Eukaryota; kingdom Metazoa; phylum Chordata; class Chondrichthyes; order Lamniformes; family Cetorhinidae; genus Cetorhinus; species Cetorhinus maximus. The sequence goes on along the minus strand of NC_135917.1, from coordinate 19,065,480 downwards.
CAGTTGAATTTGCTGGTGTTTTTCAAAGTTGAGGTTATTGCTGAATTTTTTGATGTTTTTCATTGTTGAGGTTGTTGTTGAATTTGCTGCTCTTTTTCAAAGTTGAGGTTGTTGAATTTGTTGGTGTTTTTCAAATTTGAGGTTGTTGCTGAATCTGTTGGTGATATTCAATATTGAGATTGTTGTTGAATATGTTGGTGTTACCAATTATTATTTTGTTGAACTTTGTTGTATTTTTAAAAGTTGAGGATGTTGTTGAATTTGTTGGTGTTTTTGAATGTTGAGATTGTTGTTGAATTTGTTGGTGATTTTCAATATTGAGGTTGTTGTTGAATTTGTTGGTGTTTTTCAATGTTGGCGTTGTTTTTGAATTTTTTGGTGTTTTTCATTGTTGAGGGTGTTGTTGTATTTCTTGGAGTTTTTCAATGTTGAGGTTGTAGAATTTGTTGTTGTTTGTCAAAGTTGAGGTATTTGTTGAATTTTTTGGTGTATTTCAATGTTGATGTTTTTTTTGAATTTCTTGGTGATTTTGAATGTTGTGGTTTGTGTTGAATTTTTTGATGTTTTTCATTGTTGAGGTTGTTGCTGAATTTGTTGGTGATTTTCAATGTTGAGTTTGTTGTTTGAATTTTTTGTTGTATTTCATTGTTGAGGTTGTTGTTGAAATTGTTGGAGTTTTTCAATCTTGAGATTGTTGGTGAATTGTTTGGTGGTTTTCATGGTTTAGGTTGTTGTTGTTGGATTTTTTGATGTTATTCATTGTTGAGGTTGTTTTTGAATTTGTTAGTGATTTTCAATATTGAGGTTGTTGTTGAATTTATATGTGTTATCAATGGTTTTATTGGAACTTTTTTGTGTTTTTCAATATTGAGGTTGTTCAATTTGTTGGTGTTTTTCAATGTTGAGGTTGTTGTTGAATTTTTTGGTGTTATCAATGCTTTTAAAAAACTTGTTGTATTTTTCAAAGTTGAGGGTGCAATTGAATTTGTTGGTGTTTTTCAATGTTGAGGTTGTTGTTGAATTTGTTGGTGTTTTTCATTGTTGAGGTTGTTGTTGAATTCGTTGGTGTTTTTCAATGTTGAGGTTGTTGTTGAATTGTTTGGTGTTTTTCAAAGTTGAGGTTGTTGTGGAATTTATTGGTGTTTTGCAATTTTGAGGTTATTTTTGAATTTATTGGTGTTATCAATGTTTAATTTTAAACTTTTTTGTACTTTTCAAAGTTGAGGTTGTTGTTGAATTTGTTGGTGTTTTTGAAAGTTGAGGTTGTTGTTGAATTTGTTGGTGATTTTCAATATTGAGGTTGTTGTTGAATTTGTTGGTGTTTTTCAATGTTGGGGTTGTTGAATTTTTTGGTATTTCTCATTGTTGACGTTGGTGTTGAATTATTTGGTATTTTTCATTGTTGAGGTATTTTGGATTTGTTGATGTTCTTCAATGTTGAGGTTGTTGAATTTGTTTTTTTTTAAAGTTGAGGTTGTTGTTGAATTATTTGGTGATTTTCATTGTTGAGGATTTTGTTGAATTTTTTGGTCCTTTTCATTGTTGTGGTTTTTTTGGATTTGTTGATGTTTTTCAAAGTTGAGGATGTTGAATTTGTTATTGTTTTTCAAAGTTGAGGTTGTTGTTGAATTTTTTGGTCTTTTTCATTGTTGCGTTTTTTGTTGAATTTGTTGTTGTTTTTCAATGTTGAGGTTGTTGTAGAATTTGTTGGTTATTTTCAATATTGAGGTTTTTGATGTATTTGTTGCTGTTTTTGAATGTTGGGGTTGTTGAAGATTTTGGTGTTTTACATTGTTGAGGTTGTTGCTGAATTTTTTGGTGTTTTTCATTGTTGAGGTATTTTTGATTTGTTGATGTTTTTCAATGTTGAGGTTGTTGAATTTGTTATTGTTTTTCAAAGTTGAGGTTGTTGTTGAATTTTTTGGTGTTTTTCATTCATTGAGGTTTTTGTTGAATTTGTTGTTTTTTTTCAATGTTGAGGTTGTTGTTGAATTTATTGGTTTTTTCATTCTTGAGGTTGGTTAATTTTTTGGTGTTTTGCAATTTTGAGGGTGTTCTTGAATTTATTGGTGATATCAATGATTTTCCTTGAACTTTCTTTTACTTTTCAAAGTTGAGTTTGCATTTTAATTTGTTGGTGTTATTCAAAGTTGAGGTTATTGTTGATTTTTTTGATATTTTTCATTATTGAGGTTGTTGTTGAATTTGCTGCTCTATTTCAATATTGAGGTTATTGAATTTGTTGGTGTTTTTCATTGTTGAGGTTGTTGTTGAATTTGATGGTGATTTTCAATATTGAGGTTGTTTTTGAATTTGTTGGTGTTTTTCAATGTTGGGGTTGTTGTTGAATTTCTTGATGCTTTTCATTGTTGAGGTTGTTGTTGAATTTTTTGGTGTTTTTCATTGTTGAGCTTTTCGTTGAATTTGTAGTTGTTTTTCAATGTTGAGGTTGTTGTTGAATTTATTGGTGTTTTTCATTGTTGAACTTTTCGTTGAATTTGTAGTTGTTTTTCAATGTTGAGGTTGTTGTTGAATTTTTTGGTGTTTTTCATTGTTGAGGTTGTTGATTAATTTGTTGTTGATTTTCAATTTTGAGGTTGTTGTTGAATTTATTGGTGTTATCAATGTTTTTTTTTAATTTTTTGTATTTTTCAAACTTTTTTTTATTTTTCAAAGTTGATTGTGCAATTGAATTTGTTGGTGTTTTTGAATGTTGAGGTTGTTGTTGAATTTGTTGGTGATTTTCAATATTGAGTTTGTTGTTGAATATGTTCATGTTTTACAATGTTGGGGTTGTTGAATTTTTTGGTGTTTTTCATTGTTGAGGTTGTTGTTGAATTTCCTGGTGATTTTCATTGTTGAGGTTGTTGTTTAATTTGTTTGTGTTTTTGAATGTTGATGTTGTTGTTGAATTTTTTGATGCTTTTCATTGTTGAGGTTGTTGTTGAATTTTTTGGTGTTTTTCATTTTTGAGCTTTACGTTGAATTTGTAGTTGTTTTTCAATGTTGAGGTTGTTGTTGAATATATTGGTGTTTTTCATTGTTGCGCTTTTCGTTGAATTTGTTGGTGTTTTTCAATGTTGAGGTTGTTGTTGAATTTTTTGGTGTTTTTCATTGTTGAGATTGTTGATTAATTTGTTGGTGATTTTCAATATTGAGGTTGTTGTTGAATTTATTGGTGTTATCAATGTTTTGTTTTAAACTTTTTTGTATTTTCCAAATTTGAGGTTGTTGTTTAATTTGTTGGTGTTTTTGAATGTTGAGGTTGTTCTTGAATTTGTTGGTGATTTTCAATATTGAGGTTGTTGTTGAATTTGTTGGTGTTTTTCAAAGTTGAGGATATTGTTGAATTTTTTGGTCTTTTTCATTGTTGTGGTTCTTTTGGATTTGTTGATGGTTTTCAAAGTTGAGGATGTTGAATTTGTTATTGTTTTTCAAAGCTGAGGTTGTTGTTGAATTTTTTGTTCTTTTTCATTGTTGCGTTTTTTGTTGAATATGTTGGTGTTTTTCAATGTTGAGGTTGTTGTTGAATTTGTTGGTGATTTTCAATATTGTGGTTGTTGTTGAATTTGTTGGTGTTTTTCAATGTTGGGGTTGATGAATTTTTTGGTGTTATTCATTGTTGAGGTTGTTGTTAAATTTGTTGGTGTTTTTGAATGTTAAGGTTGTTGTTGATTTTCTTGACGTTTTTCATTGTTGAGGTTGTTGTTGAATTTGATGGTGATTTTCAATATTGAGGTTGTTTTTGAATTTATTGGTGTTATCAATGTTTAATTTTAAACTTTTTTGTACTTTTCAAAGTTGAGGTTGTTGTTGAATTTGTTGGTGTTTTTGAAAGTTGAGGTTGTTGTTGAATTAGTTGGTGATTTTCAATACTGAGGTTGTTGTTGAATTTGTTGGTGTTTTTCAATGTTGGGGTTGTTGAATTTTTTGGTATTTCTCATTGTTGACGTTGGTGTTGAATTATTTGGTATTTTTCATTGTTGAGGTATTTTGGATTTGTTGATGTTTTTCAATGTTGAGGTTCTTGAATATTGTTTTTTTTTAAAGTTGAGGTTGTTGTCGAATTATTTGGTGATTTTCATTGTTGAGGATTTTGTTGAATTTTTTGGTCTTTTTCATTGTTGTGGTTTTATTGCATTTGTTGATGTTTTTCAAAGTTGAGGATGTGGAATTTGTTATTGTTTTTCAAAGTTGAGGTTGTTGTTGAATTTTTGGGTCTTTTTCATTGTTGCGTTTTTTTTTGAATTTGTTGGTGTTTTTCAATGTTGAGGTTGTTGTAGAATTTGTTGGTTATTTTCAATATTGAGGTTGTTGTTGTATTTGTTGCTTTTTTTGAATGTTGGGCTTGTTGAAGATTTTGGTGTTTTTCATTGTTGAGGTTGTTGTTGAATTTTTTGGTGTTTTTCATTGTTGAGCTTTTCGTTGAATTTGTAGTTGTTTTTCAATGTTGAGGTTGTTGTTGAATTTATTGGTGTTTTTCATTGTTGAGCTTTTCGTTGAATTTGTAGTTGTTTTTCAATGTTGAGGTTGTTGTTGAATTTTTTTGTGTATTTTCATTGTTGAGGCTTTTTTGTATTTGTTGTTGTTGTTGAATGTTGAGTTTGTTGAATCTGATGTTGTTTTTCAAATTTGAGGTTGTTGTTCAATTTTTTGGTGTTTTTCATTGTTGAGGTTTTTGTTCAATTTGTTGGTGTTTTTGAATGTTGAGGTTGTTGAGGATTTGTTGATGTTTTTCAATATTGAGGCAGTTGTTGAATTTATTGGTGTTATCAATGTTTTTTTTTAAACTTTTTTGTATTATTCAAAGTTGAGGTTGTTGTTGAATTTGTTGGTGTATTTTAATGTTGAGGTTGTTGTTGAATTTGTTGGTAATTTTCAATATTGTGGTTGTTGTTGAATTTGTTGGTGTTTTTCAATGTTGGGGTTCATGAATTTTTTGGTGTTTTTCATTGTTGAGGTTGTTGTTGAATTTTTTTGTATTTTTCATTGTTGAAGTATTTTGGATTTGTTGGTGTTTTTCACTGTTGAGGTTGTTGAATTTGTTTTTGTTTTTCAAAGTTGAGGTTGTTGTTGAATTATTTGGTGTTTTTCATTGTTGAGGTTTTTGTTGAAATTGTTGGTGTTTTTCAATGTTGAGGATGTTGTTGAATTTTTTGGTGTTTTTCATTGTTGAGGTTGTTGTTTAATTTGTTGGTACTTTTGAATGTTGAGGTTGTTGTTGAATTTCTTGACGTTTTTCATTTTTGAGGTTGTTGTTGAATTTGTTGGTGATTTTCAATATTGAGGTTGTTTTTGAATTTATTGGTGTTATCAATGTTTTTTTTAAACTTTTTTGTATTTTTCAAAGTTGGGGTTGTTTTTGAATGTGTTGGTGTTTTTGAATATTGAGGTTGTTGTTGAATTTGTTGGTGATATTCAATATTGAGGTTGTTGTTGAATTTGTTGGTATTTTTCAATGTTGAGGTTGTTCTTAAATTTCTTGGAGTTTTTCAATGTTGAGTTTCGAGTTGAATTTGTTGGAGTTTTTACATGTTGAGGTTGTTGAAATTGTTGGTCTTTTTCATAGTTGAGGATGTTGTTGATTTTTTGTTGTTTTTCATTGTTGAGGCTCTTTTGGATTTGTTGCTGTTGTTGAATGTTGAGGTTGTTGAATCTGTTGGTGTTTTTCAAAGTTGAGGTTGTTGTTCAATTTTTTGGTGTTTTTCATTGTTGAGGTTTTTGTTCAATTTGGCGGTGTTTTTGAATGTTGAGGTTGTTGAGGATTTCTTGATGTTTTTCAATATTGACGCAGTTGTTGAATTTATTGGTGTTATCAATGTTTTTTTTTTAACTTTTTTGTATTATTCAAAGTTGAGGTTTTTGTTGAATTTGTTGATGTTTTTTAATGTTGAGGTTGTTGTTGAATTTGTTGGTGATTTTCAATATTGTGGTTGTTGTTGAATTTGTTGGTGTTTTTCAATTTTGGGGTTGATGAATTTTTTGGTGTTTTTCATTATTGAGGTTGTTGTTGAATTTTTTGGTATTTTTCATTATTGAGGTATTTTGTATTTGTTGATGTTTTTCAATGTTGAGGTTGTTGAATTTGTTATTGTTTTTCAAAGTTGAGGTTGTTGTTGAATTTTTTGGTGTTTTTCATTGTTGAGGTTGTTGATTAATTTGTTGGTAGTTTTGAATGTTGAGGTTGTTGTTGAATTTCTTGACGTTTTTCATTGTTGAGGTTGTTGTTGAATTTGTTGGTGATTTTCACTATTGAGGTTGTTGTTGAATTTGTTCGTGTTTTTGAATGTTGAGGTTGTTGTTGAATTTGTTGGTGATTTTCAATATTGAGGTTGTTGTTGAATTTGTTGGTGTTTTTCAATGTTGGAGTTGTTGAATTTTTTGGTATTTTTCATTGTTGACGTTGTTGTTGAATTGTTTGGTATTTTTCATTGTTGACGTATTTTGGATTTGTTGATGTCTTTCAATGTTGAGGTTGTTGAATTTGTGTTTTATTTTAAAGTTGAGGTTGTTGTTGAATTATTTGGTGTTTTTCATTGTTGAGGATTTTTTTGAATTTGTTGCTTTTTTTCAATGTTGAGGTTGTTTTTGAATTTGTTGGAGATTTTCAATATTGAGGTTGTTGTTGAATTTGTTGGTGTTTTTCAAAGTTGAGGATGTTGAATTTGTTATTGTTTTTCAAAGTTGAGGTTGTTGTTGAATTTTTTGGGTGTTTTTCATTGTTGCGTTTTTTGTTGAATTTGTTGGTGTTTTTCAATGTTGAGGTTGTTGTTGAATTTGTTGGTGATTTTCAATATTGAGGTTGTTGTTGAATTTTTTGCTATTTTTGAATGTTGGGGTTGATGAAATTTTTGGTTATTTTCATTGTTGAGGTTGTTGTTGAATTTTTTGGTGTTTTTCATTGTTGAGGTATTTTGGATTTGTTGATGTTTTTCAATGTTGAGTTTGTTGAATTTGTTATTGTTTTTCCATGCTGAGGTTGTTGTTGAATTTTTTGGTTTTTTCATTATTGAGGTTGTTTAATTTTTTGGTGTTTTGCAATTTTGAGGTTGTTGTTGAATTTATTGGTGATATCAATGATTTTCTTTGAACTTTTTTGAATTTTTCAAAGTTGAGTTTGCATTTGAATTTGTTGGTGTTATTCAAAGTTGAGGTTATTGTTGAATTTATTGATATTTTTCATTATTGAGGTTGTTGTTGAATTTGCTGCTCTATTTCACTTTTGAGGTTGTTGAATTTGTTGGAGTTTTTCAATGTTGAGGTTGTTGTTCAATTTGTTGGTGTTTTTCATTCTTGAGGTTGTTGATGAATTTTTTGGTATTTTTCAAAGTTGAGGATGTTGTTGAATTTTTTGGTGTTTTTCATTGTTGAAGTTTTTTTGGGTTTGTTGATGTTTTTCATTGTTGAGGTTGTTGAATTTGTTATTGTTTTTCAAAGTTGAGGTTGTTGTTGAATTTTTGGTATTTTTCATTGTTGAGTTTGTTGTTTGAATTTGTAGGTGTTTTTCAACGTTGAGGTTGTTGTTGAATTTATTGGTTTTTTTCAATGTAGAGGTTGTTTAATTTGTTGGTGTTTTTGATTGTTGAGGTTGTTGTTGAATTTCTTGACGTTTTTCATTGTTGAGATTGTTAAATTTGTTGGTGTTTTGCAATTTTGAGGTTGTTGTTGAATTCATTGGTGTTATCAATGATTTTCTTTGAACTTTTTTGTATTTTTCAAAGTTGAGGTTTCAGTTGAATATGTTGGTGTTTTTCAAAGTTGAGGTTATTGTTGATTTTTTTGATGTTTTTCATTATTGAGGTTGTTGTTTAATTTGCTGCTCTTTTTCAATGTTGAGGTTGTTGAATTTGTTGGTGTTTTTCAAATTTCAGGTTGTTGTTGAATTTGTTGGTGTTTTTGAATGTTGAGGTTGTTGTTGAAGCTCTTGAGGTTTTTCATTGTTGAGGTTGTTGTTGAATTTGTTGGTGCTTTTCAATATTGTGGTTATTGTTGAATTTGTTGGTGTTTTTCAATGTTGGGGTTGATGAATTTTTTGGTGTTTTTCATTATTGAGGTTGTTGTTGAATTTTTTGGTATTTTTCATTGTTGAGTTATTTTGGATTTGTTGATGTTTTTCAATGTTGAGGCTGTTGAATTTGTTATTGTTTTTCAAAGTTGAGGTTGTTGTTGAATTTTTTGGTGTTTTTCATTGTTGAGGTTGTTGATTAATTTGTTGGTGGTTTTGAATGTTGAGGTTGTTGTTGAATTTCTTGACGTTTTTCATTGTTGAGGTTGTTGTTGAATTTGTTCGTGTTTTTGAATGTTGAGGTTGTTGTTGAATTTGTTGATGATTTTCAATATTGAGGTTGTTGTTGAATTTTTTGGTGTTTTTCACTGTTGAGGTTGTTGTTGTTGAAATTTTTGATGTAATTCTTTGTTGAGGTTGTTGAATTTGTTGGTGATTTTCAATATTGAGGTTGTTGTTGAATGTATTGGTGTTATCAATGTTTTTTTAAATCTTTTTTGTATTTTTCCATGTTGAGGTTATTGTTGAATTTTTTGGTGTTTTTCATTGTTGTGGTTTTTGTAGAATTTGTTGGTGTTTTTGAATGTTGAGTTTGTTGTTGAATTTTTTGGTGTATTTCATTGTTGAGGTTGTTGTTGAAGATATTGGTGCTATCAATGGATTGTTTTGAACTTTTCTGTATTTTTCAAAGTTGAGGTTGCAATTGAATTTGTTGGTGTTTTTCAAATTTGAGGTTAATGTTGATTTTTTTCATGTTTTTCATTGTTGAGGTTGTTTTTGAATTTGTTGGTGTTTTTGAATGTTGTGGTTGTTGAATTAGTTTGTGCTTTTCAATGTTGAGGTTGTTTTAGACTTTTTTGGTGATTTTCAATATTGTGGTTGTTGTTGAATTTATTTGTGTTATCAATGGTTTTTTTTGAACTTTTTTGTATTTTTCAAAGTTGAGGTTGCAGTTGAATTTGTTGGTGTTTTTCATAGTTGAAAATTCAATAACAACGTCAACAATGAAAAACATCAAAAATTCAACAACAATCTCAATATTGAAAATCACCAACAAAGTCAGCAACAACCTCAAAAATGAAAAACACCAACAAAGTCAACAACAACCTCAACAATGAAAACAACAAAACATTCAACAACAAACTCAACATTGAAAATCACCAACAAATTCAACAACAACCTCAACATTCAAAAACACCAACATATTCAACAAAAACCCCAACAATGAAAAAGACCAAAAAATTCATCAACAACCTGAACTCTGAAAAACACCAACAGATTCAAATACCTCAACATTCAAAAACAGCAACAAACTCAACAAAAACCCCAAACAATGAAAAATACCAAAAAATTCAACAATATACTCAACTTTGAATAACACCAACAATTTCAACAACCTCAACATTGAGAAACTCCCAGAAATTCAACGACAATCTCAACTTTCAAAAACACCAACAAAATCAACAGCAACCTCAACTTTGAAAAGCACTAACAAATTGAAGAATCTCAACATTGAAAAACACCAACAAATTCAACAACAACCTCAACAATGATAAACATCAAAAAATTCAACAACAACCTCAACTTTGAAAAACAGCAACAAACTCAACTGCAAACTCAACTTTGAAAAATAAAAAAGAGTTAAAAAAAACCATTGATAACACCAATAAATTCAACAACAACCTCAATATTGAAAATCACCAACGAAGTCAACAACAACCTCAAAAATGAAAAACACCAACAAAGTCAACAACAACCTCAACAATGAAAACAACAAAAAAATCAACAACAAACTCAACATTGAAAATCACCAACAAATTCAACAACAACCTCAACATTAAAAAACACCAACATATTCAACCAAAACCCCAACAATAAAAATGACTAAAAAATTCATCAACAACCTGAACTCTAAAAAACACCAACAGATTCAACAACCTCAAAATTGAAAAACACCAACAAATTCAACAAAAACCCCAACAATGAAAAATACCAAAAAATTCAACAACATCCTCAACTTTGAATAACACCAACAATTTCAACAACCTCAACGTTGAGAAACTCCCAGAAATTCAACAACAACCTCATCATTCCAAAACTCCAACAAATTCAAAAGCAACCTCAACTTTGAAAAGCACCAACAAATTCAACAATATCACATTGAAAAATACCAACAAATTCAACAACAACCGCAACAATGATAATTACATCAAAAAATTCAACAACCTCAACTTTGAAAAACACCAACAAATACAATTGCAACCTCAACTTTGAAAAATACAGAAAAGTTCAAATAAACCATTGATAACACATATAAATTCAACAAAAACCTCAATATTGAAAATTACCAACAAAGTCAACAGCAACCTCAACATTGGAAAAGACCAACAAATTCAACAACAACCTCAACAATTAGAAACACCAAAAAATTCAACAACAACCTCAACATTAAAAAACACGATCAAATTCAACAAAAACCACAACAATGAAAAACGCCAAAAAAATTCAACAACAACCTCAAATATGAAAAACACCAACATATTCAACAACCTCAACATTGAAAAACACAATCAAATTCAACTGCAACCTCAACTGTGAAAAATACTAAAAAGTTGAAAAAAAAACATTGATAACACCAATAAATTCAACATCAACCTCAACAATGAATAACATCAAAAAATTCAAGAACAACAACCTCCACAATGAAAAACACCAAAAAATTCAACAACAACCTCAACATTGAAAAACTCCAAAAAATTCAACAAAAACCGCAACAATGAAAACACCATAAAATTCAACAACACCCATCAACTTTCAAAACCAACAACAAATTCAACAACAACCTCAACTTTGAAAAGCACTGACAAATTCAAGAACCACAACATTGAAATACACCAACAAATTCAACAACAACCTCAACAATGAAAAATATCCAAACATTCAACAACAACCTCAACAATGAAAAACATCAAAAAATTCAACAACAACCTCAACATTCAAAAACACCAACAAATTGAACAAAAACCGCAACAATGAAAACACCATAAAATTCAACAACAACCTCAACTTTGAAAAACACCAACAAATTCAACAACCTCAACATTGAAAAACACTAACAAATTCAACTGCAACCTCAACTTTGAAAAATACAAAAAAGTTCAAAAAAATCATTGAAAACACCAATAAATTCAACAACAACCTCAATAGTCAATAACATCAAAAAATTCAACAGCAACAACCACAACAATGAATAACACCAACACATTCATCATCAACCTCAACAATGAACAACATCAAAAAATTCTACAAGCACAACAATGAAAAATACCAAAAAATCCAACAACGACGACAACATTGAAAAACCGCATAAATTTCAATGACAACCTCAACAATGAAAAATATCAAAAAATTCAACAACAACATGGAAAAACATCAACAAATTCAACAACAACCTCAGTATTGAAAATCACCAAAAAATTCAACAACCTCAACATTGAAAAACTTCAACAAATACAACAACAACCTCAAATTTTTAAAATACAAAAAAGTTCAACAAAATAAAAATTGATAACACCAACAAATTCAACAACAACCTCAATATTGAATATCACCAACAAATTCAACAACAATTTCAACATTCAAAAAAACCAACAAATTCAACAACAACCTCGACATTGAAAAACACCAACAAATTCAACAAAAACCTCAAGAATGAAAAATACCAAAAAATTCATCAACATCCTTAGCATTGAAAAACATCAAAAAATTCAACCACCTCAACATTGAAAAACTCCAAGAAATTCAACAACAACTTCAACAATGAAAAACACCAAAAAATTCAACAACTCCAACATTGAAAAACTCCAACAAATTCAACAACAACCTCAACATTCAAAGACATCATCAAATTCAACAACAACCTCAACATTCATAAACACCAACAATTCAACAAAAACCCCAACAATGAAAAACACCAAAACATTCAACAACAACCTGAACTTTGAAAAACAATAACAGATTCAACAACATCAACATTCAAAAACACCAAAAAATTCAACAAAAACCTCAACAATGAAAAATACCAAAAAATTCAACAACATCCTCAACTTTGAATGACACCAAGAAATTCAACAACCTCAACATTGAAAAACAACAACAAATTCAAAAACAACCTCAACTTTGAAAAGCACTAACAAATTCAACAACCTCAACTTTCAAAAACAACAACAAATTCAACAACAACCTCAACAATGAAAAATATCAAAAAATTCAATTGCAACCACAACTTTGAAAAATACAGAAAAGTTCAAAAAAAACCATTGATAACACAAATAAATTCAACAAAAACCTATATATTGAAAATTACCAACAAACTAAACATCAACCTCAACATTGCAAAACACCAACAAATTCAACAACAACCTCAACAATGAAAAACAACAACAAATTCAACAACAACCTCAACTTTCAAAAACACCAACAAATTTAACAATCTCAACATTGTAAAACACCAACAAATTCAACAACAACCTCAACCTTTAAATATCCAAAAAAGTTCAACAAAATAAAAATTGATAACACCAACAAATTCAACAACAACCTCAATATTGAATATCACCAACAAGTTAAACTACAACCTCAACTTTGAAAAACACCAACAAATTCAACAACTTCAACATTGAAAAAGAGCAGCAAATTCAATAACAACGTCAACAATGAAAAACATCAAAAAATTCAACAATAACCTCAACCTCAAAGTCAACCACAACCTCAACAATGAAAACAACAAAAAAATCAACAACAAACTCAACGTTGAAAATCACCAACAAATTCAACAACAACCTCAACCCTCAAAAACTCCAACATATTCAACAAAAACCCCAACAATGAAAAATACCAAAAAATTCAACAACATCCTCAACTTTGGATAACACCAACAATTTCAACAACCTCATCGTTGAGAAACTCCCAAAAATTCAACAACAACCTCAACATTCAAAAACACCAACAAATACAACAGCAAACTCAACTTTGAAAAGCACCAACAAATTCAACAATCTCACATTGAAAAATACCAACAAATTCAACAACAACCGCAACAATGATAATTACATCAAAAAATTCAACAACAACCTCAACTTTGAAAAACACCAACAAATACAATTGCAACCTCAACTTTGAAAAATACAGAAAAGTTCAAAAAAACCATTGATAACACATATAAATACAACAAAAACCTCAATATTGAAAATTACCAACAAAGTCAACATCAACCTCAACATTGGAAAAGACCAACAAATTCGACAACAACCTCAACAATGAGAAACACCAAAAAATTCAACAACAACCTCAACATTAAAAAACACGATCAAATTCAACAAAAACCACAACAATGTAAAACGCCAAAAAAATTCAACAACAACCTCAAATATGAAAAACACCAACATATTCAACAACCTCAACATTGAAAAACACAATCAAATTCAACTGCAACCTCAACTTTGAAAAATACTAAAAAGTTCTAAAAAAAACCATTGATAACACCAATAAATTCAACAACAACCTCAACAATGAATAACATCAAAAAATTCAAGAACAACAACCTCCACAATGAAAAACACCAAAAAATTCAACAACAATCTCAACATTGAAAAACTCCAAAAAATTCAACAACAAACTCAACATTGAAAATCACCAACAAATTCAACAACCTCAAAAATGAAAAACATGAAAAAATTCAACAACAACCTCAACATTCAAAAAAACCATCAAATTCAACAAAAACCGCAACAATGAAAAAGACCAGAAAATTCATCAACAACCTGAACTCTGAAAAACACCAACAGATTCAACAACCTCAACATTCAAAAACACCAACAAATTCAACAAAAACCCCAACAATGAAAAATACCAAAAAATTCAACAACATCCTCAACTTTGAATAACACCAACAATTTCAACAACCTCAACGTTGAGAAACTCCCAGAAATTCAACAACAACCTCAACATTCAAAAGCACCAACAAATTCAACAGCAAACTCAACTTTGAAAAGCACCAACAAATTGAACAATCTCACATTGAAAAACACCAACAAATTCAACAACAACCGCAACAATGATAATTACATCAAAAAATTCAACAACCACCTCAACTTTGAAAAACACCAACAAATATAATTGCAACCTCAACTTTGAAAAATACAGAAAAGTTCAAAAAAACCATTGAGAACACATATAAATTCAACAAAAACCTCAATATTGAAAATTACCAACAAAGTCAACATCAACCTCAACATTGCAAAACACTAACAAATTCAACAACAACCTCAACAATGAAAAACACCAAAAAATTCAACAACCTCAACATTAAAAAACACGATCAAATTCAACAAAAACCACAACAATGTAAAACGCCAAAAAAATTCAACAACAACCTCAAATATGAAAAACACCAACATATTCAACAACCTCAACATTGAAAAACACAATCAAATTCAACTGCAACCTCAACTTTGAAAAATACTAAAAAGTTCTAAAAAAACCATTGATAACACCAATAAATTCAACAACAACCTCAACAATGAATAATAACCTCCAAAATGAAAAACTCCAAAAAATTCAACAACAAACTCAACATTGAAAATCACCAACAAATTCAACAACAACCTCAAAAATGAAAAATATGAAAAAATTCAACAACAACCTCAACATTCAAAAACATCAACAAATTCAACAACTTCAACATTGAAAAAGAGCAGCAAATTCAATAACAACGTCAACAATCAAAAACATCAAAAAATTCAACAACAACCTCAACTTTGAAAAACAGCAAAAAACTCAACTGCAAACTCAACTTTGAAAAATAAAAAAGAGTTAAAAAAAAACATTGATAACACCAATAAATTCAACAACAACCTCAATATTGAAAATCACCAAAGAAGTCAACAACAACCTCAAAATGAAAAACACCAACAAAGTCAGCAACAACCTCAACAATGAAAACAACAAAAAAATCAACAACAAACTCAACATTGAAAATCACCAACAATTCAACAACAACCGCAACATTCAAAAACACCAACATATTCAACAAAAACCCCAACAATGAAGAAGACCAGAAAATTCATCAACAACCTGAACTCTGAATAACACCAACAGATTCAACAACCTCAACATTCAAAAACACCAACAAATTCAACAAAAACCCCAACAATGAAAAATACCAAAAAATTCAACAACATCCTCAACTTTGAATAACACCAACAATTTCAACAACCTCAACGTTGAGAAACTCCCAGAAATTCAACAACAACCTCAACATTCAAAAACACCAACAAATTCAACAGCAAACTCAACTTTGAAAAGCACCAACAAATTCAACAATCTCACATTGAAAAACACCAACAAATTCAACAACAACCGCAACAATGATATTTACATCAAAAAATTCAACAACCACCTCAACTTTGAAAAACACCAACAAATAAAATTGCAACCTCAACTTTGAAAAATACAGAAAAGTTCAAAAAAACCATTGAGAACACATATAAATTCAACAAAAACCTCAGTATTGAAAATTACCAACAAAGTCAACATCAACCTCAACATTGCAAAACACTAACAAATTCAACAACAACCTCAACAATGAAAAACACCAAAAAATTCAACAACCTCAACATTAAAAAACACGATCAAATTCAACAAAAACCACAACAATGAAAAACGCCAAAAAAATTCAACAACAACCTCAAATATGAAATACACCAACATATTCAACAACCTCAACATTGAAAAACACCATCAAATTCAACTGCAACCTCAACTTTGAAAAATACAAAAAAGTTCTAAAAAAACCATTGATAACACCAATAAATTGAACAACAACCTCAACAATGAATAACAACCTCCAAAATGAAAAACTCCAAAAAATTCAACAACAAACTCAACATTGAAAATCACCAACAAATTCAACAACAACCTCAACATTCAAAAACACCAACAAATTCAACAACTTCAACATTGAAAAAGAGCAGAAAATTCAATAACAACGTCAACAATGAAAAACATCAAAAAATTCAACAACAACCTCAACTTTGAAAAACAGCAAAAAACTCAACTGCAAACTCAACTTTGAAAAATAAAAAAGAGTTAAAAAAAACATTGATAACACCAATAAATTCAACAACAACCTCAATATTGAAAATCACCAAAGAAGTCAACAACAACATCAAAATGAAAAACACCAACAAAGTCAGCAACAACCTCAACAATGAAAACAACAAAAAAATCAACAACAAACTCAACATTGAAAATCACCAACAATTCAACAACAACCTTAACATTCAAAAACACCAACATATTCAACAAAAACCCCAACAATGAAAAAGACCAGAAAATTCATCAACAACCTGAACTCTGAAAAACACCAACAGATTCAACAAAGTTGAGGTTGTTGTTGAATTTTTTAGTGTCATCAATGGTTTTTTTTGAACTTTTCTGTATTTTTGAAAGTTGAGGATGCAATTGAATTTGTTGGTGTTTTTCAAAGTTGAGGTTGTTGTTGAATTTTTTGATGTTCTTCATTGAGGAGGTTGTTGTTCAATTTGTTGGTGCTTTTCAAAGTTGAGGTTGTTGTTCAATTTGTTGTTGTTTTTGAGTGTTGAGGTTGTTGTTGAATTTCTTCATGTTTTTCATTTTTGAGGTTGTTGTTGAATTTGTTGGTGATTTTCAATGTTGAGTTTGTTGTTGAATTTTCTGGTGATTTTCATTGTTGATGTTGTTGTTGAAATTGTTGGAGTTCCTCCATGTTGAGCTTGTTATTCAATTTTTTGATGTTTTTCATTGTTGAGGTTGTTGTTGTTGGTTTTTTGGATGTTATTCATTGTTGAGGTTGTTGTTGAATTTGTTGGTGTTTTTCAATGTTGAGGTTGTTGTTGAATTTATTTGTGTCATCAATGGTTTTTTTTGAACTTTTCTGTATTTTTGAAAGTTGAGGTTGCAATTGAATTTGTTGGTGTTTTTCAATGATGAGGTTGTTGAATATGTTGGTGTTTTTGAATGTTAATGTTGTTGTTGAGTTTGTTGGTAATATTCAATATTGAGGATGTTGTTGATTTTCAATGTTGAGTTTGTTGTTGAATATTTGGTGTTTTTCAATGTTGAGGTTGTTGTTGAAATTGTTGGAGTTTTTTAATGTTGATGTTGTTGTTGAATTTTTTGGTGATTTTCATTGTTGAGGTTTTTGTTGAATTAGTTGGTGTTTTTGAATGTTCAGGTTTTTGAATCTGTTGGTGTATGTCAAAGTTCAGGTTGTTGTTGAATTTGTTGGTGTTTTTCATTGTTGGGGTTTTTGTTGAATCTGTTGGTGTTTTTGAATGTTGCAGTTGCTGTTGAATTTTTTGATGTTATTATTTGTTGAGGTTGTTGGTGAATTTATGGGTGTTATCAATGGTTTTATTTGAACTTTTTTGTATTTTTCAAAGTTGAGGCTGCAGTTGAATTTGTTGGTGTTTTTCAATGTAGAGAATGTTGAATTTGTTGGTGTTTTTCAATGTTGAGGTGGTGGTGAATTTCATGGTGTTTTTCGTTGTTGAGGTTGTTCTTGACTTTGTTGGTGATTTTCCATATTGAAGTTGTTGTTGAAATTATTGGTGTTATCAATGGATTTTTTTAGCTCTTTTTTATTTATCAAAGTTGAGTTTGCAGTTGAATTTGTTGGTGTTTTTCAAAGTTGAGGTTGTTGTTGAATATTTTTATGTTTTTCGTTGTTGACGTTGCTGATGAATTTATTGATGTTATTCATTGTTGAGGTTGTTGTTGAATTTGTTGGTGATCTTCATTGCTGTGGTTGTTGCTGTTGGATTTTTTGATGATATTCACTGTTGAGGTAGTTGTTGAATTTATTGGTGTTATCAATCTTTTTTTTGACCTTTTTTGTATTTTTCAAAGTTGAGGTTGTTGTTGAAATTTTTGGTGTTTTTCATTGATGCGGATTTGCTGAATTGGTTGGTGTTTTTGAATGTTGAGGTTGTTGTTGAATTTTTTCATGTATTTCATTTTTGAAGTTGTTATTGATTTTGTTGGTGATTTTCAATGTTGCGTTTGTTGCTGAATTTTTTGCTGTTTTTCATTGTTGAGGTTGTTGTTGAAATTGTTCGAATTTTTCAATGTTGAGGTTGTTGTTGAATTTTTTGGAGTTATCAATTTTTATTTTGTTGAACTTATATGCATATTTAAAAGTTTAGGTTGTTGTTGAATTTCTTGGTGTTTTTCAATGTTGAGGTTGTTCAATTTGTTGGTGTTTTTGAATGTTGAGGTTGTTGAATTTGTTGTTGATTTTCAATATTGAGGTTGTTGTTGAATTTGTTGGTGTTATCAATTTTTATTTTGTTGAACTTTTTTGTATTTTAAAAATTTGAGGTTGTTGTTGAATTTGTTGATGTTTTTCAATGTTGTGGTTGTTGAATTTGTTGGTGATTTTCAAAGTTGAGTTTGTTGTTGAATTTGCTGGTGATTTTCAATATTGAGGTTGTTGTTGAATTTGTTGATGTTTTTCAATGTTGTTGTTGTTGAATTTTTTGATGTTGTTCAATGTTGTTGTTGTTGAATTTTTTGATGTTGTTCATTGTTGAGGTTGTTGATGAATGTGTTGGTGATATTCATTGTTGAGGTTGTTGCTATTGAATTTTTTGATGTTACTGACTGTTGAGGTTGTTGTTGAATTTATTGGTGTTTTCAATGTTTTTCTGAACTTTTTTGAATTTTTCAAAGTTGAGGTTGCAGTTGAATTTGTTAGTGTTTTTCAAAGTTGAGGTTGTTGAACTTGTTGGTGTTTTTCAAAGTTGAGGTTGTTGTTGAATTTTATGGTGTTATAGTTGTTGCGCTTTTTGTTGAATTTGTTGGTGTTTTTGAATGTTGAGGTTGTTGTTGAATTTATTCATGTTTTTCATTTTTGAGGTTGTTGTTGAATTTGTTGGTGATTTTCAATGTTGAGTTTGTTGTTGAATTTTTTGGAGTTTTTCAATGTTGAGGTTGTTGTTGAATTTTTTTGGTGTTTTTCATTGTGGAGGTTGTTGTTCTTGAATTTTTTGATATTATTCATTGTTGAGGTTGTTGTTGAATTTATTGGTGTTATCAATGGTTTTTTTGAACTTTTTTGTATTTTTCAAAGTTGAGGTTGCAGTTGAATTTGATGGTGTTTTTCAATGTTGAGGTTGTTGAATATGTTGGTGTTTTTCATATTTGAGGTTGTTGTTGAATTTTTTTGGCGTTTTTCATTGTTGTGGTTTTTGTTGAATTTGATCATGTTTTTGAATGTTGAGGTTGTTGTTGAATTTTTTGGTGTTTTTCATTGTTGAGGTTGTTGTTGAATTTGTTACTGTTTTGCAATGTTGAGGTTGATGTTTACTTTGTTGGTAATTTTCAATATTGAGGTGGTTGTTGAACTTATTTGTGTTATCAATGGTATTTTTTGAACTTTTCTGTATTTTTCAAAGTTGAGGTTGCAATTGAATTTGTTGCTTTTTTTAAAGTTAAGGTTGTTGTTGAATTTTTAGATGTTTTTCATTGTTGAGGTTTTTGTTGAATTTGTTGTTGTTTTTGACAGTTCACGTGATTGAATCTGTTGGTGTTTTTCAAAGATCAGGTTGTTGTTGAATTTTTTAGTGTTTTTCATTGTTGGGGTTTTTGTTGAATTTTTTGATGTTATTCATTGTTGAGTTTGTTGTTGAATTTTATCATGTTTTTCATTTTTGAGGTTGTTGTTGAATTTGTTGGTGATTTTAAATGTTGAGTTTGTTGTTGAATTTTTTGGTATATTTCATTGTTGATGTTGTTGTTGAAATTGTTGGAGTTCCTCTATGTTGAGCTTGTTATTCAATTTGTTGATGTTTTTCATTGTTGAGGTTGTTGTTGTTGATTTTTTGGATGTTATTCATTGTTGAGGTTGTTGTTGAATTTGTTGGTGATTTTCAATATTGAGGTTGTTGTTGAATTTATTGGTGTTATCAATGATTTTTTTTTAACATTTTTGTATTTTTCAAAGTTGCGGTTGCAGTTGAATTTGTTGGTGTTTTTCAATGATGAGGTTGTTGAATATATTGGTGTTTTTGAATGTTAAGGTTGTTGGTGAGTTTGTTGGTAATATTCAATATTGAGGTTGTTGTTGATTTTCAATGTTGAGTTTGTTGTTGAATATTTGGTGTTTTTCAATGTTGAGGTTGTTGTTGAAATTGTTGGAGTTTTTTAATGTTGATGTTATTGTTGAAATTTTTGATGATTTTCATTGTTGAGGTTTTTGTTGAATTAGTTGGTGTTTTTGAATGTTCAGGTTTTTGAATCTGTTGGTTTTTTTCAAAGTTCAGGTTGTTGTTGAATTTGCTGATGATTTTCAATGTTGAGTTTGCTGTTGAATTTTTTGTTGTTTGTCATTGTTGAGGTTGTTGTTGAAATTGTTGGAGATTTTCAATGTTGAGGTTGTTGTTGCATTCTTTTGTGTTTTACATTGTTGAGGTTGTTGTTGTTGAATTTTTTGATGTTATTCATTGTTGAGGTTGTTGTTGAATTTTTTTGTTGTTTGTCATTGTTGAGGTTGTTGTTGAAATTGTTGGAGATTTTCAATGTTGAGGTTGTTGTTGCATTCTTTTGTGTTTTACATTGTTGAGGTTGTTGTTGTTGAATTTTTTGATGTTATTCATTGTTGAGGTTGTTGTTGAATTTATTGGTGTTATCAATGGTTTTATTTGAACTTTTTTGTATTTTTCAAAGTTGAGGTTGCAGTTGAATTTGTTGGTGTTTTTCAATGTTGAGAATGGTGAATTTGTTGGTGTTTTTCAAAGTTGAGGTGGTGGTGAATTTCATGGTGTTTTTCGTTGTTGAGGTTGTCGTTGACTTTGTTGGAGATTTTCAATATTGAGGTTGTTGTTGAAATTATTGATGTTATCAATGGATTTTTTTAGCTCTTTTTTATTTATCAAAGTTGAGTTTGCAGTTGAATTCGTTGGTGTTTTTCAAAGTTGAGGTTGTTGTTGAATATTTTTATGTTTTTCGTTGTTGACGTTGCTGATGAATTTATTGATGTTATTCATTGCTGAGGTTGTTGTTGAATTTGTTGGTGATCTTCATTGCTGTGGTTGTTGCTGTTGGATTTTTTGATGATATTCACTGTTGAGGTAGTTGTTGAATTTATTGGTGTTATCAATCTTTTTTTTGACCTTTTTTGTATTTTTCAAAGTTGAGGTTGTTGTTGAAATTTTTGGTGTTTTTCATTGATGCGGATTTGCTGAATTGGTTGGTGTTTTTGAATGTTGAGGTTGTTGTTGAATTTTTTCATGTATTTCATTTTTGAAGTTGTTATTGATTTTGTTGGTGATTTTCAATGTTGCGTTTGTTGCTGAATTTTTTGCTGTTTTTCATTGTTGAGGTTGTTGTTGAAATTGTTCGAATTTTTCAATGTTGAGGTTGTTGTTGAATTTTTTGGAGTTATCAATTTTTATTTTGTTGAACTTATATGCATATTTAAAAGTTTAGGTTGTTGTTGAATTTCTTGGTGTTTTTCAATGTTGAGGTTGTTCAATTTGTTGGTGTTTTTGAATGTTGAGGTTGTTGAATTTGTTGTTGATTTTCAATATTGAGGTTGTTGTTGAATTTGTTGGTGTTATCAATTTTTATTTTGTTGAACTTTTTTGTATTTTAAAAATTTGAGGTTGTTGTTGAATTTGTTGATGTTTTTCAATGTTGTGGTTGTTGAATTTGTTGGTGATTTTCAAAGTTGAGTTTGTTGTTGAATTTGCTGGTGATTTTCAATATTGAGGTTGTTGTTGAATTTGTTGATGTTTTTCAATGTTGTTGTTGAATTTTTTGATGTTGTTCAATGTTGTTGTTGTTGAATTTTTTGATGTTGTTCATTGTTGAGGTTGTTGATGAATGTGTTGGTGATATTCATTGTTGAGGTTGTTGCTATTGAATTTTTTGATGTTACTGACTGTTGAGGTTGTTGTTGAATTTATTGGTGTTTTCAATGTTTTTCTGAACTTTTTTGAATTTTTCAAAGTTGAGGTTGCAGTTGAATTTGTTAGTGTTTTTCAAAGTTGAGGTTGTTGAACTTGTTGGTGTTTTTCAAAGTTGAGGTTGTTGTTGAATTTTATGGTGTTATAGTTGTTGCGCTTTTTGTTGAATTTGTTGGTGTTTTTGAATGTTGAGGTTGTTGTTGAATTTATTCATGTTTTTCATTTTTGAGGTTGTTGTTGAATTTGTTGGTGATTTTCAATGTTGAGTTTGTTGTTGAATTTTTTGGAGTTTTTCAATGTTGAGGTTGTTGTTGAATTTTTTTGGTGTTTTTCATTGTGGAGGTTGTTGTTCTTGAATTTTTTGATATTATTCATTGTTGAGGTTGTTGTTGAATTTATTGGTGTTATCAATGGTTTTTTTGAACTTTTTTGTATTTTTCAAAGTTGAGGTTGCAGTTGAATTTGATGGTGTTTTTCAATGTTGAGGTTGTTGAATATGTTGGTGTTTTTCATATTTGAGGTTGTTGTTGAATTTTTTTGGCGTTTTTCATTGTTGTGGTTTTTGTTGAATTTGATCATGTTTTTGAATGTTGAGGTTGTTGTTGAATTTTTTGGTGTTTTTCATTGTTGAGGTTGTTGTTGAATTTGTTACTGTTTTGCAATGTTGAGGTTGATGTTTACTTTGTTGGTAATTTTCAATATTGAGGTGGTTGTTGAACTTATTTGTGTTATCAATGGTATTTTTTGAACTTTTCTGTATTTTTCAAAGTTGAGGTTGCAATTGAATTTGTTGCTTTTTTTAAAGTTAAGGTTGTTGTTGAATTTTTAGATGTTTTTCATTGTTGAGGTTTTTGTTGAATTTGTTGTTGTTTTTGACAGTTCACGTGATTGAATCTGTTGGTGTTTTTCAAAGATCAGGTTGTTGTTGAATTTTTTAGTGTTTTTCATTGTTGGGGTTTTTGTTGAATTTTTTGATGTTATTCATTGTTGAGTTTGTTGTTGAATTTTATCATGTTTTTCATTTTTGAGGTTGTTGTTGAATTTGTTGGTGATTTTAAATGTTGAGTTTGTTGTTGAATTTTTTGGTATATTTCATTGTTGATGTTGTTGTTGAAATTGTTGGAGTTCCTCTATGTTGAGCTTGTTATTCAATTTGTTGATGTTTTTCATTGTTGAGGTTGTTGTTGTTGATTTTTTGGATGTTATTCATTGTTGAGGTTGTTGTTGAATTTGTTGGTGATTTTCAATATTGAGGTTGTTGTTGAATTTATTGGTGTTATCAATGATTTTTTTTTAACATTTTTGTATTTTTCAAAGTTGCGGTTGCAGTTGAATTTGTTGGTGTTTTTCAATGATGAGGTTGTTGAATATATTGGTGTTTTTGAATGTTAAGGTTGTTGGTGAGTTTGTTGGTAATATTCAATATTGAGGTTGTTGTTGATTATCAATGTTGAGTTTGTTGTTGAATATTTGGTGTTTTTCAATGTTGAGGTTGTTGTTGAAATTGTTGGAGTTTTTTAATGTTGATGTTATTGTTGAAATTTTTGATGATTTTCATTGTTGAGGTTTTTGTTGAATTAGTTGGTGTTTTTGAATGTTCAGGTTTTTGAATCTGTTGGTTTTTTTCAAAGTTCAGGTTGTTGTTGAATTTGTTGATGATTTTCAATGTTGAGTTTGTTGTTGAATTTTTTGTTGTTTGTCATTGTTGAGGTTGTTGTTGAAATTGTTGGAGATTTTCAATGTTGAGGTTGTTGTTGCATTCTTTTGTGTTTTACATTGTTGAGGTTGTTGTTGTTGAATTTTTTGATGTTATTCATTGTTGAGGTTGTTGTTGAATTTTTTTGTTGTTTGTCATTGTTGAGGTTGTTGTTGAAATTGTTGGAGATTTTCAATGTTGAGGTTGTTGTTGCATTCTTTTGTGTTTTACATTGTTGAGGTTGTTGTTGTTGAATTTTTTGATGTTATTCATTGTTGAGGT
Organism: Cetorhinus maximus; assembly: GCF_964194155.1. Classification (NCBI taxonomy): domain Eukaryota; kingdom Metazoa; phylum Chordata; class Chondrichthyes; order Lamniformes; family Cetorhinidae; genus Cetorhinus; species Cetorhinus maximus. The sequence goes on along the minus strand of NC_135917.1, from coordinate 19,041,491 downwards.
TGTTGTTGAATTTATTGGTGTTATCAATGGTTTTATTTGAACTTTTTTGTATTTTTCAAAGTTGAGGTTGCAGTTGAATTTGTTGGTGTTTTTCAATGTTGAGAATGGTGAATTTGTTGGTGTTTTTCAAAGTTGAGGTGGTGGTGAATTTCATGGTGTTTTTCGTTGTTGAGGTTGTCGTTGACTTTGTTGGAGATTTTCAATATTGAGGTTGTTGTTGAAATTATTGATGTTATCAATGGATTTTTTTAGCTCTTTTTTATTTATCAAAGTTGAGTTTGCAGTTGAATTTGTTGGTGTTTTTCAAAGTTGAGGTTGTTGTTGAATTTTTCATGTTTTTCGTTGTTGTCGTTGCTGTTGAATTTATTGATGTTATTCATTGTTGAGGTTGTTGTTGAATTTGTTGGTGATATTCATTGCTGTGGTTGTTGCTGTTTGATTTTTTGATGTTATTCACTGTTGAGGTTGTTGTTGAATTTATTGGTGCTATCAATCTTTTTTTTGAACTTTTTTGTATTTTTCAAAGTTGAGTTTGTTGTTGAAATTTTTGGTGTTTTTCATTGATGCGGATTTGTTGAAATGGTTGGTGTTTTTGAATGTTGAGGTTGTTGTTGAATTTTTTCATGTATTTCATTTTTGAGGTTGTTGTTGATTTTGTTGGTGATTTTCAATGTTGCGTTTGTTGTTGAATTTTTTTGGTGTTTTTCATTGTTGAGGTTGTTGTTGAAAATGTTCGAATTTTTCAATGTTGAGGTTGTTGTTGAATTTTTTGGTGTTATCAATTTTTATTTTGTTGAACTTTTATGCATATTTAAAAGTTTAGGTTGTTGTTGAATTTCTTGGTGTTTTTCAATGTTGAGGTTGTTGAATTTGTTGGTGTTTTTCAAAGTTGAGGTTGTTGTTGAATTTGTTGGTGTTTTTGAATGTTGAGGTTGTTGTTGAATTTGTTGGTGATATTCAATATTGAGGTTGTTGTTGAATTTGTTGGTGTTATCAATTTTTATTTTGTTGAACTTTTTTATATTTTAAAAATATGTGGTTGTTGTTGAATTTGTTGACGTTTTACAATGTTGAGGTTGTTGAATTTGTTGGTGATTTTCAAAGTTGAGTTTGTTGTTGAATTTGTTGGTGATTTTCAATATTGAGGTTGTTCTTGAATTTGTTGATGTTTTTCAGTGTTGTTGTTGTTGAATTTTTTGATGTTGTTCATTGTTGAGGTTGTTGATGAATGTGTTGGTGATATTCATTGTTGAGGTAGTTGCTTTTGAGTTTTTTGATGTTATTGGCTGTTGAGGTTGTTGTTGAATTTATTGGTGTTTTCAATGTTTTTTTTGAACTTTTTTGTATTTTTCAGAGTTGAGGTTGCAGTTGAATATGTTAGTGTTTTTCAATGTTGAGGTTGTTGAATTTGTTGGTGTTTTTCAAAGTTGAGGTTGTTGTTGAATTTTATGGTGTTAACATTGTTGCGGGTTTTGTTGAATTTGTTGGTATTTTTGAATGTTGAGGTTGTTGTTGAATTTTTATATGTTTTTCATTTTTGTGGTTGTTGTTGAATTTGTTGGTGATTTTCAATGTTGAGGTTGTTGTTGAATTTTTTGGTGTTTCTCATTGTGGAGGTTGTTGTTGAAATTGTTAGAGTTTATTCAATGTTGAGGTTGTTGTTGAATTTTTTGGTGCTTTTCATTGTTGAAGTTGTTGTTGAAATTTTTGATGTTATTCATTGTTGAGGTTGTGGTTGAATTTGTTGGTGATTTTCAATATTCAGGTTGTTGTTGAATTTATTGGTGTTATCAATGTTTTTTTTGAAATTTTAGTATTTTTCAAAGTTGAGGCTGTTGTTGAAATTGTTTTTGTTTTTCAATGTTGAGGTTGTTGAATTTGTTGGTGTTTTTCATTGTTCTGCTTTTTCTTGAATTTGTTGGTGTTTTTCAAAGATGAGGATGTTGTGGAATTTTTTGGTGTTTTTCAATGTTGAGATTTTTGTTGAATTTGTTGGTGTTTTTCTAAGATGAGGATGTTGTTGAATTTTTGGGTGTTTTTCAATGTTGAGATTTTAGTTGAATTTGATGGTGTTTTTCAAATTTGAGGTTGTTGTTGAATTTTTAGCTGTTTTTCACTGTTGTGATTTTTGTTGAAATTGATGATGGTTTTGAATGTTGAGTTTGTTGTTGAATTTGTTGGTGATATTCAATGTAGGGGTTGTTGTTGAATTTTTTGGTGTTTTTCATTGTTGAAGTTGTTGTTGAATTTGTTGGTGTTTTTGAATGTTGAGGTTGTTGTTGAATTTTTTGTTGTTTTTAAATGTTGAGGTTGTTGTTGATTCCGTTGGTGTTTTTCATTGTTGAGGTTGTTCTTCTAGAATTTGCTGGTGTTTTGCAATGTTGAGGTTGTTGTTGAATTTGTTGGTGATTTTCAATATTGAGGTTGTTGTTGAATTTATTGGTGTTATGAATTGTTTATTTAAATCTTTTTTGTATTTTTCAAAGTTGAGGTTGCAGTTGAAATAGTTCGTGCTTTTCCATGTTAATGTTGTTGAATCAGTTGGTGTTTTTCAAAGTTGAGGTTGTTGTTGAATTTTTTGGTGTTTTTCATTGTTGAGGTTGTTGTTGAATTCGTTGGTGTTTTTGAATGCTGAGGTTTTTGTTGATTTTTTTGGCGTTTTTCATTGTTGAGGTTGTTGTTGAATTTGTTGGTGATTTTCAACATTGAGGTTGTTGTTGAATTTATTGGTGTTATCAATGGCTTTTTTTTGAACTTTATTTTATTTTTAAATTTGAGGTTGTTGTCGAATTTGTTGGTGTTTTTCAATGTTGAGGTTGTTAAATTTATTGGTGTTTATCAAAGTTCAGTTTGTTGTTGAATTAGTTGGTGTTTTTGAATGTTGAGGTTGTTGTCTAATTTTTTGCTAATTTTCAATATTGAGGCTGTTGCTGAATTTGTTGTTGTTTTCAATGTTCTGGTTGTTGTTGAATTTTTTGCTGTTTTTCATTGTTGAGGTTGTTGTTGTTGAATATTTTGATGTTATTCATTGTTGAGGTTGTTGTTGAATTTGTTGGAGATTTTCAATATTGAGGCTGTTGGTGATTTTATTGGTGGTATCAATGTTCTTTTAAAAATGTTTTGTATTTTTCAAAGTTGAGGTTGCAGTTGAATTTGTTGGTGTTTTTCAATGCTGAGGTTGTTGAATTTGTTGATGTATTTCAAAGTTGTGGTTGTCGTTGAATTTTTTGTTGTTTTTCATTGTTGAGATTGTTGTTGAATTTGTTGGTGTTTTTCAATGTTGAGGTTGTGGTTGAATTTTTTGGTGTTTATCATTGTTGAGGTTTTTGTTCAATTTGTTTTTTTAAATGATGAGATTGTTGTTGAATTTTTTGATGTTTATCATTGTTGAGGTTGTTGTTGAATTTGTTGGTGATTTTCAATGTTGAGTGTGTTGTTGAATTTTTTGTTGTTTTTCATTGTTGAGGCTGTTGTTGAAATTGTTAGAGTTTTTCAATGTTGAAGCTGTTGTTGAATTTTTTGGTGTTTTTCATTGTTGAGCTTTTTGTTATTGAATTTGATGGTGTTTTGCAATGTTGAGGTTGTTGTTGAAGTTGTTGTTGATTTTCAATATTGAGGTTGTTGTTGAATTTATTGGTGTTATCATTGTTGATGTTTTTGTTCAATTTGTTGGTTTTTTTGAATGCTGAGATTGTTGTTGAATTTGATGGTCTTTTTCATTGTTGAGGTTGTTGTTGTTGAATTTGTTGGTGATTTTCAATATTGAGGTTGTTGTTGAATTTATCGGTGTTATCAGTGGGTTTTTTTTTAACTTTTTTGTATTTTTCAAAGTTGGGGTTGCAGGTGAACTAGTTGATGTATTTCCATGTTAATGTTGTTGAATTTGTTGGTGTTTTTGAATGTTGACGTTGTTGAATCTGTTGGTGTTTTTCAATGTTGAGGTTGTTGCTGAATTTGTTGGTGTTTTCCAATGTTGTGGTTGTTGAATTTGTTTATGTTTTTCAGAGTTGAGGTTCTCGTTGAATTTTTTGTTGTTTTTCATTGTTGAGATTTTTGTTGAATTTGTTGGTGTTTTTGGATGTTGAGATTGTTGTTGAATTTTTTGTTGTTTTTTATTGTTGAGGTTTTTGTTGGATTTATTGGTGTTTTTGAATGTTGAGGATGTTGAATCTGTTGGTGTTTTTCAAAGTTGAGGTTGTTGTTGAATTTTTTGGTGTTTTCATTGTTAATGATTTTGTTCAATTTGTTGGTTTTTTTTAATGTTGAGATTGTTGTTGAATTTTTTGATGTTTATCATTGTTGAGGATGTTGTTCAATTTGTTGGTGATTTTCAATGCTGAGTTTGTTGTTGAATTTTTTGTTCTTTTTAAATGTTGAGGTTGTTGTTGATTCCTTTGGTGATTTTCATTGTTGAGGTTGTTGTTGTAGAATTTGCTGGTGTTTTGCAATGTTGAGGTTGTTGTTGAATTTGTTGGTGATTTTCAATATTAAGGTTGTTGTTGAATTTATTGGTGTTATGAATTGTTTTTTTAGATCTTTTCTGTATTTTTCAAAGTTGAGGTTGCAGTTGAAATAGTTCGTGTTTTTCCATGTTAATGTTGTTGAATCAGTTGGTGTTTTTCAAAGTTGAGGTTCTTGTTGAATTCGTTGGTGTTTTTGAATGCTGAGGTTTTTGTTGATTTTTTTGGCGTTTTTCATTGTTGAGGTTTTTGTTGAATTTGTTGGTGATTTTCAATATTGAGGTTGTTGTTGAATTTATTGGTGTTATCAATGGCTTTTTTTTTCAAAGTTGAGGTTGCAGTTGAATTTGTTGGTGTTTTTCATTGCTGAGTTGTTGAATTTGTTGATGTTTTTCAAAGTTGTGGTTGTCGTTGAATTTTTTGTTGTTTTTCATTGTTGAGATTGTTGTTGCATTTGTTGGTGTTTTTCAATGATGAGGTTGTGGTTGAATTTTTTGGTGTTTTTCATTATTGAGATTGTTGTTGCATTTGTTGGTGTTTTTGCATGTTGAGGTTGTTGTTGAAATTGTTAGAGTTTTTCAATGTTGTGGTTGTTGTTGAATTTTTTGTTGTATTTCATTTTTGTGGTAGTTGTTGTTGAATTTTTTGATGTTTTTCATTGTTGAGGTTGTTGTTGAATTTGTTGGTGATTTTCAATATTGAGGTTGTTGTTGAATTTGTTGGTGATTTTCAATATTGAGGTTGTTGTTGAATTTATTGGTGTTATCAATGTTTTTTGAAACTTTTTGTATTATTCAATGTTGAGGTTGCAGTTGAATTTGTTGGTGTTTTTCAATTTTTGCGGTTTTTGAATTTGTTCGTGTTTTTCAAAGTTGAGGTTGTTGTTGAATTTTTTGGTGTTTTTCTTGGTTGAGGTTTATGTTGAATTTGTTGGTATTTTGCAATTTTGAGGTTGTTGTTGAATTTGTTGATGATTTTCAATATTGAGGTTGTTGTTGAATTTATTGGTGTTATCAATGGTTTTTTTTGAACTTTTTTGTATTTTTCAAAGTTGAGGTTGCAGTTGAAGTTGTTGGTGTTTTTCAATGTTGAGGTTGTTGAATTTGTTGTTGTTTTTCAAAGTTGAGGTTGTTGTTGAATTTTTCGTTGTTTTTCATTTTTGAGTTTTTTGTTGAATTTGTTGGTGTTTTTGAATGTTGAGGTTGTTGTTGAATTTTTTGGTGCTTTTCATTGTTGAGGTTGTTGTTGAATTTGTTGGTGTTTTGCAATGTTGAGGTTGTTGTTGAATTTATTGCTGATATTCTATATTGAGGTTGTTGCTGAATTTGTTGGTGTTATGAATTTTTATTTTGTTGAACTTTTTTGTATTTTTAAAAGTTGAGGATGTTGTTGAATTTGTTGCTGATTTTCAATATTGAGGTTGTTGTTGAATTTGTTGGTGTTTCTCATTGTTGAGTTTTTTGTTGAATTTGTTGGTGTTTTTAAAAGATGAGGTTGTTTTTGTATTTGTTGGTGTTTTTCAATGTTGAGGTTGTTCAATTTTTTGGTTTTTTTCATTGTTGAGGTATTTGTTGAGTTTGTTGGTGTTTTGGAATCTTGAGGTTGTTGTTGAATTTTTTGTTGTTTTTCATTGTTGAGGTTGTTTTTGAATTTGATGGTGATTTGCAATGTTGAGTTTGTTTTTGAATTTTTTGGTGTTATTTATTGTTGCGGTTGTTGTTGAACTTGTTGGAGTTTTTCAATGTTGAGGTTGTTGTTGCTTTTTTTGGTGTTTTTCATTGTTGAGGTTGTTGTTGAATTTATTGATGTTTTTCATTGCTGAGGTTCAGGTTGAATTTGTTGGTGATTTTCAATGTTGAGTTTGTCGTCGAATTTCCTGGATTTTGCAATGTTGAGGTTGTCGTTGAATTTGTTGGTGATTTTCAATATTGAGTTTGTTGTTGAATGTATTGGTGTTATCAATGTTTTTTTTTCAAATTTTTTGTATTTTTCAAAGTTGAGGTTGCAGTTGAATTTGTTGCTGTTTTTGAATCTTGAGGTTGCAGTTGCATTTGTTCCTGTTTTTGAATCTTGAGGTTGTTGAATTTGTTGGTGTATTTGAATGTTGAGAATGTTGTTGAATTTTTTGGTGTTTTCATTGTTGAGGTTATAGTTGATCTTGTTGGAGTTATTCAATGTTGAGGTTGTTGTTGAATTTCTTTGTGTTTTGCAATGTGTAGGTTGTTGTTCAATTTGTTGGTGTTTTTCAATTTAGAGGTTGTTGTTGAATATGTTGGTGTTTATAAATGTTGAGGTTGTTGTTGAATTTCTTGGTGTTTTGGAATGTTGAGGTTTTTTATGAATTTTTTGTTGTTTTTCATTCTGAGGTTTTTGTTGAATTTGTTGGTGTTTTTGAATGTTGAGGTTGTTGTTAAATTTTTTGGTGTTTTTCTTTGTTGAGGGTGTTGTTGAATTTGTTGGTGTTTTGCAATGTTGAGGTTGTTGTTGAATTTATTGTTGTTTTTCAATATTGAGGTTGTTGTTGAATTTGTTGGTGTTTTTGAATGTTGAGGTGGTTGTTGAATTTGAGGGTGCTTTTCATTGTTGAGGTTGTTGTTGAATTTGTTGCTGATTTTCAATGTTGAGTTTGTTGTTGAATTTATTGGTGTTATCAATGGTTTTTTTTTTAACTTCATTGTATTTATCAAAGTTGAGGTTGCAGTTGAATTTGTTGGCGTTTTTCAAAGTTGAGTTGTTGTTGAATTTTTTAATATTTTTCATTGTTGAGGTTGTTGTTTAATATGCTGCTCTTTTTCAATTTTGAGGATGTTGAATTATTTGTAGTTTTTGAAAGTTGAGGTTGTTGTTGAATTTGTTGGTGATATTCAATATTGAGATTGTTGTTGAATTTGTTGGTGTTATCAATTTTTATTTTGTTGAACTTTTTTTAGTTTTGTAAGTTCAGGTTGTTGTTGAATTTGTTGGTCTTTTTCAATGATGAGGTTCTTGAATTTGTTGGTGTTTTTCAAAGTTGAGATTGTTGTTGAAATTGTTGGTGTTTTTCAATGTTGGGGTTGTTGTTGAATTTTTTCGTGTTTTTCATGGTTGAGGTTGTTGTTGAATTTGTTGGTGTTTTTGAATGTTGAGGTTGTTGAATCTGTTGGTGTTTTTCAAAGTTGAGGTTGTTGTTGAATTTTTTGGTTTCTTTCATTGTTGAGGTTATTGTTGAATTTGTGGGTGTTTTTGAATGTTGAGGTGGTTGTTGAATTTGAGGGTGCTTTTCATTGTTGAGGTTGTTGTTGAATTTGTTGCTGATTTTCGAAGTTGAGTTTGTTGTTGAATTTTTTGGTGTTTTTCATTGTTAAGGTTGTTGTTGAATTTTTAAGTGTTTATCATTATTGAGGTTGTTGTTGTTGAATTTATTGGTGGTATGAATGTTTTTTTTATAACCTTTATTGTATTCTTCAAAGTTGAGGATGCAGTTGAATTTGTTTGTGTTTTTCAATGTTGAGGTTGTTGAATTTGTTGGTGTTTTTCAAAGTTGAGGTTGTTGTTGAATTTTTTGGTGTTCTTCATTGTTGAGGTTTTTGTTGAATTTGTTGGTATTTTTGAATGTTGATGTTGATGTTGAATTTTTTGATGTTTTTCATTGTTGAGGTTGTTGTTGAATTTGTTGGTGATTTTCAATATTGAGGTTGTTGTTGAATTTATAGGTGTTATCAATGTATTTTTTAAACTTTTTTGTATTTTTCAAAGTTGAGGTTGCATTTGAATTTGTTGGTGTTTTTCAATGTTGAGGTTGTTGAATTTGTTGGTGTTTCTAAATGTTGAGGCTGTTGAATTTGTTTGTGTTTTTCAAAGTTGAGGTTGTTTTTGAATTTGTTGGTGTTTTTGAATGTTGAGGTTGTTGTTTAATTTGTTGCTGATTTTCAATATTGAGGTTGTTGTTGAATTTGTTGGTGTTTTTCAATGTTGGGGTTGTTGTTGAATTTTTTGATGTTTTTCATTGCTGAGGTTTTTGTTTAATTTGTTGCTGATTTTCAATATTGAGTTTGTTGTTTATTTTTTGGTGTTTTTCATGGTTGAGGTTGTTGTTGAATTTGTTGGTGTTTTTGAATGTTGAGGTTGTTGAATCTGTTGGTGTTTTTCAAAGTTGAGGTTGTTGTTGAATTTTTTGGTTTCTTTCATTGTTGAGGTTATTGTTGAATTTGTGGGTGTTTTTGAATGTTGAGGTGGTTGTTGAATTTGAGGGTGCTTTTCATTGTTGAGGTTGTTGTTGAATTTGTTGCTGATTTTCGATGTTGAGTTTGTTGTTGAATTTTTTGGTGTTTTTCATTGTTAAGGTTGTTGTTGAATTTTTAAGTGTTTATCATTATTGAGGTTGTTGTTGTTGAATTTATTGGTGGTATGAATGTTTTTTTTATAACCTTTATTGTATTCTTCAAAGTTGAGGATGCAGTTGAATTTGTTTGTGTTTTTCAATGTTGAGGTTGTTGAATTTGTTGGTGTTTTTCAAAGTTGAGGTTGTTGTTGAATTTTTTGGTGTTCTTCATTGTTGAGGTTTTTGTTGAATTTGTTGGTATTTTTGAATGTTGATGTTGATGTTGAATTTTTTGATGTTTTTCATTGTTGAGGTTGTTGTTGAATTTGTTGGTGATTTTCAATATTGAGGTTGTTGTTCAATTTGTTGGTGTTAGCAATTTTTATTTTGTTGAACTTTTTTTATTTTTAAAAGTTGGGGTTGTTGTTAAATTTGTTGATGTTTTTCAATGTTGAGGTTCTTGAAATTGTTGGTGTTTTTCAAAGTTGAGATTGTTGTTGAAAATGTTGGTGGTTTTGAATGTTAAGGTTGTTGTGGAATTTGTTGGTGTTATCAATTGCTTACTTTGAACATTTTTGTATTTTTCAAAGTTGAGGTTGTTGTTGAACTTGTTGGTGATATTCAACATTGAGGTTGTTGAATTTGTTGGTGTTATCAATTTTTATTTTGTTGAACTTGAAGTTGAGGTTGTTGTTGAATTTTTTGGTGTTTATCATTGTTAAGGTTATTGTTGAAATTGTTGGACTTTTTCAATGTTGAGGTTGTTGAATTTGTTAGTGTATTTCAAAGTTGAGGTTTTTTTGAATTTTTTGGTGTTTTTCATTGTTGCGATTTTTGTTGAATTTGTTGGTGTTTTTCAATGTTGAGGTTTTTGTTGATTTTTTTGGTGTTTTTCATTGTTGAGGTTGTTGTTGAATTTGATGGTGTTTTGCAATGTAGAAGTTGTTGTTGACTTTGTTGGTGATTTTCAATATTGAGGTTGTTGTTGAATTTATTGGTGTTATCAATGGTTTTGTTTGAACTTTTTTGCATTTATCAAAGTTGATGTTGCAGTTGAATTGGTTGGTTTTTTCAAAGTTGAGGTTGTTGAATTTGATGGTGTTATCAATTTTTATTTTGTTGAACTTTTTGTATTTGTAAAAGTTGAAGTTGTTGTTGAATTTGACGGTGTTTTTCCATGTTGAGGTTGTTGAATTAGTTGGTGTTTTTGAATGTTGAGGTTGTTGTTGAATTTTATGGTGATTTTCAATATTGAGATTGTTGTTGAATTTCTTGGAGTTTTTCAATGTTGAGGTTGTTGAATTTGTTGGTGTTTTTCGAAGTTGAGAATGTTGTTGAATTTTTTGGTAGTTTTCATTGTTGAGGATTTTGTTGAACTTGTTGGTGTTTTCGAATGTTGAGGTTTTTGCATCTGTTGGTGTTTTTCATAGTGGAGGTTGTTGTTGAATTTGTTGATGTTTTTCATTTTTGAGGTTGTTGAATTTGTTGGTGATTTTGAATTTTGAGGTTGTTGTATTTGTTGCCGATTTTCAATATTGAGGTTGTTGTTGAATTTGTTGGTGTTTTTCAATGTAGAGGTTGCTGAATTTTTTGGTGTTTTTCAAAGTTGAGGTTGTTGTTGAGTTTTTTGGTGTTTTCCTTTGTTGAGGTTTTTGTTGAATTTGTTGGTGCTTTGCAAAGTTGAGCTTGTTGTTGAATTTGTTGGTGTTTTTCAATGTCGAGGTTGTTGATATTGTTGGTGTTTGTCGAAGTTGAGAATGTTGTTGAATTTTTTGGTAGTTTTCATTGTTGAGGATTTTGTTGAACTTGTTGGTGTTTTCGAATGTTGAGGTTGTTGCATCTGTTGATGTTTTTCATAGTTGAGGTTGTTGTTGAATTTTTTGGTGTTTTTTATTGTTGAGGTTGTTGTTGAATTTGTTGGTGATTTTCAATGTTGAGGTTGTTGTTGAATTTGCTGGTGTTTTTCATTGTTGAGGTTGTTGTTGAATTTGTTGCTGATTTTCAATATTGATGTTGTTGTTTAATTTATTCTTGTTATCAATTGTTTTTTTTAACTTTTTTGTATTTTTCAAAGTTGAGGTTGCAGTTGAATTTGTTGGTGATATTCAGTATTGAGGTTGTTGTTAAATTTGTTGGTGTTTTTCAATGTTGAGGTTGTTGAACTAGTTGGTGCTTTTCAAAGTTGAGGTTGTTGTTGAATTTTTTGGTGTTTTTAATTGTTGAGGTTGTTGTTGAATTTGTTAGTGTTTTTCAATGTTGAGTTTGTTGTTGAATTTGTTGGTGTTTTTCAAAGTTGAGGTTGTTGTTGAATGGTCTTTTTCATTGTTGAGGTTTATGTTGAATTTGTTGGTGATTTTCAATATTGAGTTTATTGTTGAAATTGCTGGTGTTTTTCAAAGTTGAGGTTGTTGAATTTTTTGCTGTCTTTCAAAGTTGAGGTTGTTGTTGAATTTTTGGTGTTTTTCATTGTTGAGGTTGTTGTTGAATTTTTTGGAGTTTTGCAATGTTGAGGTTGTTGTTGAATTTTTTGGTGTTTTGCAATGTTGAGATTGTTGCTGAATTTGTTGCTGATTTTCAATATTGAGGTTGTTTTTGAATTTGTTGGTGTTATCAATGGTTTTTTTTGGAACTGTTCTGTGTTTTTCAAAATTGAGGTTGCAGTTGAATTTGTTGGTGTTTTTCAATGTTGAGGTTGTTGAATTTGTTGGTGTTTTACAAAGTTGAGTTTGTTGTTGAATTTATTGTTGTTAACATTGGTTTTTTTGAACTTTTTTGTATTTTTCAAAGTTGAGGTTGCAGCTAAATTTTTTTGTGATTTTCAAAGTTGAGGTTTTAGTTGAATTTTTTAGTGTTTTCATTGTTGAGGTTTTTGTTGAATTTGTTGCTGTTTCCGAATGTTGTTGTTGAATTTTTTGGTGTTTTTCATTGTTGAGGTTATTGTTGAATTTGTTGGTGTTTTTCAATGTTGATGTTGTTGAATTTGTTGGTGTTTTTCAAAGTTGAGGTTGTTGTTGAAATTTTTGGTGTTATTCATTGTTGAGATTTTTGTTGAATTTGCTGATCTTTTTCAATGTTGAGGTTGTTCAATTAGTTGGTGTTTTTCAAAGTTGAGCTTGTTGTTGAATTTGTTGGTGATGTTCAATATTGAGTTTGTTGTTCAATTTGCTGGTGTTATCAGTTTTTATTTTCTTGAACTGATTTGTATTTTTAAAAGTTGAGGTTGTTGTTGCATTTGTTGGGGTCTTTCAATGTTGAGCATGTTGAATTTGTTCGTGTTAAACAAAGTTGAGGTTGTTGTTGAATTTTTTGGTGTTTTTCATTGTTGAGGTTGTTGTTGAATTTTTTGGAGTTTTTGAATGTTGAGGTTGTTGTTTAAATTGTTGGTGGTTTTCAATATTGAGCTTGTTGTTGGATTTGTTGGTGTTATTCAATGTTGGGGTTGTTGTTGAATTTTTTGATGTATTTCATTGTTGAGGTTGTTGTTGAATTTCTTGGAGTGTTTCAATGTTGAGGTTGTTGTTGAATTTATTGGTGTTATCAATAGTTTTTTAAAAACTTTTTTGTATTTTTCAAAGTTGAGGTTGCAGTTGAATTTGTTGGTGCTTTTCAATGTTGAGGTTTTTGAATTTTTTGGTGTTTTTCCAAGTTGAGGTTGTTGTTGAATTTGTTGGTGATATACAGTATTGAGGTTGTTGTTCAATTTGTTGGTGTTATCAATTTTTAATTTGTTGAACTTTTTTTCTTTTTAAAAGTTGAGGTTGTTGTTCAATTTGTTGGCCTTTTTCATTGTTGAGGTTTTTGAATTTGTTGGTGTTTTTAAAGTTGAGATTGTTGTTGAATTTGTTGGTGTTTTTGAATGTTAAGGTTGTTGTTGAATTTGTTGGTGATTTTCAATATTGAGGTTGTTGTTGAATTTGTTGGTGTTATCAATGGTTTTTTTGAACTTTTTTGTATTTTTCAAAGTTGAGGTTGATGTTGAATTTGTTGGTGATATTCAATATTGAGGATCTTGTTGAATTTGTTGGTGTTAACAATTTTTATTTTGTTGAACTTTTTTTATTTTTATAAGTTCAGGTTGTTGTTCAATTTGTTGGTGTTTTTGACTGTTAAGGTTGTGGTTGAATTTTTTGCTGATTGTCAATATTCAGGTTGTTGTTGAATTTGTTGGTGTTTTTCAATGTAGGGGTTGTTGGTGAATGTTTTGGTGTTTTTCATTGTTGAGGTTGTTGTTGAATTTGTTGGTGTTTTTTGAATGTTGAGGTTCTTGAATCTGATGGTGTATTTCAAAGTTGAGGTTGTTGTTGGATTTTTTGGTGTTTTTCATTGTTGAGGTTTTTGTTGAATTTGTTGGTGTTTTTGAATGTTGAGGTTGTTGTTGAATTTTATGATGTTTTTCATTGTTGTGGTTGTTGTTGAATTTGTTGGTGTTTTTCATTGTTGAGGTTGGTGTTGAAATTGTTGGAGTTTTTCAATGTTGAGGTTGTTGTTGAATTTTTTGGTGTTTATCATTGTTCCGGTTGTTGTTGTTGAATTTTTTGAAGTTATTCATGGTTGAGGTTGTTGTTGAATTTGTTGGTGATTTTCAATATTGAGGTTGTTGTTCAATTTATTGGTGGTATGAATGTTTTTTTTTTAAATTTTTTGTATTCTTCAAAGTTGAGGTTGCAGTTCAATTTGTTGGTGTCTTTCAATGTTGAGGTTGTTGAATTTGTTGGTGTTTTTCAAAGTTAAGGTTGTTGTTGAATTTTTTGATGTTTTTCATTGTTGAGGTTGTTGCTGAATTTGTTGCTGATTTTCAATATTGAGGTTGTTTTTGAATTTGTTGGTGTTAACAATGGTTTTATTTTGGAACTGTTCTGTGTTTTTCAAAATTGAGGTTGCAGTTGAATTTGTTGGTGTTTTTCAATGTTGAGGTTGTTGAATTTGTTGGTGTTTTTCAAAGTTGAGGTTGTTGTTGAATTTATTGTTGTTAACAATGGTTTTTTTGAACTATTTTGTAGTTTTCAAATTTGAGGTTGCAGCTAAATTTTTTTGTGTTTTTCAAAGTTGAGGTTTTTGTTGAATTTTCTGGTGTTTTCATTGTTGAGGTTTTTGTTGAATTTGTTGCTGTTTCTGAATGTTGTGGTTGTTGTTGAATTTTTTGGTGTTTTTCATTGTTGAGGTTGTTGTTGAATTTATTGGTGTTTTTCAATGTTGATGTTGTTGAATTTGTTGGTGCTTTTCAAAGTTGAGGTTGTTGTTGAAATTTTTGGTGTTATTCATTGTTGAGATTTTTGTTGAATTCGTTGCTGTTTTTGAAGGTTGAGGTTGTTGTTGAATTTTTTGATGTTTTTCATTGTTGAGGTTGTTGTTGAATTTGCTGATCTTTTTCAATGTTCAGGTTGTTCAATTAGTTGGTGTTTTTCAAAGTTGATCTTGTTGTTGAATTTGTTGGTGATGTTCAATGTATAGTTTGTTGTTCAATTTGATGGTGTTATCAATTTTTATTTTCTTCAACTTATTTGTATTTTTAAAAGTTTATGTTGTTGTTGTATTTGTTGGTGTTTTTCAATGTTGAGCTTGTTGAATTTGTTCGTGTTAAACAAAGTTGAGTTTGTTGTTGAATTTTTTGGTGTTTTTCATTGTTGAGGTTGTTGTTGAATTTTTTGGAGTTTTTGAATGTTGAGGTTGTTGTTGAAATTGTTGGTGGTTTTCAATATTGAGCTTGTTGTTGGATTTGTTGGTGTTATTCAATGTTGGGGTCGTTGTTGAATTTTTTGGTGTTTTTCATTGTTGAGGTTGTTGTTCAATTTCTTGGAGTTTTTCAATGTTGAGGTTGTTGTTGAATTTATTGGTGTTATCAATAGTTTTTTAAAAACTTTTTTGTATTTTTCAAAGTTGAGGTTGCAGTTGAATCTGTTGGTGCTTTTCACTGTAGAGGTTGTTGAATATTTTGGTGCTTTTCAATGTTGGGGTTCTTGTTAAATTTTTTGATCTTTTTCATCGTTGAGGTTGTTGTTGAATTTGTTGCTGATTTTCGAGGTTGATTTTTTTGTTGAATTTTTTGGTGTTTTTCATTTTTGAGGTTGTTGTTGAAATTGTTGGTGATTTTCAATATTGAGATAGTTGTTGAATTATTTGGTGTTTATCATTGTTGAGGTTGTCGTTGTTTAATTTTTTGATGTTATTCATTGTTGAGGTTGTTGTTGAATTTGTTGGTGATTTTCAATATTGAGGTTGTTGTTGAATTTATTGGTGGTATGAATGTTTTTTTTTAAACTTTTTTGTATTCTTCAAAGTTGAGGTTGCCGTTCAATTTGTGGGTGTTTTTCAAAGTTAAGGTTGTTCAATTTGTTGGTGTTTTTCAAAGTTGAGGTTGTTGTTGAATTTTTTGATGTTTCTCATTGTTGAGTTGTTGTTGAATTTCTTGATGATTTTGAATGTTGAGTTTGTTGTTTAATTTGTTGCTGATTTTCAACATTGAGGTTGTTGTTGAAATTGTTGTTTTTTAATGTAGAGGTTGTTGAATTTTTTGGTGATATACAATATTGAGGTTGTTGTTCAATTTGTTGGTGTTAGCAATTTTTATTTTGTTGAACTTTTTTTATTTTTAAAAGTTGGGGTTGTTGTTAAATTTGTTGATGTTTTTCAATGTTGAGGTTCTTGAAATTGTTGGTGTTTTTCAAAGTTGAGATTGTTGTTGAAAATGTTGGTGGTTTTGAATGTTAAGGTTGTTGTGGAATTTGTTGGTGTTATCAATTGCTTACTTTGAACATTTTTGTATTTTTCAAAGTTGAGGTTGTTGTTGAACTTGTTGGTGATATTCAACATTGAGGTTGTTGAATTTGTTGGTGTTATCAATTTTTATTTTGTTGAACTTGAAGTTGAGGTTGTTGTTGAATTTTTTGGTGTTTATCATTGTTAAGGTTATTGTTGAAATTGTTGGACTTTTTCAATGTTGAGGTTGTTGAATTTGTTAGTGTATTTCAAAGTTGAGGTTTTTTTGAATTTTTTGGTGTTTTTCATTGTTGCGATTTTTGTTGAATTTGTTGGTGTTTTTCAATGTTGAGGTTTTTGTTGATTTTTTTGGTGTTTTTCATTGTTGAGGTTGTTGTTGAATTTGATGGTCTTTTGCAATGTAGAAGTTATTGTTGACTTTGTTGGTGATTTTCAATATTGAGGTTGTTGTTGAATTTATTGGTGTTATCAATGGTTTTGTTTGAACTTTTTTGCATTTATCAAAGTTGATGTTGCAGTTGAATTGGTTGGTTTTTTCAAAGTTGAGGTTGTTGAATTTGATGGTGTTATCAATTTTTATTTTGTTGAACTTTTTGTATTTGTAAAAGTTGAAGTTGTTGTTGAATTTGACGGTGTTTTTCCATGTTGAGGTTGTTGAATTTGTTGGTGTTTTTGAATGTTGAGGTTGTTGTTGAATTTTATGGTGATTTTCAATATTGAGATTGTTGTTGAATTTCTTGGAGTTTTTCAATGTTGAGGTTGTTGAATTTGTTGGTGTTTTTCGAAGTTGAGAATGTTGTTGAATTTTTTGGTAGTTTTCATTGTTGAGGATTTTGTTGAACTTGTTGGTGTTTTCGAATGTTGAGGTTTTTGCATCTGTTGGTGTTTTTCATAGTGGAGGTTGTTGTTGAATTTGTTGATGTTTTTCATTTTTGAGGTTGTTGAATTTGTTGGTGATTTTGAATTTTGAGGTTGTTGTATTTGTTGCCGATTTTCAATATTGAGGTTGTTGTTGAATTTGTTGGTGTTTTTCAATGTAGAGGTTGCTGAATTTTTTGGTGTTTTTCAAAGTTGAGGTTGTTGTTGAGTTTTTTGGTGTTTTCCTTTGTTGAGGTTTTTGTTGAATTTGTTGGTGCTTTGCAAAGTTGAGCTTGTTGTTGAATTTGTTGGTGTTTTTCAATGTCGAGGTTGTTGATATTGTTGGTGTTTGTCGAAGTTGAGAATGTTGTTGAATTTTTTGGTAGTTTTCATTGTTGAGGATTTTGTTGAACTTGTTGGTGTTTTCGAATGTTGAGGTTGTTGCATCTGTGGATGTTTTTCATAGTTGAGGTTGTTGTTGAATTTTTTGGTGTTTTTTATTGTTGAGGTTGTTGTTGAATTTGTTGGTGATTTTCAATGTTGAGGTTGTTGTTGAATTTGCTGGTGTTTTTCATTGTTGAGGTTGTTGTTGAATTTGTTGCTGATTTTCAATATTGATGTTGTTGTTTTATTTATTGTTGTTATCAATTGTTTTTTTTTAACTTTTTTGTATTTTTCAAAGTTGAGGTTGCAGTTGAATTTGTTGGTGATATTCAATATTGAGGTTGTTGTTGAATTTTTTGGTGTTTTTAATTGTTGAGGTTGTTGTTGAATTTGTTAGTGTTTTTCAATGTTGAGTTTGTTGTTGAATTTGTTGGTGTTTTTCAAAGTTGAGGTTGTTGTTGAATGGTCTTTTTCATTGTTGAGGTTTATGTTGAATTTGTTGGTGATTTTCAATATTGAGTTTATTGTTGAAATTGCTGGTGTTTTTCAATGTTGAGGTTGTTGAATTTTTTGCTGTCTTTCAAAGTTGAGGTTGTTGTTGAATTTTTGGTGTTTTTCATTGTTGAGGTTGTTGTTGAATTTTTTGGAGTTTTGCAATGTTGAGGTTGTTGTTGAATTTTTTGGTGTTTTGCAATGTTGAGATTGTTGCTGAATTTGTTGCTGATTTTCAATATTGAGGTTGTTTTTGAATTTGTTGGTGTTATCAAAGGTTTTTTTTGGAACTGTTCTGTGTTTTTCAAAATTGAGGTTGCAGTTGAATTTGTTGGTGTTTTTCAATGTTGAGGTTGTTGAATTTGTTGGTGTTTTACAAAGTTGAGTTTGTTGTTGAATTTATTGTTGTTAACATTGGTTTTTTTGAACTTTTTTGTATTTTTCAAAGTTGAGGTTGCAGCTAAATTTTTTTGTGATTTTCAAAGTTGAGGTTTTAGTTGAATTTTTTAGTGTTTTCATTGTTGAGGTTTTTGTTGAATTTGTTGCTGTT
The DNA here is from genome assembly GCF_964194155.1 of Cetorhinus maximus. Classification (NCBI taxonomy): domain Eukaryota; kingdom Metazoa; phylum Chordata; class Chondrichthyes; order Lamniformes; family Cetorhinidae; genus Cetorhinus; species Cetorhinus maximus. The sequence goes on along the minus strand of NC_135917.1, from coordinate 19,023,730 downwards.
TCCGAATGTTGTTGTTGTTGTTGAATTTTTTGGTGTTTTTCATTGTTGAGGTTATTGTTGAATTTGTTGGTGTTTTTCAATGTTGATGTTGTTGAATTTGTTGGTGTTTTTCAAAGTTGAGGTTGTTGTTGAAATTTTTGGTGTTATTCATTGTTGAGATTTTTGTTGAATTTGCTGATCTTTTTCAATGTTGAGGTTGTTCAATTAGTTGGTGTTTTTCAAAGTTGAGCTTGTTGTTGAATTTGTTGGTGATGTTCAATATTGAGTTTGTTGTTCAATTTGTTGGTGTTATCAGTTTTTATTTTCTTGAACTGATTTGTATTTTTAAAAGTTGAGGTTGTTGTTGCATTTGTTGGGGTCATTCAATGTTGAGCTTGTTGAATTTGTTCGTGTTAAACAAAGTTGAGGTTGTTGTTGAATTTTTTGGTGTTTTTCATTGTTGAGGTTGTTGTTGAATTTTTTGGAGTTTTTGAATGTTGAGGTTGTTGTTTAAATTGTTGGTGGTTTTCAATATTGAGCTTGTTGTTGGATTTGTTGGTGTTATTCAATGTTGGGGTTGTTGTTGAATTTTTTGATGTTTTTCATTGTTGAGGTTGTTGTTGAATTTCTTGGAGTGTTTCAATGTTGAGGTTGTTGTTGAATTTATTGGTGTTATCAATAGTTTTTTAAAAACTTTTTTGTATTTTTGAAAGTTGAGGTTGCAGTTGAATTTGTTGGTGCTTTTCAATGTTGAGGTTTTTGAATTTTTTGGTGTTTTTCCAAGTTGAGGTTGTTGTTGAATTTGTTGGTGATATACAGTATTGAGGTTGTTGTTCAATTTGTTGGTGTTATCAATTTTTAATTTGTTGAACTTTTTTTCTTTTTAAAAGTTGAGGTTGTTGTTCAATTTGTTGGACTTTTTCATTGTTGAGGTTTTTGAATTTGTTGGTGTTTTTAAAGTTGAGATTGTTGTTGAATTTGTTGGTGTTTTTGAATGTTAAGGTTGTTGTTGAATTTGTTGGTGATTTTCAATATTGAGGTTGTTGTTGAATTTGTTGGTGTTATCAATGGTTTTTTTGAACTTTTTTGTATTTTTCAAAGTTGAGGTTGATGTTGAATTTGTTGGTGATATTCAATATTGAGGATGTTGTTGAATTTGTTGGTGTTAACAATTTTTATTTTGTTGAACTTTTTTTATTTTTAAAAGTTCAGGTTGTTGTTCAATTTGTTGGTGTTTTTGACTGTTAAGGTTGTGGTTGAATTTTTTGCTGATTGTCAATATTCAGGTTGTTGTTGAATTTGTTGGTGTTTTTCAATGTAGGGGTTGTTGGTGAATGTTTTGGTGTTTTTCATTGTTGAGGTTGTTGTTGAATTTGTTGGTGTTTTTGAATGTTGAGGTTCTTGAATCTGATGGTGTATTTCAAAGTTGAGGTTGTTGTTGGATTTTTTGGTGTTTTTCATTGTTGAGGTTTTTGTTGAATTTGTTGGTGTTTTTGAATGTTGAGGTTGTTGTTGAATTTTATGATGTTTTTCATTGTTGTGGTTGTTGTTGAATTTGTTGGTGTTTTTCATTGTTGAGGTTGGTGTTGAAATTGTTGGAGTTTTTCAATGTTGAGGTTGTTGTTGAATTTTTTGGTGTTTATCATTGTTCGGGTTGTTGTTGTTGAATTTTTTGATGTTATTCATGGTTGAGGTTGTTGTTGAATTTGTTGGTGATTTTCAATATTGAGGTTGTTGTTCAATTTATTGGTGGTATGAATGTTTTTTTTTAATTTTTTGTATTCTTCAAAGTTGAGGTTGCAGTTCAATTTGTTGGTGTCTTTCAATGTTGAGGTTGTTGAATTTGTTGTTGTTTTTCAAAGTTAAGGTTGTTGTTGAATTTTTTGATGTTTTTCATTGTTGAGGTTGTTGCTGATTTTCAATATTGAGGTTGTTTTTGAATTTGTTGGTGTTAACAATGGTTTTATTTTGGAACTGTTCTGTGTTTTTCAAAATTGAGGTTGCAGTTGAATTTGTTGGTGTTTTTCAATGTTGAGGTTGTTGAATTTGTTGGTGTTTTTCAAAGTTGAGGTTGTTGTTGAATTTATTGTTGTTAACAATGGTTTTTTTGAACTATTTTGTAGTTTTCAAATTTGAGGCTGCAGCTAAATTTTTTTGTGTTTTTCAAAGTTGAGGTTTTTGTTGAATTTTCTGGTGTTTTCATTGTTGAGGTTTTTGTTGAATTTGTTGCTGTTTCTGAATGTTGTGGTTGTTGTTGAATTTTTTGGTGTTTTTCATTGTTGAGGTTGTTGTTGAATTTATTGGTGTTTTTCAATGTTGATGTTGTTGAATTTGTTGGTGTTTTTCAAAGTTGAGGTTGTTGTTGAAATTTTTGGTGTTATTCATTGTTGAGATTTTTGTTGAATTCGTTGCTGTTTTTGAAGGTTGAGGTTGTTGTTGAATTTTTTGATGTTTTTCATTGTTGAGGTTGTTGTTGAATTTGCTGATCTTTTTCAATGTTCAGGTTGTTCAATTAGTTGGTGTTTTTCAAAGTTGATCTTGTTGTTGAATTTGTTGGTGATGTTCAATATATAGTTTGTTGTTCAATTTGATGGTGTTATCAATTTTTATTTTCTTCAACTTATTTGTATTTTTAAAAGTTTATGTTGTTGTTGTATTTGTTGGTGTTTTTCAATGTTGAGCTTGTTGAATTTGTTCGTGTTAAACAAAGTTGAGTTTGTTGTTGAATTTTTTGGTGTTTTTCATTGTTGAGGTTGTTGTTGAAGGTTTTGGAGTTTTTGAATGTTGAGGTTGTTGTTGAAATTGTTGGTGGTTTTCAATATTGAGCTTGTTGTTGGATTTGTTGGTGTTATTCAATGTTGGGGTCGTTGTTGAATTTTTTGGTGTTTTTCATTGTTGAGGTTGTTGTTCAATTTCTTGGAGTTTTTCAATGTTGAGGTTGTTGTTGAATTTATTGGTGTTATCAATAGTTTTTTAAAAACTTTTTTGTATTTTTCAAAGTTGAGGTTGCAGTTGAATCTGTTGGTGCTTTTCACTGTAGAGGTTGTTGAATATTTTGGTGCTTTTCAATGTTGGGGTTCTTGTTAAATTTTTTGATCTTTTTCATCGTTGAGGTTGTTGTTGAATTTGTTGCTGATTTTCGAGGTTGATTTTTTTGTTGAATTTTTTGGTGTTTTTCATTTTTGAGGTTGTTGTTGAAATTGTTGGTGATTTTCAATATTGAGATAGTTGTTGAATTATTTGGTGTTTATCATTGTTGAGGTTGTCGTTGTTTAATTTTTTGATGTTATTCATTGTTGAGGTTGTTGTTGAATTTGTTGGTGATTTTCAATATTGAGGTTGTTGTTGAATTTATTGGTGGTATGAATGTTTTTTTTTAAACTTTTTTGTATTCTTCAAAGTTGAGGTTGCCGTTCAATTTGTGGGTGTTTTTCAAAGTTAAGGTTGTCCAATTTGTTGGTGTTTTTCAAAGATGAGGTTGTTGTTGAATTTTTTGATGTTTCTCATTGTTGAGTTGTTGTTGAATTTCTTGATGATTTTGAATGTTGAGTTTGTTGTTTAATTTGTTGCTGATTTTCAATATTGAGGTTGTTGTTGAAATTGTTGTTTTTTAATGTAGAGGTTGTTGAATTTTTTGGTGATATACAATATTGAGGTTGTTGTTCAATTTGTTGGTGTTAGCAATTTTTATTTTGTTGAACTTTTTTTATTTTTAAAAGTTGGGGTTGTTGTTAAATTTGTTGATGTTTTTCAATGTTGAGGTTCTTGAAATTGTTGGTGTTTTTCAAAGTTGAGATTGTTGTTGAAAATGTTGGTGGTTTTGAATGTTAAGGTTGTTGTGGAATTTGTTGGTGTTATCAATTGCTTACTTTGAACATTTTTGTATTTTTCAAAGTTGAGGTTGTTGTTGAATTTGTTGGTGATATTCAACATTGAGGTTGTTGAATTTGTTGGTGTTATCAATTTTTATTTTTTTGAACTTGAAGTTGAGGTTGTTGTTGAAATTGTTGTTGTTTTTCATTGTTGAGGTTCTTGAATTTGTTGGTGTTTTTCAAGGTTGAGATTGTTGTTGAATTTGTTGGTGTTTTTGATTGTTGAGGTTGTTGTTGCTGAATCTTTTGATGTTTTTCATTGTTGAGGATGTTGTTGAATTTGTGGCGATTTTCAATATTGAGGTTGTTGTGGATTTTGTTGGTGTTATCAATGGTTATTTTGAACTTTTTTGTATTTTTCAAAGTGAGGTTCTTGTTGAATTTTTTGATGTTTGTGATTGTTGAAGTTCTTGTTGAATTTACTACTCTATTTCAATGTTGAGGTTGTTGAATTTGTTAGTGTTCTTCAAAGTTGAGGTTGTTGTTGAATTTGTTGGTGATATTCAATATTGATGTTGTTCTTGAATTTGTTGGTGTTATCAATTTTTATTTTTTTGAACTTTTTTTATTTTTTAAAGTTAAGGTTGTTGTTGTATTTGTTGGTGTTTTTCATTGTGAGGTTCTTGAATTTGTTGGTGTTTTTCAAAGTTCAGATTGTTGTTGAATTTGTTGGTGTTTATTAAAGGTTAAGGTTGTTGTTGAATTTGTTGCTGATTGCCAATATAGAGGTTGTTGTTGAATTTTTGATGTTTTTCAATGTTGGGGTTGTTGTTGATTTTTTTGGTGTTTTTCATTGTTGAGTTTGTTGTTGAATTTGTTGGTGTTTTTGAATGTTGAGGTTCTTGAATCTGTTGGTGTTTTTCAAAGTTGATTTTGTTGTTGGATTTTTTGGTGTTTTTCATTGTTGAGGTTTTCGTTGAATTTGTTGGTGTTTTTGAATATTGATGTTGTTGTTGAATTTTTTGATGTTTTTCATTGTTGAGGTTGTTGTTGAATATGTTGCTGTTTTTCAATGTTGAGTTTGTTGTTGAATTTTTTGGTGTTTATCATTGTTCAGGTTGTTGTTTTTGAATTTTTTGATGTTATTCATTGTTGAGATTGTTGTTGAATTTGTTGGTGATTTTCAATATTGAGGTTGTTGTTTAATTTATTGTTGGTATGAATGTTTTTTTTTAAACTTTTTTGTATTCTGCAAAGTTGAGGTTGCAGTTCAATTTGTTGGTGTATTTCAATGTTGAGTTTGTTGAATTTGTTGGTGTTTTTCAAAGTTGAGGTTGTTGTTGAATTTTTGAATGTTTTTCATTGTTGTGAGTTTTGTTGAATTTGTTGTTGTTGTTGCTTTTGTTGGTTTTTTTCAATGTTGGGGTTGTTTTTGAATTTGTTGGTGATTTTCGATGTTGAGGTTGCAGTTGAATTTGTTGGTGTTTTTCAATGTCGAGGTTTTTGAATTTGATGGTGTTTTTCAAAGTTGAGGTTGTTGTTGAATTTTTTGGTGTTTTTCATTGTTGTGAGTTTTGTTGAATTTGTTGTTGTTTCTGAATGTTGAGGTTGTTGTTGAATTTTTTGATGTTTTTCATAGTTGACGTTGTTTATGAATTTGTTGATGATTTTCAATATTGCAGTTGTTGTTGAATTTACTGGTGTTATCAAGTTTATTTTTAAACTTTTTTCTGTTTTTCCAAGTTGAGGTTGCAGTAGAATTTGATGGTGTTTTTCAATGTTGAGGTTGTTGAATTTGTTGGTGTTTTTCAAAATTGAGGTTGTTGTTGAATTTTTCGATGTTTTTCATTGTTGAGGTTTTTGTTGAATTTGTTGCTGATTTACATCATTTAGGTTGTTGTTGAATTTGTTTGGTGTTTTTCAATGTTGGGGTTGTTGTTGAATTTATTGGTGATTTTCGATGTTGAGGTTGCAGTTGAATTTGTTGATGTTTTTCAATGTTGAGGTTGTTCAGTTTGTTGGTGTTTTTCATAGTTGTGGTTGTTGTTGAATTTTTCGATGTTTTTCATTGTTGATGTTGTTGAATTTGTTGCTGAATTACATCATTGAGGTTGTTGTTCAATTTGTTTTTTTGTTTTTCTATGTTGGGGTTTTTGTTGAATTTGTTGGTGATTTTCGATGTTGAGGTTGCAGTTGAATTTGTTAGTGTTTTTCAATGTTGAGATTGTTGAGGTTGATGATGTTTTTCAAAGTTGAGGTTGTTGTTGAATTTTTCGATGTTTTTCATTGTTGAGGTTTTTGTTGAATTTGTTGGTGATTTTAAATGTTGAGTTTGTTGTTGAATTTTTTGGTGTTTTTCATTGTTTAGGTTGTTGTTGTTGATTCTTTTGATGTTTTTCATTGTTTAGGATGTTGTTGAATTTCTTGGTGATTTTCAATATTGAGGTTGTTGTTGAATTTGTTGGTGTTATCAATGACTTTTTTGAACTTTTTTGTATTTTTCAAAGTTGAAGTTGTTGATGAATTTTTTGATGTTTTTTATTGTTGAGGTTGTTGTTGAATTTACTGCTCTTTTTCAATGTTGAGGTTGTTGAATTTGTTGGTGTTTTTCAAAGTTGCGGTTGTTGTTGAATTTGTTGTTGATATTCAATATTGAGGTTGTTGTTGAATTTGTTGGTGTTTTTGGATGTTAAGGTGGTTGTTGAATTTGTTGCTGATTGTCAATATTGAGGTTGTTATTGAATTTGTTGGTGTTTTTCAAAGTTGGGGTTGTTGTTCAATTGTTTGATGTTTTTCATTGTTGAGGTTGTTGTTGAATTTGTTGGTGTTTTTGAATGTTGAGGTTTTGGAATCTGTTGGTGTTTTTCAAAGTTGAGGGTGTTGTTGGATTTATTGGTGTTTTTCATTGCTGAGGTTTTTGTTGAAATTGTTGTTGTTTTTGAATGTTGAGGTTGTTGTTGTATTTTTTGATGTTTTTCATTGTTGAGGTTGTTGTTGAATTTTTTGTTGTTTTTCATTTGTTGAGGTTGTTGTTGAAATTGTTGGAGTTTTTCAATATTGAGTTTGTTGTTGAATTTATTGGTGGTATGAATGTCTTTTTTAAATCTTTTTTGTATTCTTCAAAGTTGATGTTGCAGTTCAATTTGTTGGTGTTTTTCAATGTTGAGGTCTTTGAATTTGTTGGGGATTTTCAAAGTTGAGGTTGTTGCTGAATTTTTTGATGATTTTCATTGTTGAGGTTGTTGTTGAATTTGTTGGTGATTTTGAATGTTGATGTTGTTGTTCAATTTGTTGCTGATTTACATCATTGAGGTTGTTGTTGAATTTGTATTGGTGTTTTTCAATGTTGGGGTTGTTGTTGAATTTGTTGGTGATTTTCGATGTTGAGTTTGCAGTTGAATTTGTTGGTGTTTTTCAATGTTGAGGTTGTTGAGTTTGATTATGTTTTTCAAAGTTGAGGTTGTTGTTGAATTTGTTGGTGTTTTTCCTTGTTGAGGTTGTTGTTGAAATTGTTGGTGTTTTTGAATGTTGAGGTTGTTGTTGAATTTGTTGGTGATTTTCAATGTTGAGTTTGTTGTTGTTGAATTTTTTTGATATTTTTCATTGGTGAGGTTGTTGTTGAATTTGTTGGTGATTATCAATGTTGAGTTTGTTGTTGAATTTTTTGGTATTTTTAATATTGAATGTTGTTGCCGATATTGTTGGAGTTTTTCAATGTTGAGGTTGTTGTTGAATTTTTTGGTGTTATTCATTGTTGAGGTCGTTTTCGTTGTATTTTTTGATATTTTTCATTGCTTTGGTTGTTGATGAATTTTTCGGTGATTTTCATAATGAGGTTGTTGTTGAATTTGTTGGTGTTTTTCAATGTTGAGGTTGATGACTTTGTTGGTGTTTTTCATTGTTGAGGTTGTTGTTGAATTTGTTGGTGATTATCAATGTTGAGTTTGTTGTTGAATTTTTTCGTGTTTTTAATATTGAAGGTTGTTGCCGATATTGTTGGAGTATTTCAATGTTGAGGTTGTGGTTGAATATTTTGGTGTTATTCATTGTTGAGGTCGTTTTCGTTGTATTTTTTGATATTTTTCATTGCTTTGGTTGTTGATGAATTTTTTGGTGATTTTCATAATGAGGTTGTTGTTGAATTTGTTGCTGATTTTCAATATTGAGGTTGTTTTTGAATTTATTTGGTGTTTTTCAATGTTGGGGTTGTTGTTGAATTTGTTGGTGATGTTCGATGTTGAGGTTGCAGTTGAATTTCTTGGTGTTTTTCAATCATGAGGTTGTTGAGTTTGTTGGTGTTTTTCAAAGTTGTGGTTGTTGTTGAATTTTTTGATATTTTTCATTGTTGAGATTATTGTTGAATTTGTTGGTGTTTTTGAATGTTGAGGTTGTTGTTGAATTTGTTGGTGATTTTCAATGTTGAGTTTGTTGTTTGTTGAATTTTGTGATATTTTTCATTGTTGAGGTTGTTGTTGAATTTGTTGGTGATTATCAATGTTGAGTTTGTTGTTGAATTTTTTGGTGTTTTTCATTGTGAAGGTTGTTGCCGATATTGTTGGAGATTTTCAATGTTGAGGTTGTTGTTGAATTTTTTGGTGTTATTCATTTTTGAAGTCGTTTTCGTTTAATTTTTTGATGTTTTTCATTGCTTTGGTTGTTGATTAATTTTTTGGTGATTTTCATAATGAGGTTGTTATTGAATTTGTTGATGTTTTTGAATGTTGAGGTTGTTGATGAATTTTTTGATATTTTTCATTGTTGAGGTTGTTGTTGAATTTGTTGGTCATTTTAAATGTTGAGTTTGTTGTTGAATTTTTTGTTGATTTTCATTTTTGAGGTTGTTGTTGTTGAATCTTTTCATGTTTTTCATTGTTGAGGATGTTATTGAATTTATTCGTGATTTTTCATATTGGGGTTATTGTTGAATTTGTGGCTGTTATCAATCGCTTTTTTGAACATTTTTCTATTTTTAAAAGTTGAGGTTGTTGTTGAAATTGTTGGTGATATCAATTTTTATTTTGTTGAACTTTTTTTATTTTTAAAAGTTGAGGTTGTTGTTGAATTTGTTGGTGTTTTTCATTGTTGAGGTTCTTGAATTTGTTGGTGTTTTTCAAAGTTGAGATTGTTGTTGAATTTGTTGGTGTTTTTGAATGTTAAGGTTGTTGTTGATTTTGTTTCTGATTGTCAATATTGAGGTTGTTGTTTAATTTGTTGGTGTTTTTCAATGTTGGGGTTGTTGTTTAATTTTTCGGTGTTTTTCATTGTTGAGGTTGTTGTTGGATTTTTCGGTGTTTTTCATTGTTGAGGATTTTTTTGAACTTGTTGGTGTTTTTGAATGTTGAGGTTGTTGAATTTTATGATGTTTTTCATTGTTGAGGTTTTTGTTGAATTTGTTGCTGATTTTCAATGTTGAGTTTGTTATTGAATTTTTTGGTGTTTATCATTGTTGAGGTTGTTGTTGTTGAATTTTTTGATGTTATGCATTGTTGAGATTGTTTTTGAATTTGTTGGTGATTTTCAATATTGAGGTTGTTGTTTAATTAATTGATGGTATGAATGTTTTTTTTTAAACTTTTTTGTATTCTTCAAAGTTGAGGTTGCAGTTCAATTTGTTGGTCTTTTTCAATGTTGAGGTTGTTGAATTTGTTGGTGTTTTTCAAACTTGAGGTTGTTGTTGAATTTTTTGATGTTTTTCAATATTGAGGTTGTTGTTAATTTTGTTGGTTTTTTTCAATGTTGGGGTTGTTTTTGAATTTGTTGATGATTTTCAATATTGCAGTTGTTGTTGAATTTACTGGTGTTATCAAGGTTATATTTAAACTTTTTTGTGTTTTTCCAAGTTGAGGTTGCAGTTGAATTTGATGGTGTTTTTCAATGTTGAGGTTGTTGAGTTTGTTGGTGTTTTTCAAAGTTGAGTTTGTTGTTGAATTTTTTGGTGTTTTTAAGTGTTGAGGTTTTTGTTGAATTTGTTGGTCTTTTTGAATGTTGAGGTTGTTGTTGAAATTTTTGGTGTTTTTCATTGTTGAGGTCGTTTTCGTTGAATTTTTTGACGTTTTTCATTGTTTTGCTTATTGATGAATTTTTTGGTGATTTTCAATATTGAGGTTGTTGCTGAATTTATTGGTGTTATCAATTTTTAATTTGTTGAACTTTTTTATATTTTTAAAGTTGAGGTTGTTGTTAAATTTGTCGGTGTTTTTCAATGTTGAGGATGTTGAATTTGTTGGTGTTTTTCATTGTTGAGGTTGTTGTTGAATTTTTGATGATTTCATTGTGGAGGATGTTGTTGAATTTGTTAGTGATTTTCAATATTGAGGTTGTTGTTGAATTTGTTGGTGTTATCAATGGTTTTTTTGACATTTCTTGTATTTTTCAAAGTTGAGGTTGTTTGGAATTATTTGATGTTTTTTATTGTTGAGGTTTTGTTGAATTTACTGCTCTTTTTCAATGTTGAGGTTGTTGAGTTTGTTGGTGTTTTACAAAGTTGATGCTTTTGTTGAATTTTTTGGTGTTATTCAGTGTTGATGTTTTTGTTGAATTTGTTGGTGTTTTTGAATGTTGAGGTTTGTTGTTGAATTTTTTGGTGTTATTCATTGTTGAGGTCGTTTTCGTTGAATTTTTTGATGTTTTTCATTCTTTTGATTGTTGTTGAATTTTTTGGTGATTTTCAATATTGAGGTTGTTGTTGAATTTATTGCTGTTATCAATTTTTAATTTGTTGAACTTTTTTGTATTTTTAAAGTTGAGGTTGTTGTTGAATTTGTTGCTGTTTTTCAATGTTTAGGTTGTTGAATTTGTTGGTGTTTTTCATTGTTGAGGTTTTTGTTGAATATCTTGGTGTTTTTGAATGTTGAGGTTGTTATTGAATTTTTCGATGTTTTTCATTGTTGAGGTTTTTGTTGAATTTGTTGGTGATTTTAAATGTTCAGTTTGTTGTTGAATTTTTTGGTGTTTTTCATTGTTTAGGTTGTTGTTGTTGATTCTTTTGATGTTTTTCATTGTCTAGGATGTTGTTGAATTTGTTGGTGATTTTCAATATTGCGGTTGTTGTTGAATTTGTTGGTGTTATCAATGATTTTTTTGAACTTTTTTGTATTTTTCAAAGTTGAGGTTGTTGTTGAATTTTTTGATGTTTTATATTGTTGAGGTTGTTGTTGAATTTACTGCTCTTTTTCAATGTTGAGGTTGTTGAATTTGATGGTGTTTTTCAAAGTTGCGGTTGTTGTTGAATTTGTTGGTGGTATTCAATATTGAGGTTGTTGTTGAATTTGTTGGTGTTTTTGAATGTTAAGGTGGTTGTTGAATTTGTTGCTGATTGTCAATACTGAGGTTGTTTTTGAATTTGTTGGTGTTTTTCAAAGTTGGGGTTGTTGTTCAATTGTTTGGTGTTTTTCATTGTTGAGGTTGTTGTTGAATTTGTTGGTGTTTTTGAATGTTGAGGTTGTTGTTGAATTTTTTGAAGTTTTTCATTGTTGAGGTTGTTGTTGAATTTGTTTCTGATTTTCAATGTTGAGTTTGTTGTTGAATTTTTTGGTGTTTTTCATTTGTTGAGATTGTTGTTGAAATTGTTGGAGTTTTTCAATATTGAGTTTGTTGTTGAATTTAATGGTGGTATGAATGTTTTTTTTTTAACTTTTTTGTATTCTTCAAAGTTGAGGTTGCAGTTCAATTTGTTGGTGTTTTTCAATGTTGAGGTTGTTGAATTTGTTGGGGATTTTCAAAGTTGAGGTTGTTGCTGAATTTTTTGATGATTTTCATTGTTGAGGTTGTTGTTGAATTTGTTGGTGATTTTGAATGTTGATGTTGTTTTTGAATTTGTTGCTGATTTACATTATTGAGGTTGTTGTTGAATTTGTTTGGTGTTTTTCAATGTTGGGGTTGCTGTTGAATTTGTTGGTGATTTTCGATGTTGAGGTTGCAGTTGAATTTGTTGGTGTTTTTCATTGTTGAGGTTGTTGTTGGATTTTTCGGTATTTTTCATTGTTGAGGATATTGTTGAATTTGTTGCTGATTTTCAATGTTGAGTTTGTTGTTGAATTTTTTGGTGCTTTTCATTGTTGAGGTTGTTGTTGAAATTGTTGGAGTATTTAAATGTTGAGGTTGTTGTTGAATTTTTTGTTGTTTATCATTTTTGTGGTTGTTGTTGTTGAATTTTTTGATGTTATTCATTGTTGAGGTTGTTGTTGAAATTGTTGGAGTTATTCAATGTTGAGGTTGTTGTTGAATTTTTTGGTGTTTATCATTGTTGAGGTTGTTGTTGTTGAATTTTTTGATGTTATTCATTGTTGAGATTGTTTTTGAATTTGTTGGTGATTTTCAATATTGAGGTTGTTGTTTAATTAATTGATGGTATGAATGTTTTTTTTAAAACTTTTTTGTATTCTTCATAGTTGAGGTTGCAGTTCAATTTGTTGGTGTATTTCAATGTTGGGGTTGTTGAATTTGTTGGTGCATTTCAAAGTTCAGGTTGTTGTTGAATTTTTTGATGTTTTTCATTGTTGAGGTTGTTGTTGAATTTGTTGGTGATTTTGAATGTTGAGGTTGTTGTTGAATTTGTTGCGGATTTTCAATATGGAGGTTGTTGTTGAATTTGTTGGTGATTTTCGATGTTGAGGTTGCATTTGAATTTGTTGGTGTTTTTCAATGTCGAAGTTGTTGAATTTGTTGGTGTTTTGCAAAGTTGAGGTTGTTGTTGAATTTTTTGGTGTTTTTCATTGTTGTGATTTTTGTTGAATTTGTTGTTGTTTCCGAATGTTGAGGTTATTGTTGAATTTTTTGTTGTTTTTCATTGTTGAGGTTGTTGCTGTTGATTATTTTGATGTTTTTCATTGTTTAGGATGTTGTTGAATTTCTTGGTGATTTTCAATATTGAGGTTGTTGTTGAATTTCTTTGTGTTATCAGTGATTTTTTTTGAACTTTTTTGTATTTTTCAAAGTTGAGGTTGTTGTTGAATTTTTTGATGTTTTTTATTGTTGAGGTTGTTGTTGAATTTACTGCTCTTTTTCAATGTTGAGGTTGTTGAATTTGTTGGTGTTTTTCAAAGTTGCGGTTGTTGTTGAATTTGTTGGTGATATTCAATATTGAGTTTGTTGTAGAATTTGTTGGTGTTTTTGAATGTTAAGGTGGTTGTTGAATTTGTTGCTGATTGTCAATATTGAGGTTGTTTTTGAATTTGTTGGTGTTTTTCAAAGTTGGGGTGTTTGTTAAATTGTTTGGTGTTTTTCATTGTTGAGGTTGTTGTTGAATTTGTTGGTGTTTTTGAATGTTGAGGTTTTTGAATCTGTTGGTGTTTTTCAAAGTTGAGGGTGTTGTTGGATTTATTGGTGTTTTTCATTGCTGAGGTTTTTGTTGAATTCGGTGTTGTTTTTCATTGCTGATGTCGTTTTCGTTGAATTTTTTGATGTTTTTCATTGTTTTGGTTGTTGTTGAATTTTTTGGTGATTTTCAATATTGAGGTTGTTGTTGATTTTATTGGTGTTATCAATTTTTAATTTGTTGAACTTCTTTGTATTTTTAAAAGTTGTGGTTGTTGTTCAATTTGTTGGTGTTTTTCAATGTTGTGGTTATTGAATTTGTTGGTGTTTTTCATTGTTGAGGTTGTTGTTGTTGAATCTTTTGATGTTTTCATTGTTGAGGATGTTGTTGAATTTATTGGTGATTTTCAATGTTGAGATTGTTGTGGAATTTCTTCGTGTTATCAATTGTTTTTTTGAACTTTTTTGAATTTTTCAAAGTTGAGGTTATTGTTGAATTTTTTGATGTTTTTTATTGTTGAGGTTGTTGTTGAATTTACTGCTCTTTTTCAATATTGAGGTTGTTGAATTTGTTAGTGTTTTTCAAAGTTGAGGTTGTTATTGAATTTGTTGGTGATATTCAATATTGAGGTTGTTTTTGAATTTGTTGGTGTTTTTCAATGTTGGGGTTGTTGTTGAATTTTTTGGTGTTTTTCATTGTTGAGGTTGTTGTTGAATTTCTTGGTGCTTTTCAATGTTGAGGTTTTTGAATCTGTTTGTGTTTTTCAAAGTTGAGGTTGTTGTTGTATTTTTTGGACTTTTTCATTGTTGAGGTTTTTGTTGGATTTGATGGTGTTTTGATTTTTGAGGTTGTTGAATCTGTTGGTGTTTTTCAAAAATGAGGCTATTGTTGAATTTGTTGGTGTTTTTCATTCTTGAATTTTTTGTTCAATTTATTGATGTTTTTGAATGTTGAGGTTGTTGAATTTGTTGGTGTTTTTCAAAGTTGAGGTTGTTGTTGAATTTTTTGATGTTTTTCATTGTTGAGGTTGTTGTTGAATTTGTTGGTGATTTTGAATTTTGAGGTTGTTGTTGAATTTGTTGCTGATTTACAATATTGAGTTCGTTGTTGATTTTGTTGGTTTTCTTCAATGTTGGGGTTGTTTTTGAGTTTGTTGGTGTTTTTCACTGTCGAGGTTTTTGAATTTGTTTATGTTTTTCAATGTTGAGGGTGTTGTTGAATTTTTTGGTGTTATTCATTGTTGTGAGTTTTGTTGAATTTGTTGTTGTTTCTGAATGTTGAGGTTGTTGTTGAATTTTTTGATGTTTTTCATTGTTGAGATTGTTGATGAATTTGTTGATTATTTTCAATATTGAGGTTGTTGTTGAATTTACTGGTGTTATCAAGGTTATTTTTTGACTTTTCTGTGTTTTTCAAAGTTGAGGTTGCAGTTGAATTTGTTTTTGTTTTTCAATGTTGAGGTTGAAGAGTTTGTTGGTGTTTTTCAAAGTTGAGGTTGTTGTTGAATTTTTTGGTATTTTTCAATGTTGAGGTTTTTGTTGAATTTGTTGGTGTTTTCGAATGTTGAGGTTGTTGTTGAATTTTTTGCTGTATTTCATTGTTGAGGTTGTTGTTGAATTTGTTGGTGATTTTCAATGTTGCGTTTGTTGTTGAATTTTTTGGTGTTTTTCATTGTGAAGGTTGTTGCCGAAATTGTTGGAGTTTTTCAATGTTGAGGTTGTTGTTGGATTTTTTGGTGTTATTCTTTGTTGAGGTTGTTTTCGTTGAATTTTTTGATGTTATTGATTGTTTTGGTTGTTGTTGAATTTATTGGTGTTATCAATTTTAAATTTGTTGAACTTTTTTGTATTTTTAATAGTTGAGGTTGTTGTTGAATTTGTTGGTGTTTTGCAATGTTGAGGTTTTGGTTGAATTTGTTGGTGTTTTTTAATGTTGAGGTTGTTGTTGAATTTTTGGTGTTATCAAGGTTATTTTTAGACTTTTCTGTGTTTTTCAAAGTTGAGGTTGCAGTTGAATTTGATGATGTTTTTCAATGTTGAGGCTGTTGAGTTTGCTGGTGTTTTTCAAAGTTGAGGTTGTTGTTGAATTTTTTGGTGTTTTTCAATGTTGAGGTTATTGTTGAATTTGTTTGTGTTTTCGAATGTTGAGGTTGTTGTTGAATTTTTTGCTGTTTTTCATTGTTGAGGTTGTTGTTGAATTTGTTGGTGATTCTCAATGTTGACTTTGTTGTTGTTGAATTTTTTGCTGTTTTTCATTGTTGAGGTTGTTGTTGAATTTGTTGGTGGTTTTCAATGTTGAGTTTGTTGTTGAATTATTTGATATTTTTCATTGTTGAGGTTGTTGTTGAATTTTTTGGTGTTTTTCATTGCTGAGGTTGTTTTCGTTGAATTTTTTGTTTTTTTTCATTGTTTTGGTTGTTGTTGAATTTTTTGGTGATTTTCAATGTTGAGGTTGTTGTTGAATTTATTGGTGTTATCAATTTTTAATTTGTTGAACTTTTTTGTATTTTTAAAAGTTGAGGTTGTTGTTGCATTTGTTGGTGTTTTTCAATGTTGAGGTTGTTGAATTTGTTGGTGTTTTTCATTGTTGAGGTTTTTGTTGAATTTGTTGGTGTTTTTGAATGTTGAGGTTGTTGTTGAATTTTTTGATGTTTTTCATTGTTGAGGTTTTTGTTGAATTTGTTGGTGATTTTAAATGTTGAGGTTGTTGCTGAATTTTTTGGTGTTTTTCATTGTTGAGGTTGTTGTTGTTGAATCTTTTGATGTTTTTCATTTTTGAGGATGTTGTGAGTTTATTGGTGATTTTCAATGTTGAGGTTGTTGTGGAATTTCTTCGTGTTGTCAATGGTTTTTTTGAACTTTTTTTGAATTTTTCAAAGTTGAGGTTATTGTTGAATTTTTTGATGTTTTTTATTGTTGAGGTTGTTGTTGAATTTACTGCTCTTTTTCAATGTTGAGGTTGTTGAATTTGTTAGTATTTTTCAAATTTGAGGTTGTTGTTGAATTTGTTGGTGATATTCAATATTGAGGTTGTTGTTGAATTTGTTGGTGTTTTTCAATGTTGGGGTTGTTGTTGAATTTTTTGGTGTTTTTCATTGTTGAGGTTGTTGTTGAATTACTTGGCGCTTTTCAATGTTGAGGTTGTTGAATCTGTTGGTGTTTTTCAAAGTTGAGGCTATTGTTGAATTTGTTGGTGTTTTTCATTCTTGAGTTTTTTGTTCAATTTGTTGGTGTTTTTGAATGTTGAGGTTGTTGTTGAATTTTTTGATGTTTTCATTGTTGAGGTTGTTGATGTATTTGTTGCTGATTTCCAATGTTGAGTTTGTTGTTGTATTTTTTGGTGTTTTTCATTGGTGAGGTTGTTGTTGAAATTATTGGAGTT
Organism: Cetorhinus maximus; assembly: GCF_964194155.1. Lineage (NCBI taxonomy): Eukaryota > Metazoa > Chordata > Chondrichthyes > Lamniformes > Cetorhinidae > Cetorhinus > Cetorhinus maximus. The sequence continues at coordinate 19,007,302 of NC_135917.1, read as the reverse complement.
TTTCAATGTTTAGGTTGTTGTTGAATTTTTTGGTGTTTATCATTGTTGAGGATGTTGTTGTTGAATTTTTTGACGTTATTCATTGTTGAGATTGTTGTTGAATTTGTTGGTGATTTTCAACATTGAGGTTGTTGTTTAATTTATTGGTGGAATGTATGTTTTTTTTAAAACTTTTTTGTATTCTTCCAAGTTGAGGATGCAGTTCAATTTGTTGGTGTTTTTCATTGTTGAGGTTGTTGTTGAATTTTTTCGTGATTTTGAATGTTGAGGTTGTTGTTGAATTTGTTGCTGATTTTCAATATTGAGGTTGTTGTTGATTTTGTTGGTTTTTATCAATGTTGGGGTTGTTTTTGAATTCGTTGGTGATTATCGATGTTGAGGTTGCAGTTGAATTTGTTGGTGTTTTTCAATGTCAAGGTTTTTGAATTTGATTATGTTTTTCAATGTTGAGGGTGTTGTTGAATTTTTTGGTGTTGTTCATCGTTGTGAGTTTTGTTGAATTTGTTGTTGTTTCTGAATGTTGAGGTTGTTGTTGAATTTTTTGATGTTTTTCATTGTTGAGATTGTTGATGACTTTGTTGATGATTTTCAATATTGAGGTTGTTGTTGAATTTACTGGTGTTATCAAGATTATTTTTAGACTTTTCTGTGTTTTTCAAAGTTGAGGTTGCAGTTGAATTTGTTGATGTTTTTCAATGTTGAGGTTGTTGAGTTTGCTGGTGTTTTTCAAAGTTGAGGTTGTTGTTGAATTTTTTGGTGTTTTTCAATGTTGAGGTTATTGTTGAATTTGTTGGTGTTTTCGAATGTTGAGGTTGTTGTTGAATTTTTTGCTGTTTTTCATTGTTGAGGTTTTTGTTGAATTTGTTGGTGATTTTCAATGTTGACTTTGTTGTTGTTGAATTTTTTGATATTTTTCATTGTTGATGTTGTTGTTGAACTTGTTGGTGGTTTTCAATGTTGCGTTTGTTGTTGAATTTTTTGCTGTTTTTCTTTGTGAAGGTTGTTGCCGAAATTTTTGGAGTTTTTCAATGTTGAGGTTGTTGTTGGATTTTTTGATGTTATTCATTGTTGAGGTCGTTTTCGTTGAGTTTTTTGATGTTTTTCATTGTTTTGGTTGTTGATGAATTTTTTGGTGATTTTCAATATTGAGGTTGTTGTTGAATTTATTGGTGTTATCAATTTTAAATTTGTTGAACTTCTTTGTATTTTTAAAAGTTGAGGTTGTTGTTGAATTTGTTGGTGTTTTTCAATGTTGAGGTTGTTGAATTTGTTGGTGTTTTTCATTGTTGAGGTTTTGGTTGAATTTGTTGGTGTTTTTTAATGTTCAGGTTGTTGTTGAATATTTTGATGTTTTTCATTGTTGAGGCTTTTGTTGAATTTTTTGGTGATTTTAAATGTTGAGTTTGTTGTTGAATTGTTTGGTGTTTTTCATTGTTGATGTTGTTGTCGAATCTTTTGATGTTTTTCGTTGTTGAGGATGTTGTTGAATTTGTTGGTTATTTTCAATATTGGGGTTATTGTTGAATTTGTTGTTGTTATCAATGGTTTTTTGAAATTTTTTGTATTTTTCAAAGTTGAGGTTGTTGTTGAATAGTTTGATGTTTTTTATTGTTGAGGTTGTTGTTGAATTTACGGCTCTTTTTCAATATTGAGGTTGTTGAATTTGTTGGTGTTTTTCAATGTTGAGTTTGTTGTGGAATTTTTTGGTGTTTTTCATCGTGGAGGCTGTTGTTGTTGAATCTTTTGATATTTTTCATTGTTGAGGTTGTTGCTGAAATTGTTGGAATTTTTTAATTTTGAGGTTGTTGTTGAATTTGTTGTTGTGTTTCAATGTTGAGGTTGTTGAGTTTGTTGGTGTTTTTCAAAGTTGAGGTTGTTGTTGAATTTTTTGGTGTTTTTCCTCGTTGAGGTTTTTGTTGAATTTTTTGGTGTTTTTGAATGTTGAGGTTGTTGTTGAATTTTTTGCTGTTTTTCATTGTTGAGGTTGTTGTTGAATTTGTTGGTGATTTTCAATGTTGAGTTTGTTGTTGTTCAATTTTTTGATAATTTTCATTGTTGAGGTTTTTGTTGAATTTGTTGTTGTTTTTAATTGTTGAGGTTGTTGTTGAATTTTTTGATGTTTTTCATTGTTGAGGTTTTTGATGAATTTCTTTTTGATTTTAAATGTTGAGTTTGTTGTTGAATTTTTTGGTGTTTTTCATTGTGAGGTTATTGTTTAATTTGTTGGTGTTTTTCAATGTTGAGGTTGTTGAATTTTTTGCTGCTTTTCATTGTTGAGGTTGTTGTTGAATTTGTTGGTGATTTTCAATGTTGAGTTTGTTGTTGTTCAATTTGTTGATAATTTTCATTGTTGAGGTTTTTGTTGAATTTGTTGGTGATTTTCAATGTTGAGTTTGTTGTTGAATTTTTTGTTGTTTTTCATTGTGAAGGTTGTTGTAAAAATTGTTGGAGTTTATCAATGTTGAGGTTGTTGATGAATTTTTTGGTGTTTTTCATTGTTGGTGTCGTTGTTGTTGAATTTTTTGATGTTTTTCATTTTTAATGTTGTTGATGAATTTGTTGGTGATTTTCAATATGGAGGTTGTTGTTGAATTTATTGGTGTTATCAAGGTATTTTAAAATCTTTTTTGTGTTTTTCAAAGGTGAGTTTGCAGCTGAAATTTTTGGTGTTTTTCAATCTTGAGGTTGTTGAAATTGTTGGTGTTTTTCAAAGTTGAGGTGGTTGTATAATTTTTTGGTGTTCTTCATTGTTGAGGTTTTTCATAAATTTGTTGGTGTTTTTGAATGTTGAGGTTGCAGTTGAATTTTTTTTTATTATTCATTATTGAGGTTGTTGTTGTATTTGTGCGTGATTTTCAATATTGAGTCTGTTGTTGAATTTATTGGTGTTATCAATGGTTTTTTTTGAACTTTTTTGTTTTTTCCAAAGTTGAATTTGCAGCTGAATTTGTTGGTGTTTTTCAATGTTGTTGTGGTAGAATTTTTTGGTGTTTTTCAAAGTTGAGGTTGTTGATGAATTTTTTGGTGTTTTTCATTGTTGAGGTTTTTGTTGAATTTGTTGTTGTTTTTAAATGTTGAGGTTGTTGTTGAATTTTTTGTTGTTTTTCATTGTTGAGGTATTTGATGAATTTTTTTTGATTTTAAATGTTGAGTTTGTTGTTGAATTTTTTGGCGTTTTTCGTTGTGAGGTTGTTGTTTAATTTGTTGGTGTTTTTCAAAGTTGAGGTTATTGAATTTGATGGTGTTTTTCATTGTTGAGGTTTTTGTTGAATTTGTTGTGGTTATTCAATGTGGAGGTTGTTGTTGAATTTTTTGATGTTTTTCATTGTTGAGGTTATTGTTGAATTTGTTGGTGATTTTATATGTTGTGTTTGTTGTTTAATTTTTTGGTATTTTTGATTTTTGAGGTTGTTGTTGTTGAATCTTTTGATCTTTTTCATTGTTGAGGCTGTTGTTGAATTTTTTGGTGTTGTTCATTGTTGAGGTTTTTGTTGAATTTGTTGGTGTTTTTGTTTGTTGAGGTTTTTGTTGAATTTTTTGATGTTTTTCATTGTTGTGGTTGTTGTTGAATTTGTTGGACTATTTCAATGCTGAGGTTGTTGTTGAATTTTTTGATGTTTTTCATTGTTGAGGTTGTTGTTGAATTTGTTGGTGATTTTCAATGTTGAGTTTGATTTGAATTTTTTGGTGTTTTTCATCGTGGAGGCTGTTGTCGAATTTGTTGGAGTTTTTCAATGTTGAGGTTGTTGTTGAATTTTTTGGTGTTTTTCATTGTTGATGTCGTTGTTGTTGAATTTTTTGATCTTTTTCATTTTTAAGGTTGTTGATGAATTTGTTGGTGACTTTCAATATTGAGGTTGTTGTTGAATTTATTGGTGTTATCAAGGTATTTTAAAATCTTTTTTGTGTTTTTCAAAGGTGAGTTTGCAGCTGAAATTGTTGGTGTTTTTCAATGTTGAGGTTGTTGAATTTGTTGGTGTTTTTCAAAGTTGAGGTGGTTGTATAATTTTTTGGTGTTTTTCATTGTTGAGGTTTTTCATAAATTTGTTGGTGTTTTTGAATGTTGAGGTAGTTGTTGAATTTTTTGATGTTATTCATTGTTGAGGTTGTTGTTGAATTTGTTGGTGATTTTCAATGTTGATGTTGCAGTTGAATTTTTTGGTGTTTTTCATTGTTGAGGTTGTTGTTGTATTTGATGGCGATTTTCACTATTGAGTCTGTTGTTGAATTTATTGGTGTTATCAATGGTTTTTTTTGAACTTTTTTGTTTTTTCCAAAGTTGAAGTTGCAGCTGAATTTGTTGGTGTTTTTCAATGTTGTGGTGGTAGAATTTTTTGGTGTTTTTCAAAGTTGAGGTTGTTGATGAATTTTTTGGTGTTTTGCATTGTTGAGGTTTTTCTTGTATTTGTTGTTGTTCGTGAATGTTGAGGTTGTTGTTGAATTTTTTGATGTTTTTCATTGTGAGGTTGTTGTTTTTTTTGTTGGTGTTTTTCAATGTTGTGGTTGTTGAATTTGATGGTGTTTTTCATGGTTCAGGTTTTTGTTGAATTTGTTGTTGTTTTTAAATGTTGAGGTTGTTGTTGAATTTTTTGATGTTTTTCAATGTTGAGGTTTTTGTTGAATTTGTTGATGATTTTAAATGTTGAGTTTGTTGTTGAATTTTTTGGTGTTTTTCATTGTGAGGTTGTTGAATTTGATGGTGTTTTTCATTGTTGAGGTTTTTGTTGAATTTGTTGTTGTTTTTAAAAGTTGAGGTTGTTGTTGAATTATTTGATGTTTTTCATTGCTGATGTTATTGTTGAATTTGTTGGTGATTTTAAATATTGAGTTTGTTGTTGAATATTTTGGTGTTTTTGATTGTTGAGGTTGTTGTTGTTGAATCTTTTGATGTTTTTCATTGTTGAGGATGTTGTTGATCTTGTTGGTGATTTTCAATGTTGAGGTTGTTGAATTAGTTGGTATTTTTCAAATTTGAGGTTGTTGTTGAATTTTTTGGTGTTTTTCATTGTTGAGGTTTTTGTTGAATTTGTTGGTGTTTTTGTTTGTTGAGGTTGTTGTTGAATTTTTTGATGTTTTTCATTGTTGTGGTTGTTGTTAAATTTATTGGACTATTTCAATGTTGAGGTTGTTGTTGAATTTTTTGGTGTTTTTCATTATTGAGGTCGTTGTTGTTGAATTTATTGCTGTTTATTATTGATGTGGTTGTTGATGAATTTGTTGGTGATTTTCAATATTGAGGTTGTTGTTGAATTTATTGTTGTTATCAATGTTTTTTTTAAAACTTTTTTGTGCTTTTCAAAGTTGAGTTTGCACTTGAATTTGTTGGTATTTTTCAATGTTGAGGTTTTTGAATTTGTTGGTGTTTAACAAAGTTGTGGCTGTTGTTGAATTTTTTGGTGTTTTCATTGTTGAGTTTTTTGTTGAATTTGTTGGTGTTTTGGAATGTTGAGGTTGTTGTTGAATTTTTGATGTTTTTCATTGTTGAGATTTTTGTTGAATTTGATGGTGATTTTCAATGTTGAGTTTGTTGTTGAATTTTTTGGTGTTTTTCATTGTTGAGGTTGTTGTTGAATTTGTTGCTGTTTTTGAATGTTGAGGTTGTTGTTGAATTTGTTGGTGTTTTGAATGTTGAGGTTGTTGATGAATTTTTTGGTGTTTTTCGTTGTTGAGGTTGTTGTTGAATTTATTGGACTATTTCAATGTTGAGGTTGTTGTTGAATTTTTTGATGTTTTTCGTTGTTGAGGTTGTTGTTGAATTTTTGATGGTTTTCAATATTTAGGTTGTTGATGTATTTATTGATGTAATCAATGATTTTTTTTTAGAACTTTTTTTGTATTTTTCACAGTTGAGGTTCCACTTGAATTTGTTCGTTTTTATCAATGTTGAGGTTGTTGAATTTTTTTGTTGTTTTTCCAAGTTGTTGAATATTTTGATGTTTTTCATTGTGAAGGTTGTTGAAATTGTTGGCGTTTTTCAATGTTGAGGTTGTTGTTGAATTTTTAGGTGTTTTTCATTGTTGAGGTCGTTTTTTTGAATTCTTTGATGTTTTTCATAGTTGAGGTTGTTGATGAATTTGATGGTGATTTTCAATATTGAGGTTTTTGTTGAATGTATTGCTGTTATCAAGGTTTTTTTTAAAACTCTTTTGTGCATTTCAAAATTGTGGTTGCAGTTGAATTTGTTGGTGTTTTTCAATGTTGAGGTTGTTGTTGAATTTTTTGATGTTTTTCATTGTTGAGGTTGTTGTTGAATTTGTTGGTGATTTTCAATGTTGAGTTTGTTGTTGAATTTTTTGGTGTTTTTCATCGTGGAGGCTGTTGTTGAATTTGTTGGAGTTTTTCAATGTTGAGGTTGTTGTTGAATTTTTTGGTGTTTATCATTGTTGATGTCGTTGTTGTTGAATTTTTTGATCTTTTTCATTTTTAAGGTTGTTGATGAATATGTTGGTGATTTTCAATATTGAGGTTGTTGTTGAATTTATTGGTGTTATCAAGGTATTTTAAAATCTTTTCTGTGTTTTGGAAAGGTGAGTTTGCAGCTGAAATTGTTCGTGTTTTTCAATGTTGAGGTTGTTGAATTTGTTGGTGTTTTTCAAATTTGAGGTGGTTGTATAATTTTTTGGTGTTTTTCATTGTTGAGGTTTTTCATAAATTTGTTGGTGTTTTTGAATGTTGAGGTGGTTGTTGAATTTTTTGATGTTATTCATTGTTGAGGTTGTTGTTGAATTTGTTGGTGATTTTCAATGTTGATGTTGCAGTTGAATTTTTTGGTGTTTTTCATTTTTGAAGTTGTTGTTGTATTTGTTGGTGATTTTCAATATTGAGTCTGTTGTTGAATTTATTGGTGTTATCAATGGCTTTTTTTGAACTTTTTTGTTTTTTCCAAAGTTGAAGTTGCAGCTGAATTTGTTGGTGTTTTTCAATGTTGTGGTGGTAGAATTTTTTGGTGTTTTTCATTGTTGATGTCGTTGTTGTTGAATTTTTTGATCTTTTTCATTTTTAAGGTTGTTGATGAATTTGTTGGTGACTTTCAATATTGAGGTTGTTGTTGAATTTATTGGTGTTATCAAGGTATTTTAAAATCTTTTTTGTGTTTTTCAAAGGTGAGTTTGCAGCTGAAATTGTTGGTGTTTTTCAATGTTGAGGTTGTTGAATTTGTTGGTGTTTTTCAAAGTTGAGGTGGTTGTATAATTTTTTGGTGTTTTTCATTGTTGAGGTTGTTGTTGAATTTTTTGATGTTATTCATTGTTGAGGTTGTTGTTGAATTTGTTGGTGATTTGCAATGTTGAGGTTGCAGTTTGAATTTTTTGGTGTTTTTCATTGTTGAGGTTGTTGTTGTATTTGTTGTTGATTTTCAATATTTAGGCTGTTGTTGAATTTATTGGTGTTATCAATGGTTTTTTTTGAACTTTTTTGTTTTTTCCAAAGTGAAGTTGCAGCTGAATTTGTTGGTGTTTTTCAATGTTGTGGTGATAGAATTTTTTGGAGTTTTTCAAAGTTGAGGTTGTTGATGAATTTTTTGGTGTTTTCCATTGTTGAGGTTTTTGTTGTATTTGTTGTTGTTCCTGAATGTTGAGGTTGTTGTTGAATCTTCTGATGTTTTTCATTGTTGAGGATGTTGTTGAATTTGTTGGTCATTTTCAATTTTGAGGTTGTGGTGGAATTTGTTGGTGTTATCAATGGTTTTTTGAACTTTTTTGTATTTTTCAAAGTTGAGGTTGTTGTTGAATTTGATGGTGTTTTTCAATGTTGAGGTTGTTGAATTAGTTGGTGATTTTAAAGGTTGAGGTTGTTGTTGAATTTTTTGATGTTTTTCATTGTTGATGTTTTTGTTGAATTTGTTGATGTTTTTGATTGTTGAGGTTGACGTTGAGGTTGCAGTTCAATTTGTTGGTGCTTTTAAATGTTGAGGTTGCTGAATTTGTTGTTGTTTTTCAAAGTTGAGGTTGTTGTTGAATTTTCTGATGTTTTTCAATATTGAGGTTGTTGTTGATTTTGTTGGTTTTTATCAATGTTGGGGTTGTTTTTGAATTTGTTGGTGATTTTGGATGTTGAGATTGCAGTTGAATTTGTTGGTGTTTTTCAATATCGAGGTTTTTGAATTTTTTGGTGTTTTTCAAAGTTGAGGTTGTTGTTGAACTTTTTGGTGTTTTTCATTGTTGTTAGTTTTGTTGAATTTGCTGTTGTTTCTGAATGTTGAGGTTGTTGTTGAATTTTTTGATGTTTTTCATTGTTGCGATTGTTGATGAATATGTTGATGATTTTCAATATTGAGGTTGTTGTTGAATTTACTGGTGTTATTATGGTTATTTTTCAACTTTTTTGTGTATTTCAAAGTTGAGGTTGCAGTTGAATTGGTTGGTGTTTTTCAATGTTGAGGTTATTGAGTTTGTTGGTGTTTTTCAAAGTTGAGGTTGTTGTTGAATTTTTTGGTGTTTTTCATCGTTGAGGTTTTCGTTGAATTTGTAGGTGTTTTTGAATGTTGAGGTTGTTGTTGAATTTTTTGGTGTTTTACATTGTTGAGGTCGTTTTCGTTGAATTTTTTGATGTTTTTCATTGTTTTGGTTGTTGATGAATTTTTTGGTGATTTTCAATATTGAGGTTGTAGTTGAATTTATTGGTGTTATCAATTTTTAATATGTTGAAATTTTTTGTATTTTTAAAATTTGAGGTTGTTTTTGAATTTGTTGGTGTTTTTCAGTGTTGAGGTTGTTGAATTTGATGGTGTTTTTCATTGTTGAGGTTTTTGTTGAATTTGTTGGTGATTTTAAATGTTGAGTTTGTTGTTGAATTTTTTGGTGTTTTTGAATGTTGAGGTTGTTGTTGTTGAATCTTTTGATGTTTTACATTGTTGAGGATGTTGTTTGAATTTGCTGGTGATTGTCAATATTCAGGTTGTTGCGGAATTTGTTGGTGTTATCAATGGTTTTTTTTGAACTTTTTTGTATTTTTCAAAGTTGAGGTTGTTGTTGAATTTTTTGATGTTTTTTGTTGTTGACGTTGTTGTTGAATTTACTGCTCTTTTTCAATGTTGAGGTTGTTGAATTTGTTAGTGTTTTTAAATGTTGAGGTTGTTGTTGAATTTGTTGGTGATATTCGATATTGAGGTTGTTGTTGAATTTGTTGGTATTATCAATTTTAATTTGTTGAACTTTTATTATTCTTAAAAGTTGAGGTTGTTGTTGAATTTGTTGGTGTTTTTCATTGTGAGGTTCTAGAATTTGCTGGTGTTTTTCAAAGTTGAGATTGTTGTTGAATTTGTTCGTGTTTTTGAATGTTAAGGTTGTTGTTTAATTTGTTGCTGATTGCCAATATTGAGGTTGTTGTTGAATTTGTTGGTGTTTTTCAATATTGAGGTTGTTGTTGAATTTATTGGTGTTATCAATTTTGAATATGTTGAAATATTTTGTATTTTTAAAATTTGAGGTTGTTTTTGAATTTGTTGGTGTTTTTCAATGTTGAGGTTGTTGAATTTGATGGTGTTATTCATTGTTGAGGTTTTTGTTGAATTTGTTGGTGTTTTTGAATGTTGAGGTTGTTGTTGAATTTGTTGGTGATTTTAAATGTTGAGTTTGTTGTTGAATTTTTTGGTGTTTTTGAATGTTGAGGTTGTTGTTGTTGAATCTTTTGATGTTTTTCATTTTTGAGGATGTTGTTTGAATTTGCTGGTGATTGTCAATGTTGAGGTTGTTGCGGAATTTGTTGGTGTTATCAATGGTTTTTTTGAACTTTTTTGTATTTTTCAAAGTTGAGGTTGTTGTTGAATTTTTTGATGTTTTTTGTTGTTGACGTTGTTGTTGAATTTACTGCTCTTTTTCATTGTTGAGGTTGTTGAATTTGTTAGTGTTTTTAAATGTTGAGGTTGTTGTTGAATTTGTTGGTGATATTCAATATTGAGGCTGTTTTTGAATTTGTTGGTATTATCAATTTTTATTTTGTTGAACTTTTTTTATTTTTATAAGTTGAGGTTGTTGTTGAATTTGTTGGTGTTTTTCATTGTGAGGTTCTTGAATTTGCTGGTGTTTTTCAAAGTTGAGGTTGTTGTTGAATTTGTTCGTGTTTTTGAATGTTAAGGTTGTTGTTTAATTTGTTGCTGATTGCCAATATTGAGGTTGTTGTTGAATTTGTTGGTGTTTTTCAATGTTGGGGTGTTGTTCAATTTTTTGGTGTTTTTCATTGTTGAGGTTGTTGTTGAATTTGTTGATGTTTTTGAATGTTGAGGTGCTTGAATCTGTTGGTGTTTTTCAAAGTTGAGGTTGTTGTTGGATTTTTTGGTGTTTTTCATTGTTGAGGTTTTTGTTGAATATTTTGGTGTTTTTGTATGTTGACGTTGTTGTTGAATTTTTTGATGTTTTTCATTATTGAGTTTGTTGTTGAATTTTTTGGTGTTTAGCATTGTTGAGGTTGTTGTTGTTGAATTTTTTGATGTTATTCATTGTTTAGATTGTTGTTGAATTTGTTGGTGATTTTCAATATTGAGATTGTTATTGGTGATATTCAATACTGAGGTTGTTGTTGAATTTGTTGGTGTTTTTGAATGTTAAGGTGGTTGTTGAATTTGTTGATCATTGTCAATATTGTGGTTGTTTTTGAATTTGTTGGTGTTTTTCAAAGCTGTGGTTGTTGTTCAATTGTTTGGTGTTTTTCATTGTTGAGGTTGTTGTTGAATTTGTTGATGTTTTTGAATGTTGAGGTTGTTGTTGAATTTTTTGATGTTTTTCATTGTTGAGGTTGTTGTTGAATTTGTTGCTGATTTTCAATGTTGAGTTTGTGGTTGAATTTTTTGGTTTTTTTCATTGTTGAGGTTTTTGTTGTTGAATTTTTTGATGTTATTCATTGTTGAGATTGTTGTTGAATTTGTTGGTGATTATCAATATTGAGGTTGTTGTTGAATTTATTGGTGGTATGAATTTTTTTTTTTAACTTTTTTGTATTCTTCAAAGTTGAGGTTGCAGTTCAATTTGTTGGTGTTTTTCAATGTTGAGGTTGTTGAATTTGTTGGTGATTTTCAAAGCTGACGTTGTTGCTGAATTTTTTGATGATTTTCATTGTTGAGGTTGTTGTTGAATTTGTTGAGTGATTTTGAATGTTGAGGTTGTTGTTGAAATTGTTGCTGATTTTCAATATTGAGGTTGTTGAATTTGTTTGGTGTTTTTCAATGTTGGAGTTGTTGTTGAATTTGTTGGTGATTTTTGATCTTGAGGTTGCAGTTGAATTTGTTGGTGTTTTTCAATGTTGAGTTTGTTGAGTTTGATGATGTTTTTCAAAGTTGAGGTTGTTGTTGAATTTTTTGGTGTTTTTCATTCTTGAGGTTATTGTTGAATTTGTTGGTGTTTTTGAATGTTGAGGTTGTTGTTGAATTTGTTGGTGATTTTCAATGTTGAGTTTGTTGTTGTTGATTTTTTTGATATTTTTCATTGTTGAGGTTGTTGTTGAATTTGTTGGTGATTATCAATGTTGAGTTTGTTGTTGAATTTTTTGTTGTTTTTCATTGTGAACTTTGTTGCCGAAATTGTTGGTGTTTTTCAATGTTGAGGTTGTTGTTAAATTTTTTGGTATTATTCAATGTTGAGGTAGTTTTCGTTGAATTTTTTGATGTTTTTCATTGCTTTGGTTGTTGATGAATTTTTTGGTGATTTTCATAATGAGGTTGTTGTTGAATTTGTTGGTGTTTTTCAATGTTGAGGTTGATGAATTTGTTGGTGTTTTTCATTGTTGAGGCTCTTGTTGAATTTGTTGGTGTTTTTGAGTGTTGAGGTTGTTGTTGAATTTTTTGATGTTTTTCATTGTTGAGGTTTTTGTTGAATTTGTTGGTGATTTTAAATGATGAGTTTGTTGTTGAATTTTTTGGGGTTTTTCATTGGTGAGGTTGTTGTTGTTGAATCTTTTGATGATTTTCATTTTTGAGGATGTTATTGAATTTTTTGGTGATTTTCCATATTGGGGTTATTGTTGAATTTGTGGCTGTTATCAATCGCTTTTATGAACATTTTTGTATTTTTCAAAGTTGAGGTTGTTGTTGAAATTGTTGGTGATATTCATTATTGAGGTTGTTGTTGAATTTGTTGGTGTTTTTCAATGTTGAGGTTGATGAATTTGTTGGTGTTTTTCATTGTTGAGGTTTTTGTTGAATTTGTTGGTGTTTTTGAATTTTGAGGTTGTTGTTGAATTTTTTTATGTTTTTCATTGTTGAGGTTTTTGTTGAATTTGCTGGTGTTTTAAATGATGTGTTTGTTGTTGAATTTTTTTGTGTTTTTCATTGGTGAGGTTGTTGTTGTTGAATCTTTTGATGTTTTTCAATTTTGAGGATGTTATTGAATTTGTTGGTGATTTTCCATATTGGGGTTATTGTTGAATTTGTGGCTGTTATCAATCGCTTTTTTGAACATTTTTGTATTTTTCAAAGTTGAGGTTGTTGTTGAAATTGTTGGTGATATTCAATATTGAGGTTGTTGTTGAATTTGTTGGTGTTTTTCAATGTTGAGGTTGATGAATTTGTTGGTGTTTTTCCTTGTTGAGGTTTTTGTTGAATTTGTTGGTGTTTTTGAATGTTGAGGTTGTTGTTGAATTTTTTTATGTTTTTCATTGTTGAGGTTTTTGTTGAATTTGCTGGTGTTTTAAATGATGTGTTTGTTGTTGAATTTTTTTGTGTTTTTCATTGGTGAGGTTGTTGTTGTTGAATCTTTTGATGTTTTTCAATTTTGAGGATGTTATTGAATTTGTTGGTGATTTTCCATATTGGGGTTATTGTTGAATTTGTGGCTGTTATCAATCGCTTTTTTGAACATTTTTGTATTTTTCAAAGTTGAGGTTGTTGTTGAAATTGTTGGTGATATTCAATATTGAGGTTGTTGTTGAATTTGTTGGTGCTCTCAATTTTTATTTTGTTGAACATTTTTTATTTTTATAAGTTGAGGTTGTTGTTGAATTTGTTGGTGTTTTCATTTTTGAGGTTCTTGAATTTGTTGGTGTTTTTCAAAGTTGAGATTGTTGTTGAATTTGTTGCTGTTTTTGAATGTTAAGGTTGTTGTTGATTTTGTTGCTGATTGTCAATATTGAGGTTGTTGTTGTATTTGTTGGCGGTTTTCAATGTTGGGGTTGTTGTTGAATTTTTAGGTGTTTTTCATTGTTGTGGTTGTTGTTGGATTTTTCGGTGTTTTTCATTGTTGAGGTTGTTGTTGAAATTGTTGGAGTTTTTCAATGTTGAGGTTGTTGTTGAATTTTTTGATTTTACAATTTTTGATGTTGTTCTTGTTGAATTTTTTGATGTTATTCATTGTTGAGGTTGTTGTTGAAATTGTTGGAGTTATTCAATGTTGAGGTTGTTGAATTTTTTGGGTGTTTTTATTGTGGATGTTTTTGTTGAATTTGTTGCTGATTGTCAATGTTGACTTTGTTGTTGAATTTTATGGTGTTTTTCATTGTTGAGGTTGTTGTTGAAATTGTTGGAGTTTTTCAATGTTGAGGTTGTTGTAGAATTTTTTGGTGTTTATCATTTTTGAGGTTGTTGTTGAATTTTTTGATGTTATTCATTGTTGAGATTGTTGTTGAATTTGTTGGTGATTATCAATATTGTGGCTGTTGTTCAATTTATTGGTGGAATGAATGTTTTTTTTTAAACTTTTTTGTATTCTTCAAAGTTGAGGTTGCAGTTCAATTTGTTGGTGTTATTCAATGTTGAGGTTGTTGAATTTGTTGGTGTTTTTCAAAGTTGAGGTTGTTATTGAATTTTTTGATGTTTTTCATTGTTGAGGTTGTTGTTGAATTTGTTGGTGATTTTGAATGTTGAGGTTGTTGTTGAATTTGTTGCGGATTTTCAATATGGAGCTTGTTGTTGAATTTGTTGGTGTTTTTCAATGTTGGGGTTGTTGTTGAATTGGTTGGTGATTTTCGATGTTGAGGTTGCAGTTGAATTTGTTGGTTTTTTTCAATGTCGAGGTTGTTGAATTTGTTGTTGTTTTTCAAAGTTGAGGTTGTTGTTGAATTTTTTGGTGTTTTTCATTGTTGTGACTTCTGTTGAATTTGTTGTTGTTTCTGAATGTTGAGCTTGTTGTTGAATTTTTTGATGTTTTTCATTGTTGAGGTTGTTGATGAATTTGTTGATGATTTTCAATATTGAGGTTGTTGTTGAATTTACTGGTGTTATCAAGGTTATTTTAAAAATTTTTTGTGATTTTCAAAGTTGACGTTGCCGTTGAATTTGTTGGTGTTTTTCAATGTGGATGTTTTTGAGTTTGTTGGTGTTTTTGAATTTTGAGGTTGTTGTTGAATTTTTTGCTGTTTTTCATTGTTGAGGTTGTTGTTGAATTTGTTGGCGAATTTAAATGTTGAGTTTGTTATTTTTGAATTTTTTGATATTTTTCATTGTTGAGGTTGTTGTTGAATTTGTTGGTGATTTTCAACGTTGAGTTTGTTTTTGAATTTTTTGTTCTTTTTCATTGTGAAGGTTGTTGTCGAAATTGTTCGAGTTTTTCAATGTTGAGGTTGTTGTTGAATTTTTTGGAGTTTTTCATTGTTGAGGTCGTTTTCATTGAATTTTTGATGTTTTTCATTGTTTTGGTTGTTGATGAATTTTTTGGTGATTTTCAATATTGAGGTAGTTGTTGAATTTATTGGTGTTATCAATTTTTAATTTTTTGAACTTATTTGTATTTTTAAAAGTTGAGGTTGTTGTTGAATTTGTTGGTGTTTTCCATTGTTGAGGTTTTTGTTGAATTTGTTGGTGTTTTTGAATGTTGAGGTTGTTGTTGAATTTTTTGATGTTTTTCATTGTTGAAGTTTATGTTGAATTTGTTGGTGATTTTAAATGTTGAGATTGTTGTTGAATTTTTTGGTGTTTTTCATTGTTGAGGTTGTTCTGGAATTTCTTCGTGTTATCAATGGTTTTTTTGAACTTTTTTGAATTTTTCAAAGTTGAGGATTTTATTGAATTTTTTGATGTTTTTTTATTGTTGAGGTTGTTGTTGAATTTTCTTCTCTTTTTCAATGTTGAGGTTGTTGAATTTGTTAGTGTTTTTCAAAGTTGAGGTTGTTTTTGAATTTGTTGGTGATATTCAATGTTGAGGTTCTTGTTGAATTTGTTGGTGTTATCAATTTTTATTTTGTTGAACTTTTTTTATTTTTAATGTTGAGGTTGTTGTTGAATTTGTTGGTGTTTTTCATTGTTGAGGTTCTTGAATTTGTTGGTGTTTTTCAAAGTTGAGATTGTTGTTGAATTTGTTGGTGTTTTTCATTGTTGAGGTTGTTGTTGAATCTGTTGATGTTTTTGAAAGTTGTGGTTCTTGAATCTGTTGGTGTTTTTCAAAGTTGAGGTTGTTGTTGGATTTTTTGGTGTTTTTCATTGTAGAGGTTTTTGTTGGATTTGATGGCGTTTTGAATTTTGAGGTTGTTGAATCTGTTGGTGTTTATTGAAAGTTGAGGCTATTGTTGAATTTGTTGGTGTTTTTCATTATTGAGGTTTTTGTTCAATTTGTTGGTGTTTTTGAATGTTGAGGTTGTTGTTGAATTTTTTGACGTTTTTCATTGTTGATGTTGTTGTTGAATTTGTTGCTGATTTTCAATGTTGAGCTTTGTTGTTGAATTTTTTGGTGTTTTTCATTGGTGAGGTTGTTGTTGAAATTGTTGGAGTTTTTCAATGTTGAGTTTGTTGTTGAATTTTTTGGTGTTTATCATTGTTGAGGTTGTTGTTGAATTTTTTGATGTTATTCATTGTTGAGATTGTTGTTGAATTTGTTGGTGATTATCAATATTGAGGTTGTTGTTTAATTTATTGGTGGTAAGAATGTGTTTTTTTCAACTTTTTTGTATTCTTCACAGTTGAGATTGCAGTTCAAATTGTTGGTGTTTTTCAATGTTGACGTTGTTGAATTTTTTGATGTTTTTCATTGTTGAGGTTGTTGTTGAATTTGTTGGTGATTTTGAATGTTGAGGTTGTTGTTGAATTAGTTGCTGATTTTCAATATTGAGGTTGTTGTTGATTTTGTTGGTTTTTTTCAATGTTGGGGTTGTTTTTGTATTTGTTGGTGATTTTCAATGTTGAGGTTGCAGTTGAATTTGTTGGTGTTTTTCAATGTCGAGGTTTTTCAATTTGTTTATGTTTTTCAAAGTTGAGGGTGTTGTTGAATTTTTTGGTGTTGTTCATTGTTCTGAGTTTTGTTGAATTTGTTGTTGTTTCTGAATGTTGAGGTTGTTGTTGAATTTTTGATGTTTTTGATTGTTGAGATTGTTGATGAATTTGTTGATGATTTTCAATATTGAGGTTGTTGTTGAATTTACTGGTCTTATCAAGGTTATTTTTAAACTTTTTTGTGTTTTTCAAAGTTGAGGTTGCTGTTGAATTTGTTGGTGTTTTTCAATGTTGAGGTTGTTGAGTTTGTTGGTGTTTTTCAAAGTTGAGGTTGTTGTTGGATTTGTTGGTGTTTTTCAATGTTGAGGTTTTTGTTGAATTTGTTGGTGTTTTCGAATGTTGAGGTTGTTGTTGAATTTTTTGCTGTCTTTCATTGTTGAGGTTGTTGTTGAATCTGTTGGTGATTTTCAATGTTGAGTTTGTTGTTGTTGAATTATTTGATATTTTTCATTGTTGAATTTGTTGTTAAATTTGTTGGTGCTTTTCAATGTTGCGTTTGTTGTTGAATTTTTTGGTGTTTTTCATTGTGATGGTTGTTGCCTAAACTGTTGGAGTTTTTAAATGTTGAGGTTGTTGTTGAATTTTTTGTTGTTATTCATTGTTGAGGTCGTTTTCGTTGAATTTATGATTTTTTTCATTGTTTTGGTTGTTGATGAATTTTATGGTGATTTTCAATATTGAGGTTGTTGTTGAATTTATTGGTGATATGAATTTTAAGTTTGTTGAACTTTTTTGTATTTTTAAAAGTTGAGGTTTTTGTTGAATTTGCTGTTGTTTTTCAATGTTGAGGTTGTTGAATTTGTTGGTGTTTTTCATTGTTGAGGTTTTGGTTGAATTTGTTGGTGTTTTTAAATGTTGAAGCTTTTGTGAAGGTTGTGTTTAAATTGTTGGAGTTTTTCAATGTTGAGGTTGTTGTTGAATTTTTTTGTGTTTATCATTGTTGAGGTTGTTGTTGTTGAATTTTTTGATGTTATTCATTTTTGAGATTGTTGTTGAATTTGTTGGTGATTTTCAATATTGTCGCTGTTGTTTAGTTTATTGGTGGTATGAATGTTTTTTTTTAAACTTTTTTGTATTCTTCAAAGTTGAGGTTGCAGTTGAATTTGTTGGTGCTTTTCAATGTTGAGGTTGTGGAATTTGTTGATATTTTTGAATGTTAAGGTTGTTGTTGAATTTGTTGCTGATTGTCAATATTGAGGTTGTTGTTGAATTTGTTGGTGTTTTTCAATGCTAGGGATGTTTTTGAATTTTTTGGTGTTTTTCATTGTTGAAGTTGTTGTTGAATTTGTTGGTGTTTTTCATTGTTGAAGTTGTTGAATTTGTTGGTGTTTTTCAAAGTTGAGGTTGTTTGGATTTTTTGGTGTTTTTCATTGTTGAGGTTTTTGTTGAATTTGTTGGTGCTTTTGAATGTAGATGTTGTTGTTGAATTTTTTGATGTTTTTCATTGTTGAGTTTGTTGTTGAATTTTTTGGTGTTTATCATTGTTGAGGTTGTTGTTGTTGAATTTTTTGATGTTATTCATTGTTGAGATTGTTGTTGAATTTGTTGGTGATTTTCAATATTGAGGTTCTTGTTTAATTTATTGGTGGTATGAATGTATTTTTTTAAACTTTTTTGTATTCTTCAAAGTTGAGGTTGCAGTTCAATTTGTTGGTGTTTTTCAATGTTGAGGTTGTTGAATTTGTTGGTGTTTTTCAAAGTTGAGGTTGTTGTTGAATTTTTAAATGTTTTTCATTGTTGAGGTTGTTGTTGAATTTGTTGGTGATTTTGAATGTTGAGGTTGTTGTTGAATTTGTTTCTGATTTTCAATATTGAGTTTGTTGTTGATTTTGTTGGTTTTTTTCAAAGTTGGGGTTGTTTTTGAATTTGTTGGTGATTTTCGATGTGGAGGTTGCAGTTGAATTTGTTGGTGTTTTTCAATGTCGAGGTTTTTGAATTTGTTTATGATTTTCAAAGTTGAGGGTGTTGTTGAATTTTTTGCTGTTATTCATTGTTGTGAGTTTTGTTGAATTTGTTGTTTCTGAATGTTGAGGTTGTTGTTGAATTTTTTGATGCTTTTCATTGTTGAGGTTGTTGTTGTTGAATATTTTGATGTTTTTCATTGTTGAGGATGTTTATGAATTTGTTGGTGATTTTCAATATTGAGGCTGTGGATGAATTCTTTGGTGTTATCAATGTTTTTTTTTAACTTTTTTGTTTTTTCCAAAGTTGAAGTTGCAGCTGAAATTGTTGGTGTTTTTCAATGTTGTGGTGTTAGAATGTTTTGGTGTTTTTCAAAGTTGAGGTTGTTGAATAATTTTTTGGTGTTTTTCAATGTTGAGTTTTTTGTTGTATTTGTTGTTGTTCCTGAATGTTGAGGTTGTTGTTGAATTTTTTGATGTTTTTCATTATTGAGGTTGTTGTTGAATTTGTTGGTGATTTTCCATGTTGAGTTTGTTGTTGTATTTTTAGGTGGTTTTCATTGTGAAGGTTGTTGTTGAAATTGTTGGAGTTTTTCAATGTTGAGTTTGTTTTTGAATTTTTTGGTGTTTTTCATTGTTGAGGTTGTTGTTGAAATTGTTAGATTTTTTCAATGTTGAGGTTGTGGTTGAATTTATTGGTGTGATCAATGGTTTTTTTTGAACTTTTTTGTATTTTTCAAAGTTGAGGTTACTGTAGAATTTGTTGGTATTTTTCAATGTTGTGGTTGTTGAATTTTTTGGTGTTTTTCAAAGTTGAGGTTGTTGATGAATGTTTTTGTGTTTTTCATTGTTGAGGTTTTTGTTGAATTTGTTGTTGTTCTTGAATGTTGAGTTTGTTGTTGAATTTTTTCATGATTTTCATTGTTGAGGTTGTTTTTGAATTTGTTGTAGATTTTCAATGTTAAGTTTGTTGTTGAATTTTTTGGTGTTTTTCATTGTGAAGGTTGTCTTTAAATTGTTGGAGTTTTTCAATGTTGAGGTGGTTGTTGAATTTTTTTTGTGTTTATCATTGTTGAGTTTGTTGTTGAATTTGTTGGTGATTTTCAATATTGTCACTGTTGTTTAATTTATTGGTGGTATGAATGTTTTTTTTTAAACTTTTTTGTATTCTTCAAAGTTGAGGTTGCAGTTGAATTTGTTGATGTTTTTCAATGTTGAGGTTGTGGAATTTGTTGGTAATTTTGAATGTTAAGGTTGTTGTTGAATTTGTTGCTGATTGTCAATATTGAGGTTGTTGTTGAATTTGTTGGTGTTTTTCAATGCTGGGGATGTTTTTGAATTTTTTGGTGTTTTTCATTGTTGAAGTTGTTGTTGAATTTGTTGGTGTTTTTGAATGTTGAGGCTGTTGAATCTGTTGGTGTTTTTCAAAGTTGAGGTTGTCGTTGAATTTTTTGGTGTTTTTCATTGTTGTGAGTTTTGTTGAATTTGTTGTTGTTTCTGAATGTTGAGGTTGTTGTTGAATTTTTTGATGTTTTTCATTGTTGAGGTTATTGATGAATTTGTTGATGATTTTCAATATTGTGGTTGTTGTTGAATTTACTGGTGTTATCAAGGTTATTTTTAACCTTTTTTGTGTTTTTCAAAGTTGAGGTTGCAGTTGAATTTGTTGGTGTTTTTCAATGTTGAGGTTGTTGAGTTTGTTACAAAACAAAAACAGAATTACCTGGAAAAACTTAGCAAGTCTGGCAGCATCGGCGGAGAAGAAATCAGTCAACGTTTCGAGCCCTCATGGCCCTTCGGCAGAACTGCAGCATAGTTTCAGCAAGGGAGAAATATAAATTGGTTTAAGGTTGTTGGGGTGGGGGGGGGGGGGTGGAGAATGGGGGGGGGGGTGGAAGAGACACATTGAGGGTGTGGTGTGAGCAGATAATCAAAGGATGTCACAGACAAAAGGGTCAAAGAGGTTTTGAAGGTGGTGGTCTTTGTCTGAGAAAAGTGCTAATTAAGAATGGAAAACAGGATATTCAAAGTACAGCTCTAGTGGGGGTGGGGTGGAAAGACTAAAGGTTTTAGTTTTAGATTTAAAAATAATGGAAATAGGTGGGGAAAGAAGAATCTATATAAATTATTGAAAAAAAAGCGGGTGGGGGGGGGAAAGAGAAACGGGGTGGGGATGGGCGTAGGGGGAGTTTAAGATCTAAAGTTGTTGAATTCAATATTCAGCCCAGAGGGCTGTAAAGTGCCTAGTCGGAAGATGAGGTGCTGTTCCTCCAGTTTGCGTTGGGCTTCACTGGAACAATGCAGCAAGCCAAGGACAGACATGTTGGCAAGAGAACAGGATGGAGTGTTAAAATGGCAAGCGACAGGGAGGTTTGGGTCTTTCTTGTGGACAGACCGTAGGTGTTCCGCAAAACGGTCGCCCAGTTTGCGTTTGGTCTCTCCAATGTAGAGGAGGCCGCATTGGGAGCAACGAATGCAGTAGACTAAGTTAGGGGAAATGCAAGTGAAATGCTGCTTCACTTGAAAGGAGTGTTTGGGCCCTTGGACGGTGAGGAGAGAGGAAGTGAAGGGGCAGGTGTTGCATCATCTGCGTGGGCATGGGGAGGTGCCATAATTGGGGGTTGAGGAGTAGGGGGTGATGGAGGAGTGGACCAAGGTGTCCCGGAGGGAACGATCCCTACGGAATGCCGTCAAGGAGGGTGAAGGAAGATGTGTTTGGTGGTGGCATCATGCTGGAGTTGGCGGAAATGGCGGAGGATGATCCTTTGAATGCGGAGGCTGGTGGGGTGATAAGTGAGGACAAGGGGGACCCTATCATGTTTCTGGGAAGGAGGAGAAGGCGTGAGGGAGGATGCGCGGGATATGGGCTGGACACGGTTGAGGGCCCTGTCAACGACCGTGGATGGAAAACCTCGGTTAAGGAAGAAGGAGGACATGTCAGAGGAGCTGTTTTTGAAGGTAGCGTCATCAGAACAGATGCGACAGAGGCGAAGGAACTGAGAGAATGGGATGGAGTCTTTACAGGAAGCGGGGTGTGAGGAGTTGTAGTCGAGGTAGCTGTGGGAGTCGGTAGGCTTGTAATGGATACTGGTGGACAGTCTATCATCAGAAATTGAGACAGAGAGGTCAAGGAAGGGAAGAGAAGTGTCAGAGATGGACCATGTGAAGATGATGGAGGGGTGGAGATTGGAAGCAAAATTAATACATTTTTCCAGGTCCCGACGAGAGCATGAAGCAGCACCAAAGTAATCATCGATGTACCGGAGAAAGAGTTGTGGGAGGGGGCCGGAGTAGGACTGGAACATGGAATGTTCCACATACCCCATAAAGAGACAGGCATAGCTGGGGCCCATGCGGGTAACCATAGCCACACATTTTATTTGGAGGAAGTGAGAGGAGTTAAAGGAGAAATTGTTCAGTGTGAGAACAAGTTCAGCCAGACGGAGAAGAGTAGTGGTGGATGGGGATTGTTCGGGCCTCCGTTCAAGGAAGAAGCTAAGGGCCCTCAGACCATCCTGGTGGGGGATGGAGGTGTAGAGGGATTGGACATCCATGGTAAAGGGGAAGCGGTTGGGGCCAGGGAACTGGAAATTGTTGATGTGACGTAAGGTGTCAGAGGAATCACGGATGTAGGTGGGAAGGGACTGGACAAGGGGAGAGAGAAGGGAGTCAAGATAACGAGAAATGAGTTCCGTGGGGCAGGAACAGGCTGACACGATTGGTCTGCCAGGACAGTTCTGTTTGTGGATTTTGGGTAGGAGGTAGAAGCGGGCCGTCCGAGGTTGGGCGACTATCAAGTTGGAAGCTGTGGGAGGAAGATCTCCAGAGGAGATGAGGTCAGTGACAGTCCTGGAAACAATGGCTTGATGGTCTGTGGTGGGGTCATGGTCCAGGGAGAGGTAGGAGTTTGTTGGTGTTTTTCAAAGTTGAGGTTGTTGTTGAATTTATTGGTGTTTTTCAGTGTTGAGGTTTTTGTTGAATTTATTGGTGTTTTTGAATGTTGAGGTTGTTGTTGAATTTTTTGGTGTTTTTCATTGTTGAGGTCGTTTTCGTTGAATTTTTTGATGTTTTTCATTGTTTTCGTTGTTGATGAACTTTTTGGTGATTTTCAATATTGAGGTTGTTGTTGAATTTATTGGTGTTTTTCAATGTTGAGGTGGTTGAATTTATTGGTGTTTTTCATTGTTGAGGTTTTTGTTGAATTTGTTGGTGTTTTTGAATGTTGAGGTTGTTATTGAATTTTTTGATGTTTTTCATTGTTGAGGTTTTTGTTGAATTTGTTGGTGATTTTAAATGTTGAGTTTGTAGTTGAATTTTTTGGTGTTTTTCATTGTTGAGGTTGCTGATGTTGAATCTTTTGATGTTTTTCATTGTGGAGGATGTTGTTGAATTTGTTGGTGATTTTCAATATTGAGGTTGTTGTTGAATTTATTGGTGTTATCAATGGTTTTTTTGAACTTTTTTGTATTGTTCAAAGTTGAGGTTGTTGTTGGATTTTTTGATGTATTTATAGCTGAGGTTGTTGTTGAATTTACTGCTCTTATTCAATGTTGAGGTTGTTGAATTTGTTGGTGTTTTTTAAAGTTGCGGTTGTTGTTGAATTTGTTGGTGATATTCAATATTGAGGTTGTTGTTGAATTTGTTGGTGTTCTCAATTTATATTTTGTTGAGCTTTTTTATTTTTAAAAGTTGAGGTTGTTGTTGAATTTGTTGGTGTTTTTCATTGTTGAGGTTCTTGAATTTGTTGGTGTTTTTCAAAGTTGAGATTGTTGTTGAATTTGTTGATGTTTTTGAATGTTAAGGTGGTTGTTGAATTTGTTGCTTATTGTCAATATTGAGGTTGTTTTTGAATTTGTTGGTGTTTTTCAATGTTGGGGTTGCTGTTCAATTGTTTTGTATTTATCATTGTTGAGGTTGTTGTTGAAATTGTTGGAGTTTTTCAATGTTGTGGTTGTTGTTGAATTCTTTGGTGTTTTTCATTGATGAGGTTATTGTTGTTGAATTTTTTGATGTTATTCATTGTTGAGATTGTTGTTGAATTTGTTGGTGATTTTTAATATTGAGGTTGTTGTTTAATTTATTGGTGGTATGAATGTTTTTTTTTAAACTTTTTTGTATTCTTCAAAGTTGATGTTGCAGTTCAATTTGTTGGTGTTTTTCAATGTTGAGGTTGTTGAATTTGTTGGTGATTTTCAAAGTTGAGTTTGTTGCTGAATTTTTTGATGTTTTTCATTGTTGAGGTTGTTGTTGAATTTGTTGGTGATTTTGAATGTTGAGGTTGTTTTTGAATTTGTTGCTGATTTTCAATATTGAGGTTGTTGTTGAATTTGTTGGTGTTTTTCAATGTTGGGGTTATTGTTGAATTTGTTGGTGATTTTCGATGTTGAGGTTGCAGTTGAATTTGTTGGTGTTTTTCAATGTGGATGTTGTTGAATTTTTTGGTGTTTTTCATTGTTGTGATTTTTGTTGAATTTGTTGTTGTTTCTGAATGTTGAGGCTTTTGTTGAATTTTTTGGTGTTGTTCATTGTTGAGGTCGTTTTGTTGAATTTATTGATGTTTTTCATTGTTTTGGTTCTTGATGAATTGTTGGTGATTTTCAATATTGATGTTGTTGTTGAATTTATTGGTGTTATCAAGGTTTTTTTTTAAACTTTTTTGTGTTTTTCAAACTTGAGGTTGCAGTTGAATCTGTTGGTGCTTTTCAATGTTGAGGTTCTTGAATTTGTTGTTGTTTTTCAAAGTTGAGGTTGTTGTTAATTTTTTGGTGTTTTTCATTGTTGAGGTTTTTGTTGAATTTGTTGGTGTTTTTGAATGTTGAGTTTGTTGTTGAATATTTTGATGTTTTTCATTGTTGAGGTTATTGTTGAATTTGATGGTGATTTTGAATGTTGAGTTTGTTGTTGAAATTTTTTGGTGTATTTCATGTTTGAGGTTGTTGTTGTTGAATCTTTTGATGTTTTTTATTGTTGAGGTTGTTGTTGAATTTGTTGGTGATTTTCAATATTGAGGTTGTTGTTGAATTTATTGGTGTTATTTATGTTTTTTTTAAACTTTTTAGTATTTTTCAAAGTTGAGGTTGTAGTTGAATTTGTTCGTGTTTTTCAATGTGGAGATTGTTGAATTTGTTAGTGTTTTTCAAAGTTGAGGTTGTTGTTGAATATTTTGGTGTTTTTCCTTGTTGATGTTTTTGTTGAATTTGTTGGTGTTTTGCAATGTTGAGGTTGTTGTCGAACTTGTTGGTGTTTTTCATTGTGGAGGATGTTCTTGAAATTGTTGGAGTTTTTCAATGTTGAGGTTGTTGTTGAATTTGTTGCTTGTATCAAAGGTTCATTTGAACTTTTTTGCAATTTGCAAAGTTGAGGTTGCAGTTGAATATGTTGGTGTTTTTCAATGTTGAGGTTGTTGAATTTGTTGGTGTTTTTCAAAGTTGTGGTTGTTGATGAATTTGTTGGTGATTTTCAATTTTGATTTTGTTGTTGAATTTTTTGGTGCTTTTCATTGTGAAGGTTGTTGTTGAAATTGTTGGAGTTTTTCAATGTTGAGGTTGTTGTTGAAGTTTTTGGTGTTTTTCATTGATTACGTCGTTTTTGTTGAATCTATTGATGTTATTCATTGTTTTGGTTGTGAATGAATTTGTTGCTGATTTTCAATATTGAGGTTGTTGTTGAATTTATTGGTGTTATCAAGGTTTTTTTTAAAACTTTTTTGTGTTTTTCAAAGTTGAGGTTGCATTTGAATTTGTTGGTGTTTTTCAATGTTGAGGTTGTTGAATTTGTTGGTGTTTTTCAAAGTTGAGGTTGTTGTTGAATTTTTTGGTGTTTTTCATTGTTGAGGTTTTTATTAAATTTGTTGGTGCTGTTGAATGTTGAGGATGTTGTCGAATTTTTTGATGTTTTTCATTGTTGAGGTTGTTGTTGAATTTGTTGGTGATTTTGAATGCTGAGTTTATTGTTGAATTTTTTGGTATTTTTCAATGTTGAGGTCGTTGAATTTGATAGTGTTTTTCAAAGTTGAGGTTGTTGTTAATTTTTTGGTGTTTTTCATGGTTGAGGTTTTTGTTGAATTTGTTGGTGTTTTGAATGTTGAGGTTGTTGTTGAATTTTTTGAATTTTTTCATTGCTGAGGTTATTGTTGAATTTGTTGGTGATTTTGAATGTTGATTTTGTTGTTGAATTCTTTGGTGTTTTTCATGGTTGAGGTTGTTGTTGTTGAATCTTTTGATATTTTTCATTGTTGAGGTTGTTGTTGAATTTGTTGGTAATTTTCGATATTGAGGTTGTTGTTGAATTTATTGGTGTTATCTATGTTTTTTTTTAAACTTTTTTGTATTTTTCAAGGTTGAGGTAGCAGTTCAATTTGTTGGTGCTTTTCAATGTTGAGGTTTTTGAATTTGTTAGTGTTTTTCAAAGTTGAATTTGTTGTTGAATATTTTGGTGTTTTTCATTCTTGAGGTTTTTGTTGAATTTGTTGCTGTTTTGCAATGTTGAGGTTGTTGTCGAATTTGATGGTGTTTTTCAATATTGATGTTGTTGTTGAATTTGTTGGTGTTATCAATGGTTTTTTTGATCTTTTATGTATTTTTTAAAGTTGAGGTTGCAGTTGAATTTGTTCATGTGTATCAATGTTGAGGTTGTTGAATTTTGTGGTGTTATTCAAAGTTGATGTTGTTGTTGAATTTTTTGATGTTTTTCATTGTTGAGCTTTTTGTTGAATTTGTTGTTGTTTTTGAATGTTGAGGTTGTTGTTGAATTTATTGATGTTTTTCATCGCGGAGGATGTTGTTGAAATTGTTGGAGTTTTTCAATGTTGAGCTTGTTGTTGAATTTTATGGTGTTTTTCATTGCTGAGGTCCTTTTTGTTGAATTTTTTGATGTTTTTCATTGTTTTGGTTGTTGATGAATTTGTTGGTGATTTTCAATATTGAGATTGTTGTTGAATTTATTGATGTTATCAAGGTTTTTTTTTAAACCTTTTTGTGTTTATCAAAGTTGATGTTGCTGTTGAATTTGTTGATGTTTTTCAATGTTGAGGTTGTTGAATTTGTTGGTGTTTTTTAAAGTTGATGTTTTTGTTGAATTTTTTGATGTTTTTCATTTTTGAGGTTGATGTTGAATTTGTCGGTGATTTTCAATATTGAGGTAGTTGTCGAATTTGTTGGTGTTATCAAAGGTTTTTTTAAACTTTTTTATGTTTTTAAAAGTTGAGTTTTCAGTCGAATTTGTTGGTGTTTTTCAATGTTGAGTTCGTTGAATTTGTTGGTGTTTTTTAAAGTTCAGGTTGTTGTTGAATTTTTTTGGTGTTTTTCATTGTTGAGGTTTTTGTTAAATTTCTTGGTGTTTTTGAATGTTGAGTTTGTTGTTGAATATTTTGGTGTTTTTCATTGTTGAGGTTGTTGTTGTGGAATCTTTTGATGTTTTTCATTGTTGAGGTTTTTGATGAAATTGTTTTTGTTTTTGAATGTTGAGGATGTTGAATTTATTGATGTTTGTCATTGTTGAGGTTGTTATTGAATTTGTTGGTGATTTTGAATGATGAGTTTGTTGTTGAATTTTTTGGTGTTTTTCATTGTTGAGGTTGTTGTTGTCGAATCGTTAGATGTTTTTCATGGTTAGAGGATGTTGTTGAATGTGTTGGTGATTTTTGATATTGAGGTTGCTGTTGAATTTATTGATGTTATCAATGTTTTTTTTTAACCTTTTTGTATTTTTCAAAGTTGAGGTTGTAGTTGAATTTGTTGATGTTTTTCAGTGTTGAGGTTGTTGAATTTGTTAGTGTTTTTCAAAGTTGAAGTTGTTGTTGAATTTTCTGGAGTTTTTCATTGTTGAGGTTTCTGTTGAATTTGTTGGTGTTTTTCAATGTTAAGGTTTTTGATGAATTTATTGGTGTTATCCAGGATTTTTTTTAAACTTTTTTGTGTTTTTCAAAGTTGAGGTTGCAGTTGAATTGGTTGGTGTTTTTCAATGTTGAGGTTCTTGATTTTGTTGGTGTTTTTTAAAGTTCAGGTCGTTGTTGAACTTTTTTTTTTGTGTTTTTCATTGTTGAGGTTTTTGTTAAATTTGTTGGTGTTTTTGAATGTTGAGGTTGTTGCTGAATTTTTTGATGTTTTTCATTGTTGAGGTTGTTGTTGAATTTGTTGGTGATTTTGAATGTTGAGTTTGTTGTTGAATTTTTGGTGTTTTTCATTGTTGAGGTTGTTGTTTTTGAATCTTTTGATCTTTTTCATTGTTGAGGATGTTGTTGAATTTGTTGGTGATTTTCAATATTGAGGTTGCTGTTGAATTTATTGGTGTTATCAATGTTTTTTTAAATCTTTTTTGTATTTTTCAAAGTTGAGGTGGCAGTTGAATTTGTTGGTGTTTTTCAATGTTGAGGGTGTTGAATATGTTAGTGTTCTTCAAAGTTGAGGATGTTGTTGAATTTGTTGATGTTTTTCATTGTTGAGGTTTTTGTTCAACTTGTTGGTTTTTTGCAATGTTGAGGTTGTTGTTGACTTTGTCGGTGATTTTCAATATTGAGGTTGTTGTTGAATTTGTTGGTGTTATCAATGGTTTTTTTGAACTTTTTTGTATTTTTCAAAGTTGAGGTTGCACTTGAATATGTTGTTGTTTTTCAATATTGAGGCTGTTGAACTTTTTGTGTTTTTCAAAGTTTGGGTTGTTGTTGAATTTTTTGGTATTTTTCATTGTTGAGGTTTTAGTTGAATTTGTAGTTGTTTTTGAAGGTTGAGATCGTTGTTGAATTTTTTGATGTTTTTCATTGTTCAGGTTGTTGTTGAATTTGTTGGTGATTTTCAATTTTGAGTTTGTTGTTGAATTTTTTGCTGTTTTTCATTGAGAAGATTGTTGTTCAAATTTTTGGAGTTTTTCAATGTTGAGGTTGTTGTTGAATTTTTTGATGTTTTTCATTGCTGAGGTTGTTGATGAATTTGTTGGTTATTTTCAATATTGAGGTTTTTGTTGAATTTATTGGTGTTATCAAGGTTGTTTTTTAAACTTTTTTGTGTTTTTCAAAGTTGAGTTTGCAGTTGAATTTGTTGGCGTTTTTCAATGTTGAGGTTCTTGAATTTGTTGGTGTTTTTTAAAGGTTAGTTTATTGTTGAATTGTTTGGTGTTTTTCATTGTTGAGGTTGTTGTTAAATTTGTTGGTGTTTTTGAATATTTAGGATGTTGAATTTATTGATGTTTTTCATTGTTGAGGTTGCTGTTGAATTTGTTGGTGTTTATGAATGATGAGTTTGTTGTTGAAATTTTTGGTGTTTTTCATTGTTGAGGTTGTTGTTGTCGAATCTTTTAATGTTTTCCATGGTTAGAGGATGTTGTTGAATATGTTGGTGATTTTCGATATTGAGGTTGCTGTTGAATTTATTAATGTTATCAATGTTTTTTTTTAACCTTTTTGTATTTTTCAAAGTTGAGGTTGTAGTAGAATTTGTTGGTGTTTTTCAATGTTTAAGTTGTTGAATTTGTTAGTGTTTTTCAAAGTTGAAGTTGTTGTTGAATTTTCTGGTGTTTTTCATTGTTGAGGTTTTTGTTGAATTTGTTGGTGTTTTCCAAGTTGAGGTTGCAGTTGAATTTGTTGGTGTTTTTCAATGTTGAGGTTCTTGAATTTGATGGTGTTTTTTAAAGGTTAGTTTATTGTTGAATTGTTTGGTGTTTTTCATTGTTGAGGTTTTTGTTAAATTTGTTGGTGTTTTTGAATATTTAGGATGTTGAATTTATTGACGTTTTTCATTGTTGAGGTTGTTGTTGAATTTGTTGGTGTTTATGAATGATGAGTTTGTTGTTGAAATTTTTGGTGTTTTGCATTGTTGAGGATGTTGTTGTCGAATCTTTTAATGTTTTCCATGGTTAGAGGATGTTGTTGAATATGTTGGTGATTTTCGATATTGAGGTTGCTGTTGAATTTATTAATGATATCAATGTTTTTTTTTAACCTTTTTGTATTTTTCAAAGTTGAGGTTGTAGTTGAATTTATTGGTGTTTTTCAATGTTTAAGTTGTTGAATTTGTTAGTGTTTTTCAAAGTTGAAGTTGTTGTTGAATTTTCTGGTGTTTTTCATTGTTGAGGTTTTTGTTGAATTTGTTGGTGTTTTGCAATGTTCAGGTTGTTGTTGAATTTGTTGGTGATTTTCAATATTGAGGTTTTTGATGAATTTATTGGTATTATCCAGCATTTTTTTTATACTTTTTTGTGTTTTTCAATGTTGAGGTTGCAGTTGAATTTTTGGTGTTTTTCAATGTTGAGGTTCTTGAATTTGTTGGTGTTTTTTAAAGGTTAGTTTGTTGTTGAATTTTATGGTGTTTTTCATTGTTGAGGTTTTTGTTAAATTTGTTGGTGTTTTTGAATGTTGAGGATGTTGAATTTATTGATGTTTTTCATTGGTGAGGTTGTTGTTGAATTTGTTGGTGATTTTGAATGATGAGTTTGTTGTTGAATTTTTTGGTGTATTTCATTGTTGAGGTTGTTGTTTTCGAATCGTTAGATGTTTTTCATGGTTAGAGGATGTTGTTGAATGTGTTGGTGATTTTTCATATTGAGGTTGCTGTTGAATTTATTGATGTTATCAATGTTTTTTTTTTAACCTTTTTATATTTTTCAAAGTTGAGGTTGTAGTTGAATTTGTTGATGTTTTTCAATGTTGAGGTTGTTGAATTTGTTAGTGTTTTTCAAAGTTGATGTTGTTGTTGAATTTTCTGGTGTTTTTCATTGTTGAGGTTTTTGTTGAATTTGTTGGTGTTTTTCAATATTGAGGTTTTTGATGAATTTATTGGTGTTATCCAGGATTTTTTAAAAACTTTTTTGTGTTTTTCAAAGTTGAGGTTGCAGTTGAATTTGTTGGTGTTTTTCAATGTTGAGGTTCTTGATTTTGTTGGTGTTTTTTAAAGTTCAGGTTGTTGTTGAACTTTTTTTTTGTGTTTTTCAGTGTTGAGGTTGTTGTTGACTTTGTTGGTGATTTTGAATGTTGAGTTTCTTGTTGAATTTCTGGTGTTTATCATTGTTGAGGTTGTTGTTTTTGAATCTTTTGATGTTTTTCGTTGTTGAGGATGTTGTTGAATTTGTTGGTGATTTTCAATATTGAGGTTGTTGTTGAATTTATTGGTGTTATCAATGTTTTTTTTAAATCTTTTTTGTATTTTTCAAAGTTGATTTGGCATTTGAATTTTTTGGTGTTTTTCAATGTTGAGTGGGTTGAATATGTTAGTGTTCTTCAAAGTTGAGGATGCTGTTGAATTTGTTGATGTTTTTCATTGTTGAGGTTTTTGTTCAATTTGTTGGTTTTTTGCAATGTTGAGGTTGTTGTTGACTTTGTTGGTGATTTTCAATATTGAGGTTGTTGTTGAATTTGTTGGTGTTATCAATGGTTTTTTTGAACTTTTTTCTATTTTTCAATGTTGAGGTTGCAGTTGAATAAGTTGTTGTTTTTCAATGTTGAGGTTGTTGAACTTTTTGTGTTTTTCAAAGTTTGGGTTGTTGTTGAATTTTTTTGGTATTTTTCATTGTTGAGGTTTTAGTTGAATTTGTAGTTGTTTTTGAAGGTTGAGATATTTGTTGAATTTTTTGATGTTTTTCATTGTTCAGGTTGTTGTTGAATTTGTTGGTGATTTTCAATTTTGAGTTTGTTGTTGAATTTTTTGCTGTTATTCATTGAGAAGATTGTTGTTCAAATTTTTGGAGTTTTTCAATGTTGAGGTTGTTGTTGAATTTTTTGATGTTTTTCATTGTTGAGGTTGTTGATGAATTTGTTGGTTATTTTCAATATTGAGGTTTTTGTTGAATTTATTGGTGTTATCAAGGTTGTTTTTTAAACTTTTTTGTGTTTTTCAAATTTGAGGTTGCAGTTGAATTTGTTGGTGTTTTTCAATGTTGAGGTTCTTGAATTTGTTGGTTTTTTTTTGAAGGTTATTTTATTGTTGAATTGTTTGGTGTTTTTCATTGTTGAGGTTTTTGTTAAATTTGTTGGTGTTTTTGAATATTGAGGATGTTGAATTTATTGATGTTTTTCATTGTTGAGGTTGTTGTTGAATTTGTTGGTGATTTTGAATGATGAGTTTGTTGTTGAATTTTTTGGTGTTTTTCATTGTTGAGGTTGTTGTTGTCGAGTCTTTTGATGTTTTCCATGGTTAGAGGATGTTGTTGAATATGTTGGTGATTTTCGATATTGAGGTTCCTGTTGAATTTATTGATGATATCAATGTTTTTTTAACCTTTTTGTATTTTTCAAAGTTGAGGTTGTAGTTGAATTTGTTGGTGTTTTTCAATGTTTAAGTTGTTGAATTTGTTAGTGTTTTTCAACGTTGAAGTTGTAGTTGAATTTTCTGGTGTTTTTCATTGTTGAGGTTTTTGTTGAATTTGTTGGTGTTTTGCAATGTTCAGTTTGATGTTCAATTTGTTGGTGATTTTCAATATTGAGGTTTTTGATGAATTTATTGGTATTATCCAGCATTTTTTTAATACTTTTTTGTGTTTTTCAATGTTGAGGTTGCAGTTGAATTGGTTCGTGTTTTTCAATGTTGAGGTTCTTGAATTTGTTGTTGTTTTTCAAAGTTGTGGTTGTTGTTAATTTATTGGTGTTTTTCATTGTTGAGGTTTTTGTTGAATTTGATGCTTTTTTTGAATGTTGAGGTTGTTGTTGAATTTTTTGATGTTTTTCATTGTTGAGGTTGTTGTTGTTGAATCTTTTGATGTTTTTCATTGTTGAGGTTGTTGTTGAATTTGATGGTGATTTTCAATATTGAGGTTGTTGTTGAATTTATTGGTGTTATTTATGTTTTTTTTTAAACTTTTTTGAATTTTTCAAAGTTGAGGCTGCAGTTGAATTTGTTGGTGTTTTTCAATGTTGAGGTTGTTGAATTAGTTAGTGTTTTTCAAAGTTGAGGTTCTTGTTGTCTATTTTGGTGTTTTTCATTGTTGAGGTTTTTGTTGAATTTGTTGGTGTTTTGCAATGTTGAGCTTGTTGTCGAATTCGTTGGTGATTTTCAATATTGATGTTGTTGTTGAATTTCTTGGTGTTATCAATGGATTTTTTGAACTTTTTTGTATATTTCAAAGTTGATATTGCAGTTGAATTTGTTCATGTTTTTCATTGTTGAGATTTTTGTTGAATTTGTTGGTGATTTTCAATGTTGAGTTTCTTGTTGAATTTTTTGGTGTTTTTCATTGTTGAGGTTGTTGTTGAATTGGTTGGTGTTTTTCATTGTTGAGGTTGTTGATGTTGAATTTTTTGATGTTTTTCACTGCTGAGGTTGTTGTTGAATTTTTTGGTGTTTTTCAATGTTGAGGTTTTTGTTGAATTTGTTGGTGTTTTTGAATGTTGAGGTTGTTGTTGAATTTGTTGGTGTTTTTCAATGGTGAGGTTGTTGTTGAATTTTTTGGTGTTTTTCATTGTTGAGGTTTTTGTTGAAATTGTTGGTGTTTTTGAATGTTGAGGTTGCAGTTGAATTTGTTGGTGTTTTTCAAAGTTGAGGATGTTGTTGAATCTTTTGGTGTTTTTCATTGTTGAGGTTGTTCTTGAATTTCTTGGAGTTCTTCAATGTTGAGGTTGTTGAATTTGTTGGTGTTTTTCATTGCTGAGGTATTTGTTGAATTTGATGGTTTTTTTGAATGTTGAGGTTTTTGAATCTTTTGTTGCTTCTCAAAGCTGAGGTTGCTGTTGAATGTTTTGGTGCTTTTCATTGTTGAGGTTTTTGTTTAATTTGTTGATTTTTTTGAATGTTGAGTTTGTTGATGAATTTTTTGGTGTTTTTCATTGTTGAGGTTTTTGATGAATTTGTGGTGTTTTCCATTGTTGAGTTTGTTGTTGAATTTGTTGGTGTTTTTCAATGGTGAGGTTGTTGTTGAATTTTTTGGTGTTTTTCATTGTTGAGGTTTTTGTTGAAATTGTTGGTGTTTTTAAATGTTGAGGTTGCAGTTGAATTTGTTGGTGTTTTTCAATGTTGATGTTGTTGTTGAATGTTTTGGTGTTTTTCATTGTTGAGGTTGTTGTTGAATTTGTTGGTGTTTTTGAATGTTGAGGTTGTTATTGAATGTTTTGGTGTTTTTCATTGTTGAGGTTGTTGTTGAATTTTTGGATGTTTTTCATTGTTGAGGTTGTTGTTGAATTTGTTGGTTTTTTCAATATTGAGATTGCTGTTGAATTTGTTGGTGTTTTTCAATGTTGAGGTTGTTCTTGAATTTCTTGGAGTTCTTCAATGTTGAGGTTGTTGAATTTGTTGGTGTTTTTCAAAGTTGAGGATGTTGTTGAATCTTTTGGTGTTTTTCATTGTTGAGGTTGTTATTGAATTTCTTGGAGTTCTTCAATGTTGAGGTTGTTGAATTTGTTGGTGTTTTTCATTGCTGAGGTATTTGTTGAATTTGTTGGTTTTTTTGAATGTTGAGGTTTTTGAATCTTTTGTTGCTTCTCAAAGCTGAGGTTGCTGTTGAATGTTTTGGTGCTTTTCATTGTTGAGGTTTTTGTTTAATTTGTTGGTTTTTTTGAATGTTGAGTTTGTTGATGAATTTTTTGGTGTTTTTCATTGTTGAGGTTTTTGATGAATTTGTGGTGTTTTCCATTGTTGAGGTTATTGTTGAATTTGTTGGTGTTTTTGAATGTTGAGGTTGTAGTTGAATTTGTTGGTGACTAACAACATTGACGTTTTAGTTGAATTGGTTGGTGTTTTTCAATGTAGACGTTTTTGATTTTGTTGGTGTTTTTCATTGTTGAGGTTGTTATTGAATTTATTGGTGTTTTCAATGTTTTTTTTTAAAACCTTTTTGTGCTTTTCAAAGTTGAGTTTGCACTTGAATTTGTTGGCATTTTTCAATGTTGAGGTTGTTGAATTTGTTGGTGTTTTACAAAGTTGTGGCTGTTGTTGTATTTTTTGGTGTTTTCATTGTTGTGGTTTTTGTTGCATTTGTTGGTGTTTTGGAATGTTAAGGTTGTTGTTGAATTTTTTGATGTTTTTCATTGTTGAGATTTTTGTTGAATTTGATGGTGATTTTCAATGTTGAGTTTGTTGTTGAATTTTTTGGTGTTTTTCATTGTTGAGGTTGTTGTTGAATTTGTTGGTGTTTTTCATTGTTGAGGTTGTTGATGTTGAATTTTTTGATGTTTTTCACTGCTGAGGTTGTTGTTGAAATTGTTGGTGGTTTTGAATGTTGAGGTTGTTGTTGAATTTTTTGGTGTTTATCATTGTTGAGGTTGTTGTTGAATTTGTTGGTGTATTTGAATGTTGAAGTTGTTGTTGAATTTGTTGGTGTCTTGAATGTTGAGTTTGTCATTGAATTTTTTGGTGTTTTTCATTGTTGATGTTTTTGTTGAATTTGTTGTTGTTTTTGAATGCTGAGGTTGTTGTTGAGTTTGTTGGTGTTTTGAATGTTGAGGTTGTTGTTGAATTATTTGGTGATTTTCATTGTTGTGGTTGTTGTTGAATTTGAGTTGATTTTCAATGTTGAGTTTGTTGTTGAATTTTTTGGTGTTTTTCAATGTTGAGGTTGTTGTTGTATTTGTTGGTGTATTTGAATGTTAAGGTTGATGTTGAATTTGTTGGTGTTTTTCATTGTTGAGGTTGTTGTTGAATTTGTTGGTGATTTTGAATGATGAGTTTGTTGTTGAATTTTTTGGTGTTTTTCATTGTTGAGGTTGTTGTTGTCGAATCGTTAGATGTTTTTCATGGTTAGAGGATGTTGTTGAATGTGTTGGTGATTTTTGATATTGAGGTTGCTGTTGAATTTGTTGATGTTATCAATGTTTTTTTTTAACCTTTTTGTATTTTTCAAAGTTGAGGTTGTAGTTGAATTTGTTGATGTTTTTCAGTGTTGAGGTTGTTGAATTTGTTAGTGTTTTTCAAAGTTGAAGTTGTTGTTGAATTTTCTGGAGTTTTTCATTGTTGAGGTTTCTGTTGAATTTGTTGGTGTTTTTCAATGTTGAGGTTTTTGATGAATTTATTGGTGTTATCCAGGATTTTTTAAAAACCTTTTTGTGTTTTTCAAAGTTGAGGTTGCAGTTGAATTGGTTGGTGTTTTTCAATGTTGAGGTTCTTGATTTTGTTGGTGTTTTTTAAAGTTCAGGTCGTTGTTGAACTTTTTTTTTTGTGTTTTTCATTGTTGAGGTTTTTGTTAAATTTGTTGGTGTTTTTGAATGTTGAGGTTGTTGCTGAATTTTTTGATGTTTTTCATTGTTGAGGTTGTTGTTGAATTTGTTGGTGATTTTGAATGTTGAGTTTGTTGTTGAATTTTTGGTGTTTTTCATTGTTGAGGTTGTTGTTTTTGAATCTTTTGATCTTTTTCATTGTTGAGGATGTTGTTGAATTTGTTGGTGATTTTCAATATTGAGGTTGTTGTTGAATTTATTGGTGTTATCAATGTTTTTTTAATTCTTTTTTGTATTTTTCAAAGTTGAGGTGGCAGTTGAATTTGTTGGTGTTTTTCAATGTTGAGGGTGTTGAATATGTTAGTGTTCTTCAAAGTTGAGGATGTTGTTGAATTTGTTGATGTTTTTCATTGTTGAGGTTTTTGTTCAACTTGTTGGTTTTTTGCAATGTTGAGGTTGTTGTTGACTTTGTTGGTGATTTTCAATATTGAAGTTGTTGTTGAATTTCTTGGTGTTATCAACGGTTTTTTTGAACTTTTTTGTATTTTTCAAAGTTGAGGTTGCACTTGAATATGTTGTTGTTTTTCAATATTGAGGTTGTTGAACTTTTTGTGTTTTTCAAAGTTTGGGTTGTTGTTGAATTTTTTGGTATTTTTCATTGTTGAGGTTTTAGTTGAATTTGTAGTTGTTTTTGAAGGTTGAGATCGTTGTTGAATTTTTTGATGTTTTTCATTGTTCAGGATGTTGTTGAATTTGTTGGTGATTTTCAATTTTGAGTTTGTTGTTGAATTTTTTGCTGTTTTTCATTGAGAAGATTGTTGTTCAAATTTTTGGAGTTTTTCAATGTTGAGGTTGTTGTTGAATTTTTTGATGTTTTTCATTGTTGAGGTTGTTGATGAATTTGTTGGTTATTTTCAATATTGAGGTTTTTGTTGAATTTATTGGTGTTATCAAGGTTGTTTTTTAAACTTTTTTGTGTTTTTCAAAGTTGAGGTTGTAGTTGAATTTGTTGGTGTTTTTCAATGTTTAAGTTGTTGAATTTGTTAGTGTTTTTCAAAGTTGAAGTTGTTGTTGAATTTTCTGGTGTTTTTCATTGTTGAGGTTTTTGTTGAATTTGTTGGTGTTTTCCAAGTTGAG
Source organism: Cetorhinus maximus (assembly GCF_964194155.1). Lineage (NCBI taxonomy): Eukaryota > Metazoa > Chordata > Chondrichthyes > Lamniformes > Cetorhinidae > Cetorhinus > Cetorhinus maximus. Next base: position 18,971,070 of record NC_135917.1, on the reverse strand, counting down.
GTTGCAGTTGAATTTGTTGGTGTTTTTCAATGTTGAGGTTCTTGAATTTGTTGGTGTTTTTTAAAGGTTAGTTTATTGTTGAATTGTTTGGTGTTTTTCATTGTTGAGGTTTTTGTTAAATTTGTTGGTGTTTTTGAATATTTAGGATGTTGAATTTATTGATGTTTTTCATTGTTGAGGTTGTTGTTGAATTTGTTGGTGTTTATGAATGATGAGTTTGTTGTTGAAATTTTTGGTGTTTTGCATTGTTGAGGATGTTGTTGTCGAATCTTTTAATGTTTTCCATGGTTAGAGAATGTTGTTGAATATGTTGGTGATTTTCGATATTGAGGTTGCTGTTGAATTTATTAATGTTATCAATGTTTTTTTTTAACCTTTTTGTATTTTTCAAAGTTGAGGTTGTAGTTGAATTTGTTGGTGTTTTTCAATGTTTAAGTTGTTGAATTTGTTAGTGTTTTTCAAAGTTGAAGTTGTTGTTGAATTTTCTGGTGTTTTTCATTGTTGAGGTTTTTGTTGAATTTGTTGGTGTTTTGCAATGTTCAGGTTGTTGTTGAATTTGTTGGTGATTTTCAATATTGAGGTTTTTGATGAATTTATTGGTATTATACAGCATTTTTTTATACTTTTTTGTGTTTTTCAATGTTGAGGTTGCAGTTGAATTTTTGGTGTTTTTCAATGTTGAGGTTCTTGAATTTGTTGGTGTTTTTTAAAGGTTAGTTTGTTGTTGATTTATCAATGTTTTTTTTTAACCTTTTTGTATTTTTCAAAGTTGAGGTTGTAGTTGAATTTGTTGATGTTTTTCAATGTTGAGATTGTTGAATTTGATAGTGTTTTTCAAAGTTGATGTTGTTGTTGAATTTTCTGGTGTTTTTCATTGTTGAGGTTTTGGTTGAATTTGTTGGTGTTTTTCAATATTGAGGTTTTTGATGAATTTATTGGTGTTATCCAGGATTTTTTAAAAACTTTTTTGTGTTTTTCAAAGTTGAGGTTGCAGTTGAATTGGTTCGTGTTTTTCAATGTTGAGGTTCTTGATTTTGTTGGTGTTTTTTAAAGTTCAGGTTGTTGTTGAACTTTTTTTTTGTGTTTTTCAGTGTTGAGGTTTTTGTTAAATTTGTTGGTGTTTTTGAATGTTGAGGTTGTTGTTGAATTTTTTGATGTTTTACATTGTTGAGGTTGTTGTTGAAATTGTTGGTGATTTTGAATGTTGAGTTTGTTGTTGAATTTTTGGTGTTTTTCATTGTTGAGGTTGTTGTTTTTGAATCTTTTGATGTTTTTTGTTGTTGAGGATGTTGTTGAATTTGTTGGTGATTTTCAATATTGAGGTTGTTGTTGAATTTATTGGTGTTATCAATGTTTTTTTAAAATCTTTTTAGTATTTTTCAAAGTTGAGGTGGCAGTTGAATTTGTTGGTGTTTTTCAATGTTGAGGGGGTTGAATATGTTAGTGTTCTTCAAAGTTGAGGATGCTGTTGAATGTGTTGATGTTTTTCATTGTTGAGGATTTTGTTCAATTTGTTGGTTTTTTGCAATGTTGAGGTTGTTGTTGACTTTGTTGGTGATTTTCAATATTGAGGTTGTTGTTGAATTTGTTGGTGTTATCAATGGTTTTTTTGAACTTTTTTCTATTTTTCAATGTTGAGGTTGCAGTTGAATAAGTTGTTGTTTTTCAATGTTGAGGTTGTTGAACTTTTTGTGTTTTTCAAAGTTTGGGTTGTTGTTGAATTTTTTTGGCATTTTTCATTGTTGAGGTTTTAGTTGAATTTGTAGTTGTTTTTGAAGGTTGAGATATTTGTTGAATTTTTTGATGTTTTTCATTGTTGAGGTTGTTGATGAATTTGTTGGTTATTTTCAATATTGAGGTTTTTGTTGAATTTATTGGTGTTATCAAGGTTGTTTTTTAAACTTTTTTGTGTTTTTCAAAGTTGAGGTTGCAGTTGAATTTGTTGATGTTTTTCAATGTTGAGGTTCTTGAATTTGTTGGTTTTTTTTAAAGGTTAGTTTATTGTTGAATTGTTTGGTGTTTTTCATTGTTGAGGTTTTTGTTAAATTTGTTGGTGTTTTTGAATATTGAGGATGTTGAATTTATTGATGTTTTTCATTGTTGAAGTTGTTGTTGAATTTGTTGGTGATTTTGAATGATGAGTTTGTTGTTGAATTTTTTGGTGTTTTTCATTGTTGAGGTTGTTGTTGTCGAGTCTTTTGATGTTTTCCATGGTTAGAGGATGTTGTTGAATATGTTGGTGATTTTCGATATTGAGGTTCCTGTTGAATTTATTGATGATATCAATGTTTTTTTAACCTTTTTGTATTTTTCAAAGTTGAGGTTGTAGTTGAATTTGTTGGTGTTTTTCAATGTTTAAGTTGTTGAATTTGTTAGTGTTTTTCAACGTTGAAGTTGTAGTTGAATTTTCTGGTGTTTTTCATTGTTGAGGTTTTTGTTTAATTTGTTGGTGTTTTGCAACGTTCAGTTTGATGTTCAATTTGTTGGTGATTTTCAATATTGAGTTTTTTGATGAATTTATTGGTATTATCCAGCATTTTTTTAATACTTTTTTGTGTTTTTCAATGTTGAGGTTGCAGTTGAATTGGTTCGTGTTTTTCAATGTTGAGGTTCTTGAATTTGTTGTTGTTTTTCAAGGTTGTGGTTGTTGTTAATTTATTGGTGTTTTTCATTGTTGAGGTTTTGGTTGAATTTGATGCTTTTTTTGAATGTTGAGGTTGTTGTTGAATTTTTTGATGTTTTTCATTGTTGAGGTTGTTGTTGTTGAATCTTTTGATGTTTTTCATTGTTGAGGTTGTTGTTGAATTTGATGGTGATTTTCAATATTGAGGTTGTTGTTGAATTTATTGGTGTTATTTATGTTTTTTTTTAAACTTTTTTGAATTTTTCAAAGTTGAGGCTGCAGTTGAATTTGTTGGTGTTTTTCAATGTTGAGGTTGTTGAATTAGTTAGTGTTTTTCAAAGTTGAGGTTCTTGTTGTCTATTTTGGTGTTTTTCATTGTTGAGGTTTTTGTTGAATTTGTTGGTGTTTTGCAATGTTGAGCTTGTTGTCGAATTTGTTGGTGATTTTCAATATTGATGTTGTTGTTGAATTTCTTGGTGTTATCAATGGATTTTTTGAACTTTTTTGTATATTTCAAAGTTGATATTGCAGTTGAATTTGTTCATGTTTTTCATTGTTGAGATTTTTGTTGAATTTGTTGGTGATTTTCAATGTTGAGTTTCTTGTTGAATTTTTTGGTGTTTTTCATTGTTGAGGTTGTTGTTGAATTTGTTGGTGTTTTTCATTGTTGAGGTTGTTGATGTTGAATTTTTTGATGTTTTTCACTGCTGAGGTTGTTGTTGAAATTGTTGGTGGTTTTGAATGTTGAGGTTGTCATTGAATTTTTTGCTGTTTTTCATTGTTGAGGTTTTTGTTGAATTTGTTGTTGTTTTTGAATGCTGAGGTTGTTGTTGTATTTGTTGGTGTATTTGAATGTTGAGGTTGATGTTGAATTTGTTGGTGTTTTGAATGTTGAGGTTGATGTTGAATTTGTTGGTGTTTTTCATTGTTGAAGTTGTTGTTGAATTTGTTGGTGTTTTTGAAT